>NC_057861.1:17837500-18174166 GCF_019393635.1 Dromiciops gliroides | reverse complement strand
CATTCCTCAATTTCCTTTCCTTTCTTTTTTCCTTTCCTTTCTTTTCTTTTTTCCTTCCCTTCCCTTCCCTTCCCTTCCCTTCCCTTCCCTTCCCTTCCCTCCCCTTCCCTTCCCTCCCTTCCTTTCTTGTGGGGCAATGAGGGTTAAGTGACTTGCCTAGGGGTCACACAGCTAGTAAGTGTCAAGTGTCTGAGGCTGGATTTGAACTCAGGTTTTCCTGAATGCAGGACCAGTGCTTTATCTACTGCACCACCTAGCTGCCCCATCAATTTCCAATTCTTTGCTACTACAGAAAGAGCAGCTATAAATATTTTTGTATATGTGGGTCCTTTTCCCTTTTTAATGATCTCTTTGGGATACAGACCTAGCAGTGCTATTACTGGGTTAAATGGTATGCACAGTTTTATAGCCTTTTGGGCATGGTTCCAAATTGTTCTCCAGAATAGTTGGATCAGACAGGATATAGAATTTGAACATGGTGTTAAGAACAATTTCTCGGGGCAGCTAGGTGGTGCAGTGTATAGAGTACTGGCCCTGGAGTCAGGAGGACCTGCGTTCAAATCTGGCCTCAGACACTTGACACTAGCTGTGTGATCCTGGGCAAGTCACTTAACCCTAACTGCCTCACAAAAAAAAAGCCAACAAAACAACAACAATAACAACCAAAAAAAAAAAACCCAACCCAATTTCTTACCATTCAATTTTGCTCTTGTTCAGTCATGTTTGACTCTTTGTGACCCCATTTGGGATTTTCTTAGCAAAAATGTTGGAGTGGTTTGCCGTTTCTTTCTCCAGCTCATTTTACATATGAGGAAACAGAGGCAAACAGGGTGAAGTGATTTGCCCAGAGTCACCTAACTATTCTTTTTTCTTCTTCTTCTTTTTTTTTTTTTTGGTGAGGCAATTGGGGTTAAGTGACTTGCCCAGGGTCACACAGCTAGTGAGTGTCAAGTGTCTGAGGCAGCATTTGAACTCAGGTCCTCCTGAATCCAGGGCCGGTGCTCTATCCACTGTGCCATCTAGCTGCCCCGAGTCACCCAACCATTGTCTCAGGCTGGATTTGAATTCATGAAGATAAGTCTTGCTGCCTCCAGACCCAGTGCTTTATGCCCTATGGCGCCACCTAGCTGTCTCTTATCATTCAATAGATCCAAGCATTTCAATCTGGTGTCCCCAATCACAAGGGGAAAATCTAGATTTAGTGCAGCCCTATCAGCTTCCTTAGCAGGATCACAAACACATAAAAGGATATTTTTTTAAGTTACCTGTCTAAAAAGCCCAAGTCCATCTATTTAAGGACAGGATTTCCCAGTTATAATTCATTTTTGGGAACAGAACTGTGTGGCTACACACACACACACACACACACACACACACACACACACACACACACACACATCAATTGTTTCAATGGACTTGCTTAGCCATTGTTGGCATGGGGAAGAATGGGGGTCTGGGATGCTGGTCTCCTAACTCCAGGTTGTTTGAGTCTGATGCCAGTGTTCATTCAGGAATGTTTCTCAGATGCTAACTATATTCTCTGCATGGGGGATAAAAGGGCAAAACAAGCCAGTCCTGCCCTGAAGGAGCCTGCAGGGAATGGGGGATGTGGGGGAAGGGAAGGATGTTACCTTCAGGGAGTAACTAGTGAGTTACTCTTCTAACGACACCACTGAAAGACAACTTTCTCTAGTACTACTTGATTCAAACTCCTGAAGCCTCTTTTCTCAGATGTCTCACTGATGAAAGCAATTATTCTCCTCTTCCTGAATGCATATTTACATTCTGTTCATTATCTGTATACTGCTTTTCATTACGGTGTCTTAAGTCTAAGCCCTCTGAGAGTAAAAAGTACAATGGTATAATCCTCTGTATAGCACCAAAGACTTTTTATATATGCTATCTGATGAGGGAAATTAAGAAATGGAATTATAATGATTCACCAAGAGGGTTTCCGTCCTTAGTATATGTTGTAAGCTTCAGGAGGGTAGGGAGTGTCTTCTGCCTCTTTTGGTATCCCTAGCACTTAGTAGAGTGCCTGGCACATAGTAGGCACTTAAATAAAAGTTTATGTATATATCCTATATCTAAAGACTGCAGCCAGAATGTAGTTTTTCAGAAATGGAGTCTTTTAAATCAATAGCAATATTTTCTGACAGTAAGCTCTGCCTTATTATCATAGGCTAAAAACAGGTTCTATTAAGAAAGTCACTTAACTAGTTTGTCATTTCAGGGTTGGCAGAGAGGAGATGGTATGGCCAGATAATCTCTGAAGTCCTTTCCAGTAACAAGTCAGGGCAAATCCAAGCAGATGCTTAATCAGCCTTGGTTAATGCCATTCCCTGGGTAAAGTCGCACAGGCCTCTTCAGTGACTGAAGGAGACTCATTTGCTCAGTGTAGCACAATACCCTCATCACATGCCAGGGCAAAAGAAAGAGCTGAGGCATTCCCTTGACACTGTGGAGACATTTATGAGCCTTACCCTTGTCCAGTACAAAAGCACTAGTCAAAATATCTAGGCTGGACAGAACCAGGAGAACACTGTACACAGTAACAGCAGCACTGTGCCATGATCAACTGTGAGAGACTTGGCTCTTCTAAGCAGTGCAATGATCTGAGACAATGCCAAAGGACTCATGATGGAAAATGCTCTCCACAGCCAGAAAAAAGAACTGTGGAATCTGAATGCAGATTGAACCAGACTGTTTCTACTTTTTGGCTGGCCTTTTTTTTTTTCTTTTTTGAGGTTTTCCCCTTTTGTTCTGATTCTTCTTTCACAACATGACTTATACAAAAATATGTTTAATGTGATTGTACACACATAACCTATATCGGGGGCCAGCTAGGTGGAGAAGTAGATAGAGCACTGGCCCTGGAGTCAGGAGTATCTGAGTTCAAATCTGGCCTCAGACACTTGAAATTTACTAGCTGTGTGACCCTGGGCAAGTCACTTAACCCTAATTGCCTCCAAAAGCAAAACAACAACAACAACAAAAACCTTTATCAGACTGCTTTCTGTCTTGGGGAGGGGGGAGGGAAGGAAAAAAATTCAGAAATCAAAATCTTATAAAAAGAAATGCTGAAAACTATGTTTACAGGTAACTGGAAAATAATAAAATACTTTTAAGATTGAAAGAAATGTCCAGGCTTGTACTAAAGATCAAACTTCCAATTCAGTTACACATGGAATAAAAACCCCAATATCTAACAATGAAGCTTCAAGTGCATATCCTTGTCGCTGAAGTCCAGAAAGACAATTCCTAGGCCAGGGAGATAAGCATTTCCGCCCTTGCCTGGTTGTGACCAAAAAACTATATTACTGTCATTTAGGAAGAAAGCAAATTAAATCCACATCACACTGTTACCCCAAGAAACAACGCTAGAAAATAATCCCAGAGGCTGTTAGGGAAAATACTTTTGATCTTGTGCCTGGGCTATAGGAAATCTCGCCTACTACAAATTTGGATAGGAAGTTATAGACTCTGAACTTATCCAATTTAGGGAGTATGAAACAACAAATCAGGCCAGAGGACTGCTGAAAATTCTACATCTTTTAAGGAACTGCTTCTCTTTTCAAGTCTTCTTCAAGTGAGCTTTCATCTTTTGCTCCCGGACCCACATATATAAGCTAGGGAATACACAGAGTCTGATACCATTTACTTGAGTCACAAAGAAGAGTCTGGAAGGTGTTAATATCCAGGGAATATGAGAGATACCAATTCCTGTCTCTCATCAGGAGTAGCCTGAACCCCAACTCAAAGGACACCTCTGGCTCCTCTGATTCATCATTATTCATTTAATATCACTATCACCACCGCTGCTGCCTCATCTCCCTTGGTGGCTTGTGTCTGCCCTTCTGTCAGGGGGCACGTCACATCTGTTTTTGTTTTTTTAAACAGTACCTAGGGCGAGGTACCTGGCAACAGATTTGGAGGTTTGTGTAAAGGATTTAGAGCCTGAAGGGCCCTTAAACCTCAGAGAATGAGAAGAACTCATTTTAGAGGAGACAGGGAGATAAGATAAGGAAGAAGGGAGGGAAGAAGAGAATGCACAACCAGAACCTGGCACCTTCCAATCACATGTCCTTTCTGTTGTACCATGAACTATAGTCAATGCTATAGTTACCATGTTCTGGTAAAAAAAAAAGTATAGATAGTTCTTGTTACGTGTCTATTTAGCATGCAGAATTTGGAATTGAGAGCATAGAATCATTTAGCTAATTTGACACTTAAAACTTCAGTTTCAGAACACGTGCTACACTGTGGCACCTCCTGGCAGAGTCTGGTATTGTGGCCCTACCTTAGACACCAGAAATTAGCAGAGGTCTGGATGCGGGGCCTGGATTTTGACCCACTGACTTGAATTTTTAATAAGAATGCAGTGAGAATAGAATTGCTTATTGGTTTAAAGAGAGTCTTTGCTATGCATTAGATGCTGAAAACCAGCACACATTTAAAGGAAACAAGTCTGAAATGGTTTTCAATACCACCTTGCCCTAGCCAAAATGGTATGACTTGCTTAAGACAGCTGTGCACTGCCTATGAAGCTTCCCTGGCCACCTCTCCCAGCAGTGGTTGTACTTTTGTTCATTCCCATAAACTCATTCATTGAGGGAGGGGAGATAGACAGAACATTCCTGGGCCATTTCTACTTCCAGGCTCTCCTACTACCACCACTCTGTAGCCTCTCCTCTTTGGCGGTTCACTCCAACCACATGTATCAAGATTCTTGTAAGCTGGGGTCTACGAACTTCTAGCATGGCCTCTCCCTGTTTTCTTCTGTGAATTCAGTGCCTGGCTCATTCTCTCTTAATGCCCACTCTCACACGAAGAGACTTCAACACTCCCACCAACACCCCAGCTCACAACTCCTCCACTTAGTCATTCCTATGACCCCCTCCTCTGCCCCATCCTCTCCAAGTCTCATCACAATTCGTTGTCACTCCATCTCTCCCTTTGCCCTTGGATCCTTTTTTTCTTTGTCTGTATTATCTTGCTTGACCTCATCAGCTCCCATGGATTCAGTTATTATTTATACATTGAGTCCTAACCTTCACACTCGGTGGCTGCCCTGCAGACATCTTATGCTCAACATGTCCCAAGCTGAGCTCATCCTGTTTCTCCCCAAGCCCCCATCCCCCTTCCCTGTTCAACAAACGCCAGTGGCTCCCTCTCATCTGTCTCCAGGATCAAGCAGATGATCTGTTTGGGTTCGAGGTGCTCCATCATCTGGCTCCTCCCACCTAAACAGTGTCCCTGTCACCCAGTGCCAGCAGTCTCCTCACTCTTCTTCTCATAAGACATTCCAGCTGCTGACTTGGCATCTTCGCTGGCTCCCTGCCACACTCTGGCTCTTCCTCTCAGCCTCTTGGCCATAAAACCTCTTCTCTGAACCACCTGAAGTCTCCTGCTTCCCCTCTGTTGATCATCTCAAATTTGTCTCGTATTTATCCTGTCTGAACACAGTTGTTTTTAAATGGTCTCCCCCGGTAAGTCCTAGAGAGCAGGTTCTGTCTTTTGCCTTTCTTCCTATGCTGAGGGCCTGGCACATGCTAAGCGGTTAATAAATGCTCATTGACTGATTTCCTCATGACAGTGACAGGACTATGCATATCACCACAGCGTGTGGGCTTTTAACAAGATGTCTGAGTGTCTCAGGGTGAACAGGGAAGCGCATGTGAGTCTCAGGAAGGGCCCTGGGCTCCAGTCCCCAGCTCCACCTTTTGCCTTTTGTGGGCAGGGTGACCTGGGCAAGGTGAAAGGATGGCCAAAAGGTATCATGTCCTTTTCCAATCCCTTTAGCTCTTTCTCCCCAAAGGGCTTTAAAGTAACGTTTGGAAAGGGTAAAGGCTGCACCTTGACATCTTGTGCCGGTGCCACCACAGACCCAAACCTACATGTCGAGCTGGCACCACTTTGACTCAAGGCTTGCTTCCTGCTGTCTCTCAGAGCTCAGGCAGGCCTTAGGCAGAGCAGACGCTCGTTCTGGCCAAGCTCCACAGCCATGTGACGCTGACTGCAGCCCACCCGTGCCCCTCATCCTATGTGACTCTCTCCACGTCCTCTTACAATGGGTTGGGTGCCTTCTGTCTCCATCTCACAGGCCTTTCACATTTACCCACCCCCCTCCCAGCTACTGAGCCCCTGCCAGGTTCCAGTTCTGCACGACCACAGAAAAGAGCTACACTAAGAATTTTGTGCCCATGGCTCCTTTGCCTCTCTGGAGGGCACATGCACGGCTTAACCCCTTTCCAGGCTTGCTTCCAAACTGCTCTGCAGAATGGCTGGCCTATGGATGCCTGGCACGAGGGGGCCTTGGTCGACTTTGCTAATCTGATGGGTTCGAGGAGGAACCATAGAGTTGTTTTAATGGGTGCTCCTCTAATTACTAGTGATTTAGAACATCTATTCATAGTTTTGGCGCCCCCTCCCTGCTTATATTTCTGTCATCACATCCTTCATGTCTTTATAATTCACAATTCCCTATTTGTAACACCTTGCAGCCTCCTTACACCTACCACCAGGCCCCTTCCACTGCTCTCTCGGGGACACCAGCATTCAGTACTTCAGAGAACATAGGGGTTCAATGTCCTGCAGCCAAGCCACATTGTAAGAATATTGACCCATGATGTATGCACATACTATTGGAGAAAAAGAATCACATTAATGTTAATGGACTCATTCTAAATAACAAAAAGACAGGAAGAGGCAGCAGCTTGAAGGACGGCTGACAGGGGTACCTGGGAGAGACAAATACAGGAGGCCCCAAAGTCTCAGTGCAGCCTTGTCAAAATATTTAATAAGCATTCCCATCACCTTCTGCTCTATGAGGCTCTTGTTGATTTTTTGAACTTTGTGAAAACTTTCCTCAACTGTTGGTCAGCAAGCGAAAGGACTGCCTTTTTTGGGGGGGAGGGGGGTGGGGCGCAGCAGGGCAATGAGGGTTAAATGACTTGCCCAGGGTCACACAGCTAGTAAGTGTTAAGGGTCTGAGGCTGAATTTGAACTCAGGTCCTCCTGAATCCAGGGCTGGTGCTTTATCCACAAGGATTGCATTCATAATCCAACACTTAAGATCATCCAAAGAATGAAGTTTTGATGCATTCACATAGTTTGCATGGGACCCCAGAAGAAAATGTCTAATGGAGAGAGATCAGGTAACTGAGGTTGGCTGAGCAAGGGGACTCTCCTACTGACCCATTAGTTCGAGAAAGTGTCATCCAGAAATTGTCTCACTCACACACACACACACACACACACACACACACACACACACACACACACTGCTTAATGACAGGGCTTCCAGTCTTGTTAAAGTAAAAAAAATTACTACTGAAAATTCACAAAACTAAACTGACATTTAAAAATTTAAATAACTGAACTTCTGAATGTTGCTTTTTGTAGGTTTGCAGCATTTTATACTTCTGAAGTTATTAGAGCTTAAAATGGTGTTAAGACTTTGGGGACATCCTGCACAGCAGTTGGCAGAGATGGTTGGATGGGCCTTTGTTTTGGGGAAGAATCCTAAGAAAACTCTGTCATTTTCTAAAGGCAATATAGACCACTGTTTCTCTCCTGTTCAATTTTGGTCCAATTTACTGTCCAACTGCATTGTCCAAGACATTTTTAATGATAGATGAGCTCTACAGGCTGTTCATTCAACTGAGTATGATCGTGTAGGCCAGTGCTGTCAAACTCAAATAGAGACAGATCCCTCCTGCCTAAAACCCCCAAATTAACTTTATGTTCTATTGTACTTTCATCTCTTTAGTTAAACATTTTCCAATTACCCCACTGGTCTAGGCAACAGGCACTCTTCACCCACTATGGTTTTAGTGGAGTCCACACTTTTTGGGATGATTATGGATTTCACTCGGGAGGTTTTGCAGTGTTCTGGGACTTGGTAAAAATCCACCTAAAGATATTTCCAAAAAGGATTGTTTGGAGGGCTTCTCCATTGGGATCTGTAACGATTGGAATGACGCCACCTGCTGGAGACTTACTGTAGAAGAGTTCCGCCCATGAAACAAAGGTCTTTGAGGGCAAGACCAGGAGTCTTTTCTTTGGTGTCAGGAAGTGATTCGGGCTAGTGGGAGGAGGAAGGAAGAGACTGGCACTCGGTCTCGCTCTCTTTCCTCTGGACTCAGGTGGAGAGCGGAGCTAGAAATGTGCTCTCCCTTTAATAGATAGGAATCTAGGCCTTTCTCTCTCTTTACCAAATTCTTATTCTCCTTAATAAATGCTTAAAAGCCTAACTCTTGCTAAAGCTTATAATTTATTGGTGACCACTCATAAGATATTTTAGACAGACTAGCTAGAATTTTAGCCCTTAACAGATCTCCAGGGACTCTTTTTTTTTTTTTTTTTTTGCAGGGCAATGGGGGTTAAGTGACTTGCCCAGGGTCACACAGCTAGTAAATGTCTGAGGGCAGATTTTTATTTATACTGGGACTTTCTGCAGTAGCAAAGAACTAGAAATGAAATCGACGTGCATTGACAGGGAACAGATAACCTGTCATAGTCGGTGAATGTAAAAGGCTATTAACAGCAATACTGTCTGGTGATCAACTGAATGGCTTAGCTCTTCTCAGCACTACAACAAACCAGCATCATTCCAAAGGACTCAAGATGAAAAACGTGATCTAAACTGATGGAGTCTGAGTGCAGAACAAAACATACTCTTTTTCACTTTCTGTATTTTTTTGTGCGTCCCCCCCGAGTCTATGTCTTCTTTCATAATGTGACTGAACATGTATAACCTATATTAAACTACTTATTGTTTCAGGGAGGGAGAGGGGAGGTGAGCAAGGGAGAGAGAAAATTTGGAACTCAATTTTTTTTTTTAAATGAAAAAAAAAAAAACACAAAACAAAACCAAAAACCCAAACAAAAAACCCTGTTGTTACATGTAGCTGTGGGACAACATTAAAATATTACTGTGCTATAAAACTATGAATAATGTGAAGAAGCACTGAAATACTTCTATGAACTGATGAATGAATAACCTGGGAAAACAACATCTATGATTACAACAATGTAATATAATGACCACATCTAGGCTCTAGAGAAGAGCTGCAAAAATGTACCCCTTTCTTCAGAGATGGGGGAACTACCAGGAAGTGGAATATTCTTCACACCATCACACACTGTTAAAGTGCTGGTCGGTTTTGCCAAACTGATTTTCCTTGTCTTTCTTTTCTATTCTTTGTTGTGAGGTGTTGTAGCTCTCTGGGAGGAGCTTCGAGGAGGGGTCTTCTCACAGTTCTCATTTGGAGCCAAGCTAGTTCTCTGTAACTTTGAGACATTGACTATTGTCTCATTTTGTGGCTATTATTCTTTCTATTTATATTGTTGTGGTTATTGTGAACATTCTCTTTGTTCTTCTTATTTTATTTTTCATCAGTTCAAATGAGTCTTTCCAGGATTCTCCATATCAAGCATGCTCATCATTTCATTTTTTAAAAAACTGTTTTTGTTTGTTTTTTTGTGGGGCAATGACGGTTAAGTGACTTGCCCTGGGTCACACAGCCAGTAAGTGTCAAGTGTCTGAGGCTGGATTTGAACTCAGGTCCTCCTGAATCCAGGGCTGGTGCTTTATTCACTGCATCACCTAGCTGGCCCCCTCATCGTTTCTTATAGAACAATAACATTCCATTCTTTTTGTCATTCTTCTACCAATAGGCATCACCACTCCCCGCAACCCCTCTTCAATACTGCAAAAAGTCCAAAGAAAACACTTTGGCAGTTTCAGAAGGAAAGACTAGAATAGTAAAGAGTAACAGGCTTTCAGGGAAGAACTACTTCTATGAAAGCCCAAAATGAGGCAGAGCACAGGACCCTCCTAAGCTTCCTAAGGTACACCATTGCCAAAATGTGGGGAAACCTACAGAGAGAGATGGGAGGGTAGCCTATCTGTAAGATTATGTTAATTATAAAAACTTGGCACAGGTAACAAGACTCCAGCTACTCACATAGAAGTTACTTACCGTCCATGAGGAGCCAATGGCCAGTCAGAACCCAGATGAGGACAAGCATGACAGAAAGGGAAAAGGAGAGCAGTTCCGCAGCAGTAAAACGTCCACAGCAGCCAAAGGAAATTCTATAAACAAGCCATCAGCACCAGGTGGATTAGTGAATGAACAGAGACACCTTTAGTTCTTAGAAGAAGAGGTTCAGTGATACAAGAATAGCAAAAGTAACCAAGATGTTTTATATAAGCAACATATACAAAAATATTTGACCCAAATAACCTCATCCTTCTTTGGAACGGGTTACAAAAAGTTCAGATGAATTTCTGGGCTCATCATGAGAAATGGCTCTTTTTTTATGTTTAGAATTTTATTTTCCAAAGTACATATAAAAACAAATTTTGACATCAATTTTTTATAACTTTGTGTCCCAACTTTTCTTCCTCCCTCCCTTCCCACCCCCAAGAATTCAAGCAATTCAATACAAGTTATACATGAGTAGTCATGGAAAACACCTTGACATTAGCCAGGTTGTGAGAGAAACAGACAAAAACAAAACTTCAGATTAAGGAACTATCAAAAAAAAAAAAAAAGATAACTGGCTCTTTAGCTCAAACTATCAACGTGACTGGTAATGGGTACTACACAAATTCTGTTTATGGAAAGAAACAGCCAAATTTTTTTCATGAATGAACAAATAAAAAAGTATTAAGAGCTTATACTAAGTGCAAAATAGTTACTTGTAAGCCTAATAATTACACTGAAAAGAAATACTCTTATTCCATAACCAACTTCTGAGGAATTCAGTTGCTTTAGTAAGATTAGTCCAGGAAAGGCATGGCCCCCAAACGGAAAACAGCAAACGCTGGTGGGGCCATGGAAAACTTGGAAGATTCATTGCTGGAGGAGCTGTGAGCTGGTGCAGTCATTCTGGAATGACATTTGGAACCATTCCAAAAACCACTATTAAATGTTCGTACTCTGAGCAGTGATGCTACTACTACATTTGTGACCCCCATCAAAGAAAGAAGAAAAGATCTATATGTACAAGCATATTGACAGCGGCCCTTTTTGAGGTGGCACAGAACTGGAAGCTTGTGGGGACATCCATCAACTAACTGAGAAATGGCCGAACAAATTATTGTATAGGAATGGTATGAAAACTATTGTGTTTTAACTATTATATTGTATTGGTGGAGCGGAACATTTGAGAAACTTGGGTAGACTTGTATGAACTGATGCAAAGTAAAATGAGCAAAACCAAGAGAACGATTTGAAAAAAACCACAAGATTTAATTGATATTTTGTTTCTTACATCATTACAGTTATCCCAATTATCCCTCTTGATCCCACTGAGCCATCTCTTATGACACACAGTATCTTTTTAGAAGGAAAAAAAGTCAGCATAACAGATTGACACCCTGAAAAAGTCTAAAAATGTGTTTGATGTGTAACATCTGTGGACCTCCCACCTCCATGAAGGGGGTGATGGGCCCCTCTCTCTTCACTGGAGTCCTACTTGATGGCTGTCTGGCTCTGCTTCCTTCACTCTGTATCAGTTCATGTAGATCTTTCCTGTGTTTTCCTGTATTTATCACATGCATCATTTCTTACTGCACAATAATATTCCATTATTTTTATGTACCACAATTTGTTAGGCACTCCCCAATCAATGACTTCTTGTTTCCAATTCCTAGCTATTACCAAAAGTGCTGCACACCAAGAAATCAAGAAATCAAATTGCAAACAATCATCAGAGAAATTTGATAAGGACTTTTTTCTCATTTGGCCACTTCCCTTCTTATCCTTGATGCATTACTGTTGTCTGTGCAGAAGCTTTTCAGTTTCAAGTTCCCTCTTCCTTGTTCCTCCTGGCTCTCTTGCTCTCATCCCAACCCTTTCTTCTTGTTTGATACCCCTTTCCCTTTAGATTTTTGTTTTTTAGTTCCTTTTTTTTCTCTTTTGCTTTCATTTGGTTATCTATTTCTCCCTTCCCCCACTCCTTTTTCTCCCAGATAGTCAAGTAGATTTCTCCCTCCTCTCCACCCTTTCAGCTAGTCCTTGTTCCTTAGTTTTTAATTTTGTTTTTTGGATGTCTCTTCCCAAAAATGATTTCTCTTACTCCCTTCATTATCTCCCTTCTCTTTCTGTTTACTCTAGACGCTCATCCTCTGACTCATGACCCCTATAATAATTTGGAACCTTTCTTTTCTCCATATTCTTTATGCAATCAAAGCTTTCAAGATATCCATTCCAGGCTTTCCTCTCTAGGCAATTTCTGCTTCAGCCTTGTAGGGCTTGCCCCATGTATCCCGTTTTCATTTTCAGAAGAATGCCAATGATTGCAGGTGTCAGAGAGAACACTACTTCAGGGTAGGATCCCTACTCTACTATGTCTCTTAGTATATAGCCCATCACTGATCTATATCCTTTCTTCTCGGCTTACCGCCTCCCCCCATCTCACCAAGGGTATAGTCCTTATCTCCCTTCACCTAACATCTCTCTTCATTCATCAATCAATGGAACCCCTTCCCACATCTAAAGTAAGACATCCTTTCTTTTCTTCCCTCTTCAATTGTTATCCCTCCTTCTCCTCTACTGTCCTGTATGTTCTCCCCCCCCCCCATTGCCAGTGCTTGACTTGACCCCAGTGCATCATTTACTCCTCTCCATCCCTCGTTCCCTTCTTCCCTCTTTACGTATCCTCCAAGAACCATATGCCCATAGGCAGGGTGTCACCAGGTTTTGTCTATAATACCCAGTCTGCCTCTTTATGGTGACCTCTTTCAGATTTCTGCCTTTGCCCTTGTCTCCCAGTGTACATTTAGAAAGAAGTCTCTTCCTGATTTCTCTGTTTTCTCTCTTACCATTATTGTCCTTGCCTGATACATTTATTGTTTGAGGGGCTCAGGAGGAGGCAAATACTCTATTTGGTATAAGTGAATATTCATCTTTTGTCCTGTATGGTTAAACTCAGATCCTGTGGGCCAGTGTTCTTGGGAACATATTCCATTCCTTTCTTCTTTTTCTAGTGGGTGCAGAATAGTCTTGTGTTATTTGAATGTTCTTTCCTTTGTATTTGAAAGTCTTTCACCTTCTGTCTTACAACTTGTTTCTGAACCAAACTGTTAAGTTTTACCATTATGTGTCTTGGAATTTGCAGTCTTATTATTTTTTTCTGGAGGCAATCTGTGAATTCTTCCAGCTGGAATTACATTTCCTATGTTTAGAAGTTCTGGGCAGTTTTCTTCTATTATTTCTTTCATTATGATGCTTTTGTGTGTGTGTGTGTGTGTGTGTGTGTGTGTGTGTGTGTGTGTCTTGTTGCGTTCATATGGGAGACCTATAATCTCCTTAGGTTGTTTCTACATAATCCTGTCTTCAGTTTGGTATGTTTTGCTTGCATACTGAGCATATTTTCTTTTAATGTTCTTGTTTATTTTTTCTCTTCTTCCAGGCTTTCTTTTACTTTTGTGTATATGCATTCCCAACCTCTTGTTCGCTCTTGTTTCTTTGGTGAGGTTTGACATGGCAGATTCAAGTTTTTCCTGTTCTGCTCATTATTTTTGAGATGCAGGGCAAAAATTCTGCTTTTATAATTCTCACTTCTTCTTTGAATTACTCAGGGACAGCAGGCTATGGTTCATGTTCTCCTCAAATTCCACATCAAGTGTTGGATTGTTTTCCTTCATTTTGCCATTTTTATTGAAAGACTCCTGAACTTATTTACTCAATCTGAAGGCCGTATTTTCTTACTGTTTCTTAGTTTTGCCTGCCGACTTATCTGTGTATGTTCAAAGTCTTTTTTTTCTTCTTGAAATCTTTGGTATTTTAAGTCTTTTCTCCTTCCTTATTTTGCTTACCATTCACTTTCTGGATCCCCTCTGATGGTGGTTTCCTTATGGGATAAATCTCAGATCATCTCAGCCTCCTCTCACACAGAGCAATTCGTTGTTCACCAGCCTAGATGTTGGCTCCAAATAACTTTTGGGTGGTCAGAACTGGTCCCAGTCTTGTTTGGGTGCTGCTCAGCTCCCTACATGTATCATGTCTTGTCATGATGACTTGTCCAACTACTATTCTGCAGTTTTCTGGCTTAGCAGCACTACTGCTTTTGGGTTGTTGCCCCTAGCAGGCTTTTGCTCCTGAGGAGCTGTAGCCAAGCTGGCTGTCAAAACCTGAGTAAACTTTCACGCTGGGAAGCTGGGGTGTCTCTATGGTACTGGAAAGAAGGATCAGGGCATATGAGGTAGGTTTTGATGTAAGCATGTATTGTGTCCTTGGCATCTTTAGTGTAGCCTCTCTGCTGGTAGATTGGGAGCTGAGAGAGGGGTATTGTTTATTTTTACCGCTATTTGGATTCTGGGGGTTATAGACCATTTGGGAAGGGCTGGAGGGGTTGTGGCAGTTGAAGAAAATGTCTAGTTTGGCATCTTTTTGCTCACTTGACCCAGAAGTCCAGGAGAACAATTAATAGACTAAGAACAACATTTTAAAGACTAACAACTTTGAAGGACTTAGGAACACTGATCAATGGAATGACTGACCACAATTTGAGGGGACTCATGATGAAACATTCTATCCATCTTTTGGAGATAATGGACCCAGAGTACAGATCAAAACTTTTTTTTTTAAAAGACATGGCTAATGTAGGAATTTGTTTTGCTTGGTTACAAAATGTTTCTAACAAGAATAAATAAGTAAATAAATGAATAAATTTAAAAATATATAGATAGATTATTGTTTTTCTTAGTGTTGAGCTACTCTTTCATTCATGGTATGTATTCAATGAATTCACATAATGAATTTTTAAAAAATGTTAACTGTGGCCTTTTTGCTAATATTTTATTTAAAGTACTTAAATCTTTATATGAAAAAAAGAAAAGGTAAAAACATTAGCTGCAAATTCAATTTGTGTGTGAAAACTGTCCTTTGAATTTAAGTGTAAATATTAAGATTAAATTAAATCAAAATGGCCAAAACCATATCCTTAGGTAGCACATGATAAAAGACCTATTTGGTTCCTACCACCAGAAAGGAAGTGTCGCTTCTATATAATAAGTCCTGGAAAAGAGACTGCTCATATTCAGTGGCCATCATCACATGCTCTAAGATTCCACATTTCAAAAAGGAAGCACATTATGATGACCCTGACTTCCTAAGATATATCTGTATTTCCACAGCTGCAACAGAGTTCATCAGGAAGCAATAATTTTCTGACTTCAAAAGGAAAGAAAGCAAACTTTTTGAGTAGTTCCAGCAAACAGATTCCTACCACTTATGTCTTAAAATGAATAACCTGACCAGCAAATCAGGCTCTTGGTGGTTACTACCAACTATGAGAGAAAAACAAATAGAAGCATATCGTTTATAAAAAAAACAAAACACATAAGTTCTTACTTGTTCTGCGGCGAACAGGGTCGTGTTAAATACTGGCACATCGGGAGAAGAAGAAAAGCAAAAGCTATCGTTGCAAGAACTAGAGAAAGAAAAGACAGTGTGAATACATGTGTTTATGTGACACTGACTTCAAAGCTCTCCTCGATTCTTTTTGCATTTCCTCCCAGCACATGGACGATGACCCCAATTCACTAATCCTCAGGGTGGAAAGCTCAAGAGAAGTCAATGGTAAGGATCACAGCTTTACCACTGCAAGGCTCCTTCAGAATTCATTTTACAGAGATGGAAACTGAATCCCAGAGGGGAAGCGAGGTTACACAGGAAGTCAAGGAGCAAAGCCCAGACTTGAATCCAAGGCCTCTGTCTCTGAACCCAGAGCTCTCATCACTTCATCCTGCCTTGTCAAAGTCAAGACAATGGATTTTCTCTGGCTACATCTTCTCATACGGTATCCTTAAAAACAAAAGTGACAGGGCAAGAGACTAACTACCCAATGGGAAGCCTTTGGGCATTCTGAATTTGGTTAGGAGTTATCATGATCTCCCACTACCACTTGGAGTGAAAACAGGTGGTCAAAGACGGGAATAGCTGGGCAGTTGGATTGGCTGCCTCCTTAACTCTCAACTCATTAGACAGGGGTTGCCTGATTCATTAACTGAACATATATTTACTAATAATCTTCCAGAGCGAGGATAAAATAGCTGTGCCCTCCTCAAAGTCTGAAAATTGTATTCTTATCCATTAGTATTATAACATATACTACGGAACATACAATAAATATGTACATGCCTTGGAGGGTAGAGAGTATTAAACATATGTATATGTGGTGGTAATGATAAAATGTAGCCTTCATTGCCTCCTTTTCCACTCCCCTAATCTCACAGGTTGAGCCCCGCATGTCTGTTTACTTTGCCTTATACTAGTCTAGGCTCTGAAACTTACTACTACAGGCTAGGACTGGAGAATGTCAAAACATTTATTGGGTTATTATTATTGTTGTTTTTAGGGAAGGAGCTGGAAGTGTATTAACACAACTACGGTCACACACAAATCTTTCATTAATTCTCACTTGAATTTTCTCTTTGTTCTCTGTCTTTTGGCAGCTCTGAACAGCTATGTTGAGGAGCAAGGGCTTAAGTTATTAGTATTAAACTTTTTTAATATTGAAATTAAACACCAACCAAAATGGGTATTTCCATATATGGAAAACAGAACAAAGAGGTCTAGACACAAAATCACTGATGTCTAGTATGTAAAGTTTTCTTTTCCTTTTAAATACGTAATAAATTCAACATATAAATTTCCAAACTCTCCTTCATGGTTTTCCTTCAGTTCCTTTCTGGACATTCTTTTTAAAAAAATGCTTAAAGGACCCTCCTCTTTCCTTTCTTTCTTTTTTTTTTTTTTTGGCGGGGCTATTACATCCCTAAAAATTTTGCCGCCCTCCTTTTGTCCTCCCAAACTAAAAAGAAAAAGGAAAGCCAAAGGCCTAAGTTATCCTAAGTCATTCTATGCAAACACTTGAAGGACTGGACTTCATGGAAATAAAACCGTGTACAGTATACACTATTACAAGTGCATCTTGATCCCTGGAGACTCTAGAAAGCCAAGTTTTTTTCTTTTCAATAATGTTACAAACATAAGCAAACAAGGAGAACCATTTACCTGCTGTACATATTGTAAAGACTACTTGAACAGAATCAAAGAAGAAAAACATGACTAGAAGGGAGACAGATGCTCCGATGGGAAGGAACAGTGCTTGGGTGGAGTCAATAGTTTGGATACCTGCAAAAGAAAAACAGGACAGATTTCATTAGGTCCTTATGAATGAAAGCACCCAGAATCACACAGTACGTGGACTATTCCGGCTGTTTCTAATTCCTATTATTCACCATTTGTAGGAAAGATAACTTCCTCCCCCAGTAGTGAGGGGTGGGGAGATTCAAAAGAGCTGATTTGAGGAACATGTGCATTAAAGGAACATGGTAAGAAGGTCTGATGAGGGAAGCAGTTAAAATTCCCTCTGAAAACGTCTTCTGATTTTGTATAGATCTAATTCATTCACGTTCCCTTTTCCCACTGCTACAGATGGATTAAGAACTGTCCAGAGAGGACAACAGGCATTCACTGGAAAGCTTTGAGGATTGTGTGTATCAACAGCTTCAGTGCACTTTACTATATGCTAAGCCCTTTACATACTTTATCTCACTGTAACCTCCCAACAAGGGTGTGAGATAGGTTTTATCATTTCTATTTTATAGCTGAAGAAGCTGAGGTGGAGAGAAACGAAATGTCCTACATGTGCTCATGCAGCAAGCACTGGAGGTAGAGTGTGAAAGGAGGATCCCTTCCACATCTTGACTACCTGTTGCAGTTCTGATATATCACAGGTTGGCATAAGAAATTAAAAGGCAAGTCTGAGGAGTTTTGCAGAAGCTGCAGACGACACAGAAAAAGTTTAGAAACTCAGAAATGCATAAAATATATGTATAGTATTGTACAATATCAACCCAAATTTTACAATAAAGTATTATAAATACCCCCCAAAAGAAAAAAAAATTTAGACTTCTCCTCTGGTATGAAAGGAGGGTCAACATTTTTGACATGGATTTTTCAGACTGCTGGGGAGTTGTGCCCCTCACTCCTTCGATGTGCAAAGGCTAACTGTATATTCTCTCTACTAAGTCAGAGGGGCAGCTAGGCGGCACAGTAGATAGGTCCTCCTGAATCCAGGGCCAGTGCTCTGAGTTCAAATCCGACCTCAGACCCTTGACACTTGCTAGCTGTGTGACCCTGGGCAAGTCACTTAACCCCAACTGCCTCACCAAAAAAAAAAAAAAAATTGCCTCTACTAAGCCAGAATGCTTTATTACTGGATGAGAAGTATACACAGGGAAATTTACATTTATATTTTCTATAAGTCCAGGGAGAATTTCTGTGAAGGAGGCAAAGGAGAGAACCTGACAAAGTGCCCCAAAAATACCAGGAGAGAGGGCTATACATATCAGGAAAGGCTAAGCTACAAAAGCAGAGCTTTGAGGGAAGCAAAGAAACCTGAAAGATGAAAATGAGAAGGACATAGGGTTTTGGTTTTTATTTATTTATTTATTTATTTATTTTAGTGAGGCAGTTGGGGTTAAGTGACTTACCCAGGGTCACACAGCTAGTAAGTGTTTAAGTGTCTGAGGCCAGATTTGAACTCAGGTACTCCTGACTCCAGGGCCGGTGCTCTATCCACTGCGCCACCTAGCTGCCCCTGGACATAGCGTTTTAAAAAACATCACTGAATCTGTGATCTCCTCGTTGCAGCGAATCCTGTCCAGGGGCTTCCAACTAAATTCTTCTTGGTCTGTCAGTTTTACTCCTTGACTAGTCCTTCCTCTGCCATCTGTTGATGGTCTTGTTCTTCCAGGACATCCTCTGTTCTCTGGGTTCTCATGGTAGTCTTCCCATCCACTGGACTGTAGCTGCCTTAGCAGGATCACCATCCACTATTCTGCACCACCTACAGTGGCTATACTTCCAAGGCTCTTTCCTGGGTCCCTTGCTCTTCTCTCTCTACATCTACTCATTTGATGACAGATGTTGTCAGGTCCCAGGGGTTTGACTACTGGTCTCTGCAGATGACTGATTACCAGATCTATACACCCATCCCTGGTCATCATCCTGAGTTCCACTCACGCTTATAGGTCATTTCCAACTCTGTCCCACAGGCATCTCAAACTTCACAGACCCCAAACATAACTCGTCTCTCATCATCTCCAAAAATCTGCCTTTCTTCCAACCTTCCCTATCCGTGTCCAGGGCATAACCTCCATTCTTCAGAGTCACTTAAATTTCTAACCTAAGAATGACCCACAACAATCAGGTGCCAAGCCTTGTCAATTCTACTTCCCTGATGTCTCTCTTATCCACTGCCCTTTCTCCCCTGACATGGCTCCTACCCTAGTTCCAAGCTTTAGCCCTCTTGCCTGACAACTGAAACACCTCCTAACTGCTCTCTGCCTCAAATCTCTCTTCGGAGACCATCAAAGTGACAGTCCCAGAGCATGGGTGTGGCCATGCCACCCACCTCCTGCTAAAGGAGCTCTGTTAGACACTGAAAAGCCAGGCTTAATGCACCTTACTCTTCATTACATACTCTCTGCAGTCCAGTCAGACTGGTCGTTCCACTGACAAAACCACATTCCACTTCCCGTCTCTCTGTGCATTGGCCGTGTCCCATGTCTGGGGGTGGGGATGGGGTGGGGGGTCAGAGTCCTCACAGAACCACCTCTAACAGGAGTCTTTTTCCTAACCTTCCTTTCACTGCCCCCAAGAAAAATCACCTTGTATTCACTTTGTATAGATTTCTTACAGACTTATATGTACACGTCATTTACTGTGATAGGACAAACGCTCCTTAAAAGTTGGGATTGTGGCTTTTTGTCTTTACACATTCCCAGCAGCCAGGACAGTACTTAGTATATGGTAGGTACTTAATAAATGCTTGTAGGCTGACTGATCTTTTATGCCTCTTTATGGAAATCATCAATAACATGCTTTAGTTTACATAGGCTCACTATAGGTCTCTCTGTGGCCTTTGGGGTAACCTGAAAGTTTGAGTCTTCTAAGATTGTGGTTGTCTATTATTTATAGCCATGTCTATAACACTGAAGAATATCAGTGTTAAAAGGTACTTTTTTTTTTGGGGGGGGGGATTGTTTCAGGGAGTAACCTGAGATCAGTAAAGCACTCAGCAATTTCTCAAATGCGATCCTGCCTACTCTCTTCTTATTTAGTTTTGGGCCCAGCCTTTTTTGTCCATTTCTGGTGACTGATCAAGAGACACTATAATGTTTTTATGCCAAAGTCTGAGTGGACCTTCATATTTATGATGGAGTCAATTCAATTTAGCAAACATATTAAATACCTACTATGTTTAAGGCATTCATACAGGTGCTAGGGATACAAAGATAAAAATGCCATGATCCTAAATAGAAAATGAGCATTTTTATAGTTGGGACCATTTTCATATTACTGGGCAGTAAAGAAATAAGAAAAACCAGCGAAGAGGTGGTAGGGGCAGCGGTTATGAAAGGCATATTGTGATGGAGAAGAATGTGCCTATTGGAAGAGCCTTATAGCTTCTAGGTTTATAAAGCACTTTCCTTCTAACAACTTTTGTAAAGTCTTCAGTTTAGTATTATTTTCACCATGTTCAAGAACAAAACTGACTGAAATGCTTTCAAGGCCATCCTGAGAAATTTGACTTTTATTTAGAGGCAAGAGTGAGCCAAAGAGGACGGGAGTGACATGGTTGTCCATGTGCTTAAGGAAGATTATCTTGAGAGCAATGGAGAAGATAAGTTGGAAGTAGAGACACTTAAGGCAGGAAGCCCAATTAGGATGTTGGGACCGTTCAACTAAGAGGTGACAGGGTCTGGACAAGGTTTTCTCTTCTCCAATCCATCCTTCACATAGCTGCTGAACTTAACCAGGCTAGTCCTAAGAGAAAAACATATACTCCCACAATCTGAGTTATTTTGTTGTGAAATAGTGGTCTTCTCCACAAACTGACCTCCTCAGCAGCCAAGGCACGGGGCTGACCCTGTCATTCTGCTTGAGCATGATATTTGTTATCAATCTTTATTTTTACACTTCTTGAAAAATCAAGTTGGGGTTACCTGGAGCATAGTCTATAATATTTAATGTTTGTAGGTTCCTAACAGAGCTGGCAGACAAGAGAAGGTAGATTTAGGATTCTGAGACTTAAAGCTAGAAGGACCAAATACCTCCTTTTCTACATGTGTAAACTAAGGTCCAGGGAGGCTAAGCGGCTTGCTTAAAGTCACACAGATAGTAAGCAGCAGAGTTTGAATTGAAACTCAGGTCACAGAATCGCACAATTTGAGTTGAAATAGACCCTAACAGTCATCTTTTCCAATTTATACCTGAAAAGGTATAACACCCAAGAGAGAGTCATTTGGTCTCTGCTTGGAGAACTCTAGTAGAGGGGAACTAACTTTTTTTTGGGGGGGGTGGGAGAGAAGGAATAAGCATTTAAATAGAGCCTACTCTATTGCCAGGCACTATGACGATCACTGTGTGTGTGTGTGTGTGTGCAATTGGGGTTAAGTGACTTGCCCAGGGTCACACAGCTAGAAAGTGTCAAGTGTCTGAGGCCAGATTTGAACTCAGGTCCTCCTGACTCCAGGGTCGGTGCTCTATCCACTGTGCCACCCAGCTGCCCCAACAATCACTTTCTACAATTATCATCTCATCAGATCTTCACAACAACCCTGGGAAGTAGGTGCTATTATTATCTCCATTTTATGGTTGAGGAAACTGAGGCAGAGGTTAAGTGATGTGTCCAGAGTCTATAGTTAGTAAGTGTCTTCTGACCTTAGGCCTGGTGCTCTGTGCACAGTGGCAGCAGAAGCTTCCTCGAAAAGTGTTTCCTAACATCAGTGTCTAAATGTTTCTCTGCAACCCCCACCAGCTGTGCCTAATTCTGCCCTCTAGGCCTAACAGGAATCATTCCAATCCCTCTCCCCCAGCTCTCCCCCCCCCAGTCCCTGCTCCAGCCAGCCCCTGCAGTGGTTTTCCTAAAACACAGGTCCAATCATGGCACCTCCCTACTCAATAACCTCCAGGGGCTCCCTATTGTCTCCTGGATCACAACACCTTGCCCCCCCCCCCCACTCTGCTGTACACTTTACTGGACTTATGATGTCATACACGGATATTTTTTATATATAGATCAGACAGAGACAGATCTCCCACTCCATCCCCCAGACTAGCCCTGGGAAGAGGGGCAGCAAGTCACTGTTTCTCATCCTATTCACCTCCCAGGAGAGCAGTGTGTCCTGCCACCTCCTTTGATCAGAGCCTCCTGAAATACCCTGTGCATGTGACCTCCTTTGCTAACAAACCACAACAAAGTTATGTCCGCTTGTCTTCTACACCACCATTAGGAGTATTCAAAGAATGGAAGGTTTCATCATTTATGGCCATACAGTGTTACCAGAAGAATATTGGGGTGAAAAGAAGTTATTCTGCATCAGGGAACACTCTGTGATTGCTTCCCCCTCCTCATTTTATCGTTGCCTCTCTGCTATTGTTAAGGGCTAAAATTCTAGCTAAACTGTCTAAAATATCGAATGAGGGGTCGCCAATAAATTATAAGCTTTAGCAAGAGTTAGACTTTTAAGCATTTATTAAGGAGAATAAGAATTTGGTAAAGAGAGAGAAAGGCCTAGATTCCTATCTATTAAAGGGAGAGCACATTTCTAGCTCCGCTCTCCACCAGAGTCCCCAGGAAAGAGCCAGAGACCGAGCGCCAGTCTCTTCCTTCCTCCTCCCACTCGCCCGCGTCACTTCCTTTTCCCAAAGAAAAGACTCCTGGTCTTGCCCTCAAAGACCTTCGCTTCATGGGTGGAACTCTTCTACAGTAAGTCTCCAGCAGGGGGCGTCACTCCAATCGTTACACTATGCCAGTCATTCCTGCCCCTGCTCTCAGACAGGAAGGCTCAGTGATTGACCTGGGGAGGGAAGGGGGCAAGGCAGAGGACTCTGCCTCTTCTTCAATGTCGTTGCCATCATTAAAGCCTTCTCTCGTTCTGAAGCTGAACCACTGGATGGGGCTAGGGTTTTTGGCCAGGGGAACTTTCTTTTCAGTATTTCCATAGCTGGACTGCTGAGCACTCAGGGAGGTAGTTGCCAGGTCTTGTCAAGTGTTGTACCCTCCAATGATAGCGGTGGGGGCAGGCTGGCCACAGAGCTGGTGATGTGGAGAGTGCTGCTGTTCTGAAATTCCTTGGCATATCTGCCTGTCTGTGGCAATGGGTCAGCAGTTGGTGTTGGTATTGGGTCCCTTCTTACTCTAAAAATGGCTATGGTGATTAGAAAAGATAAATTTGTAGTGAGTTCAGTTCAGTTTTGTGATTTCCTCTAGCTCCATTTAGTGCATGAGGGTAGGAGTGGAAGGGGCATACAGCGGGAGTGATTTAGGGTAGGGTTTGACAATCTCTGAGCATTGACAAGATGGGGGAAAGGGATGGGTAGCAGATGATGGTAGAGAGCTGAGGGCTTGTTAACTAGAGGATCAAGAATGGGAAGGGAGGAAAGTGAGGTTAAAGCATGGGTCTGCTTTAGTCTGGGAGAATGCTGAGGGATGGAGCGAGCAGTGGTCCCAGTGATAACAAAGAACAGACTCGGGAAGAGCAAGGGAAAGGGAGAGGTGGAATGATGGGAGATTGTGATCTGACAAAGGGATTTCCAAGTTTTGATCACTGAATAAGAATAAAAATAATGGCTAACATTTGTGCATGACTGCTAGATCAAAGGTGTGCAAGTACTTGCACACACATGCATGTGTAGATTTATCTGAAGTCCTTAATAAGTGCTTTTAGGATCTGAAGACAAGTTATTAATTTTGGCATTTGAAAGCTGTAAGAATTAACCAACTGAGAAGTAACAAGCTTCACACCGGAAGTAGAAGGATGTCGGCAGCAGCATTAAGCTATGTCCTGTGATATCAGATAGTCTTTATCATCCACTTGGTGTGTATCCTAAACTATTTTGTACTATTACATGGTTTTTACTATCAATGTCTCTTCTTCCCAATTAAACTCTAAGTACCCTGGGCTCATATATACACCTCTAACATGTCCTCAGAGTAGGCAGTCAACAAATGACAGCTGATGATACTTGAAGAGAGGCAGCACGGTATAGTGGCCACAGACTTGGGAGTAACAATACTCAAATTCTGTCTTAAGAAACTCAAATTAATAATAGTGTACTACTATAGGAGCGAGATAAGTGAAACCGTGTCATTCTCCAAAACACTGCTCTGGTTGTGAGAGAGCAAGTACAGTAATATATTGCTGGTGGAACTAGGAACTGGCCTGGCCAGTCTCGAAAGTAATTTGGAACTGTGCCCAAACATGAAAATGTGCCCATCCTCTGACCCAGCAATGCCACTGCTACACCACTGTCCTAAAGAGAGCAAATAAAGCAGAAAAGAAGCCATATGTTCCAAAATATTTAAAGCAGCTCTTTTTTGTAGTGGCAAAAACTAAGAAGATTGCTTATATATTGGGAAATGGCTAATGGAATTATGTATGGCACCACAAGAAATGACAAAACAGATGTTTCCAGAGAAATCAGGGAAGATGGAAGCTGATAGAGTCCAGCAGAATCAGAACCATTTGTATAACAATATTATAAAGAAGACTTTGAGAGATATCAAAACTCTGCTCAATGCATTGACCAACCATGATTACAAAAGGACCAAGATGAAATGTGCTGCCCTCCTGCTGACAGAGGTGATGGGTGCAAAGCGCAGACTGAGGTGTATTCTTTTTTAACATGGTCAATGGGGGAGTTTACTTTGCTAGACTAGACATTTGCTGAGTTTTTTTCCTTTGATTTTTTTTTTTAATTAGGAGGAAGGGGAGGTGGGAGGGAGGAAAAAAATGTTCATTAATTGAAAACAAAATCAAGTGGTTATAACAATGCCTTTGAAAACAACTCATCACCTATGCTAAGGAAGGCATGAGTTGCTACATTGTAAACAGACTTGACTTCACAATAATTCCTTCTTTCCAGACGAGAGTATGGCCATTAAAGCTTCAAGCGTCACTAAGACTTCTGGGATATACTGATTATTATTTGAAGTTGGACATTTTATTTAGAGAAAAAACCAACCTGATTCTTTGGCTTATGATCCATTTCATAGAAGCTTTTAAAGATTTATGCTGAGTAATACTGTGCATTCAGGGCACCACGAAACTTCAAAGGCTTTCTCTGAGCACAAGTTACCCCTCACAGCTCTGCCTCTTCCAAATGAGGTTCTTTCTGACAGGGGGTCATACCAAGCCTGATTCTAGGAGCTTACAGGGATGGTCTGTTCCAAACTGATTTGTTAAACTTGGTGGTGAGGGATTTTTTCTGAGACAGAGATCAGTGTCATATTATAAGCTTAAGAAAACAGTGGTTAAACTTTTATGATTTCGTTGCTATTTTTTGTGCTTGTCACATCTGAGTTCCCACTCATTCTGCTAAGTGGCATGTTCACAAGAGCTAAAACCTTCCTTCCTGCTGATTTGGAAGATGGGACTCATTGACAGATGGAGGAACCAAGGTAGAGGTTATGTGACCCCCTCACATGAGGGAGACCCAGAACCAGAATTCATGGTTTCATGGTTCGTCTGCTTGCCTACCCCTCTACACTCTCTAACACCACTTTCATGATAACATTCCCAAGCTCAGGGCCCCTTAGAGGTGCCTGGTGCCTTCCTGCCAAGCAGGACAGATGACATCTCTTCCCCAAGGATCTGAGGACAGACTCCATTCCTTAACTCTTTATTGCCCTGGGTTCTCAGCTTCGTCAATGGTAAAATGATGGATTTTGATGAGGGGCTTTGGAAGGCTCTTTCAGCTCCGTGTTGAAGATGCTACAGGGAGTCCCTTCCACACTGTGGTAACCAGGCTCCTCTTTAAATGAAGAGAACTTCGACTTCTAGCTTGATATCAATGATCCCTTGAGAGGAGCTGCCTAACACAGGGCTTGGCACACAGCAAGCACTGAATAAATGCTTGCTCATTTCAGAGGCTAGGGGTCCCTCTGTTCATACCCACTCCCTTCTAGAATGATTTCTCATCTCCTTCTCTCTGCTGAAACCCTTGACAAGCCTCACCTTCTCTACAAAGGTTTCTGACTGGCGTGACCCTTACTAAGCACTGTGGATGCAGTCCAGACCCTCTCACGCACTTGCTTTAATTTTCTAGCTGTTTTGTCTTTTTTTTGGCAGGGCAATGAGGGTTAAGTGACTTGCCCAGGGTCACACAGCTAGTGTCAAGTGTCTGGGGCTGGATTTGAACTCAGGTCCTCCTGAGTGCTTTATCCACTGCACTACCTAGCTGCCTCCTCTAGTTATTTCAAATACTCAGTATGGCACAGTGAAGAGATATGGTACTGGAATTGAAATCAAGAACACCTGGGTGCAAATCTGATTTCTGACAGGAGCCATGTGACGAAGGAAGGCTCTCTGACCTTCAGTTTCCTCATCTATAAAACGGGTATATTATCTGTAGGCCTTTATCTCTGGCTTACTATAAAGTTCAAATGAACTGATGTATGCCAAGTGCTTTGATGCAAATGAAAAGGGTTTCTTTGGTTTGTTGTTTGGTGCTGGACCTGTCAGAAATCAGATTTGCCCAGTGCAGGGCAGCAGCCCAGCGCCGAGGGGGTTGGTGCAAGTCAGCAGGAGCTGCGGGTCACCGCCGAACAACTGAGGCCCCTGGAACCTGGCTCAGAAATCTGGTGGCTAAGAAGGACAGTGGAAAAACCTACCTGCACCGGCTGGGAGGGCAACAACCGGGGCAGGAGGGATCAGGTGCACTCAGACAGGAAGTGCAGGGGGGTGAACCACACACACTATAAAGGCCTCAGAGTAAAAAGCCAGTCACACAGCACCTATACCCCTGCACAAGAAGCCCAAAACAGGGACCCTGGTACCCCCAGAGCAGACTTCAACTTAAAAAATAAATAAATAAGCTGCAATAATGAGTGAGAAGCAAAAAAGAACCCTCTGTATCAATAGGGAAGAAGCCAACACAAACTCAGATGAGGACAATACCCTCAAATTGCCTACATGTGAAGCCTCAGGAGGGAAGGTGAATTGGTCTCAAGAACAAAAAGCCTTCCTGGAAGAGCTCAAAAAGGATTTTTAAAAATCAATTGAGAGAGGTAGAAGAAAAAATGAGGAGAGAAATGAAAGCAAAACAAGAAAACTATGGAAAAAGAATCAGCAGTTTGGAAAAGGAAGCACAAAGATTGACTGGCCAAATGGAAAAAAAAAGTGCATAATTTCACTGAAGAAAACAATGCCTTAAAAAATTCATCTGGCCAAATGGAAAAAAAGGTGCATAATCTCATTAAAGAAAACAATGCCTTAAAAACTTCACTTGGCCAAATGGAAAAAAAGGTGCATAATCTCACTGAAGAAAACAATGCCTTAAAAATTAAAATCGGACAGTTGGAAGATAAGGAATCCATGAGACACCAGGAATCAGTTAATCAGAATCAAAAAAATGAAAAAATAGAAGAAAATGTGAACTACCTCATTGGAAAGACAACTGATCTGGAAAACAGATCCAGGAGAGACAATTTGAGAATCATTGGACAGCCTGAAAGCCATGACCAGAAAAAGAATCTAGACACCATATTCCAGGAAATTATTAAGGAGAACTGCCCTGATATCATAGAATCAGAGGATAAAATCATCATTGAAAGAATTCACCAATCACCTCCTGAAAGAGACCCCAAAAGGAAAACTCCAAGGAATATTATAGCCAAATTCCAGAATTATCAAGTGAAGGAGAAAATACTCCAAGCAGCCAGAAAGATGCAATTTAAATATCATGGAGCCACAGTCAGGATTGCTCAGGACCTGGCAGCTTCAACATTAAAGGACCACAAGGCTTGGAATATGATATTCCGGAAGGCAAGGGAGCTTGGATTGCAGCCAAGAAATCTATTACCCAGCAAAAATGTGCATTCTCTTTCAGGGGAAAAGATGGACATTTAATGACATTGGGGACTTTCAGTCTTTACTGATGAAAAGACCAGAACTGAATAGAAAATTCAATCTCAACATACAAGATCCAAGAGTAGTTTAAAAAGGTAAACAGAGGGAAAAAAAAAGATTACTCAATTAGGTTAAACTGTTTATATCCCTACATGGGAAAATAATACTCATAACTCTTTGTTTTTTTTGTTTGTTTGTTTGTTTTTGGTGGGGCAATGGGGGTTAAGTGACCTGCCCAAGGTCACACAGCTAGTAAGTGTCAAGTGTATGAGGCCGAATTTGAACTCAGGAACTCCTGAATCCAGGGCCGGTGCTTTATCCACTGCGCCACCTAGCCGCCTCACTACTCATAACTCTTAAGTACTGTAAATGTATTTGGCCAGAGAGAAGGACTTTACACAGAGGGTATAAATATAAATTGTCTTTGATGTGATGATACAAAAAAAAATGAAGGGGTTAAAAAGGGAGTCTATGGGGAAGAGAAGAAAGGGGAGGTGGAATGGGATGACTTATATCACATGAAGAGGTGAAAAAAAAAACTATTACAATAGAGGGAAAGAAAGGAGGGGTGAACATTGTTTCAACCCTACTCTCATTAGATTTGATTCAAAGAGGGAATAACATATACGTTCATTGGGATAAAGAAAGTTAGCTCATTCTTTAGGGAAGCAAAAGGGGAAGGGAAAGGTGGGGACTGATAGGAGAAAAGGGTAAAGAAAAGAGAGGGGGGTGATAAAAAGGGAGGGCAGATTGGGGGAGGCAGGGGTAAGAAGTAAAACATCGCTGAGGAGGAATAGAGTGTAACGATTGGAATAACACCACCCGCTGGATACTTACTGTAGAAGAGTTCTGCCCATGAAGGGAAGGTCTTTGAGGGCAAGACCAGGAGTCAGGAAGTGACGCGGGCTAGTGGGAGGAGGAAGGAAGAGACTGGCGCTCAGTCTCGCTCGCTTTTCCTCTGGACTCTGGTGGAGAAGGGAGCTAGAAATGTGCTCTCCCTTTAATAGATAGGAATCTAGGCCTTTCTCTCTCTCTTTACCAAATTCTTATTCTCCTTAATAAATGCTTAAAAGTCTAACTCTTGCTAAAGCTTATAATTTATTGGCGACCACTCATTAGATATTTTATACAGTTTAGCTAGAATTTTAACCCTTAACAGATGGCTGACCATGAAGAGAAAAGCTAACCCTCAGTCTTCTTCTGATCTTCTGGTTGGGTAAGAAATTTCCCCTCCCTCTCCCTTTAACTGCTAAGTACTGGTGTACTGGCTGTGTTTTCCCTTTAAATTTTTTCGAATGGACCTTTTAAACTCCCTAATTATCCTATTTTTGATTTTAGTCTGTTTAACCAGACAAATGGGAGATAAGATCATGTTAATGCTTTGTTTTTGTGGATTTTCTATTTTTCTTTTTATTTTTGTTAGAAGAGCCAGCAACATACTCACACAAGGAAATATCTCTCGCTCTCCCAACCATGCTTTTTCAGAGAAACCTGAAGAGATTCAGGCAGCTTTCCCCAGTTCTAACACTAATTGTTGCTCTAATTTTGCATGCCTGGAGGCAATGACCCACCCTCTAGAAGCTCTTAATCCCCTAGCACCTGGAGGCAAAGTGGGGGAAGAGGAATCCAGGCCTGAGTTCAAAATCAAGTCTGATTCAAATTGCGCTGGTCCCTCCCCTCCTCTCCAAACCCCACCCTCTACTCCTCCCATGGCCAAGCCCATAGCTTCCCCTGCCTGGGAAGTCCAGAGAACTGATGCGCATGCTCAACTTTCTCTAACTACATTTGCAGCTTCAGGCTCAACTCTTCCCCAGCCTGGCTGTGCTTCTGAGACAACCTTAGAAAGCCCTTTAAATTCCAGATATGCTTGTTTTGTTCATAATTTTGCTAACCTGCTTTTGTCTTTAATTAGTAATCTTATAAAGCATTTGTATGGTGAAAAGCCCGACAGACAATATAGAGGGGTTAAAGAAGAAAAACTTAAGCTGAATAAGAATGACAATCAACATAGTTCAAGACTCTGCTTCTTTTGCCATGGAAGGGTATATATTTTACAGAAATGTAGAAGTCAGCAGCAAGGTATTGATATGAGTATTGGGGATTTTAGATATCGGAATCAAAAGTGTTCTGAATTCACTCAGAGTAATAATGTCAGTTCAGAGGTTACATAGGATTTCTATGCTATTACACATACATTTTGAAATTAATGGTATGGGTTTATTTTCGTAGAGATTTTCATGCATTTGAGATTGTGTTTTATACTTAGTTTCTAAAACAAAGAGAATATTTGTAAAAGCTTTTTATAGTCATGTGGTCCAGTTTATATTTTATAATACTCTTATTGATATTAAGTTCATATTCATTTAGATTTCCCTAGTTTGAATTTCATTGTCTTTTATTGTTCCACGTGTATCTTCTTCTATTCATTCATCTATCTAATTTTGAAACATGGTTTTGATTTCATAATACAATGTTAATTCTAGGAGTATTGTGCTCCCATATTCTGAGTTGTTTGTTTTTGTTATTTTTTCTCAACTGATTATTTGATCAAACTCTTTAAAGCATTTCCCTGGCAAATTGGTTGCCATGGCAAGTATAAATTGATTCTAGAAGTATTATTTTTGATAAGCATATTCCAAAAAAAAAAAAAAGAGGGGAACATTTGTAAAAGTTTTCTTTTTTTCAAAAAAAAAAAGTTTTCTTTGAGATTCTGTTGTGCTTTAACTTATATTTAAATATGTTCATATTTTTCACAAAAGTAATTGTATACTAAGTAAAAAAAAAGGTATTATTTGAAATTGTTGCATAATTATATATTATATTCTGAGTCAAGATGTATTCACATTTTTTGCAATCATTTATTATCCTCAATTTTTAAATCCATATGAGACTTGGATTATGGGAACTTATCATTTAAGACACTAATTGCCTTTATTCTGAGTTATCAGATGCCAGTTGGCCAAGATGCCATCCAATCACAAGAGGAATACATGCAAGAGCAGACACTGAACTGTCACATGAGGGGAGACATGCATGAAGTCAAGGTATGGCCGAGGGAACGGCTTTTGACTAATGTTGAGGTTGGATTCTCTTGGTTTAATATTTTATTTTATTTTTCCCCACAATATTGTACAGATGGCTGGAAGTATTCATCCCACCCATCTCACTTCTACACCTGGCTTCTATGCTCCCTCCTATATGCCTGATGCCATGGACATCTCAATCCCATGCATCTGATTAAGTCTGACTCAGTTTCCTCCAATATGTTCGGTGGCATGGACATATATTCCATCCATCTATTTTAAGCCTGGCATACTGCATGGACAGTACATATTGCTCAAGTGTGGGAATGCTCATATCCCATCATTTCTCTGTTCTTTTATGGTAACCCCCATAATTATCTCAGGTGTCATGATAAATAACAGTGTTGAATTTGGCCTTGACACCTGTTACCAATTATATTAGATTTTCTAATTTCTCATAATGGCATGAGGATAATTAGGCAGATGATGCAAAAAGTGATGAAACAAAGATAAAAATTATTTTAAAAAATTAATATCACAGCAATTGTCTTCTCAATTACCCTCCATAAGGGGGGACTATAGTAATATTATAATTTTAAAGAATGTTTCAATTTTTGTTTTATTATATGTTTCATGTGTAACAACTAAGATTATGAATTCCCTTAGACATGTTTTTGAGAACTTTCATTGTTTGATTTGATTATTGACAAAGCTATTTTAAAGTTGTATTAAGCTCAATTTTGTAGGAAATTTTCCTGGCTGATTACCAGCATCCACACATCAACCCCTGAAAAGACTTCCATTCTACGACTACACCTAGAGGACATCTGAGAAAAGACTTTCAGAGACTTTAAATGAACAGTTTTGATTTGTTGTTTTTGTTGTTTTTTTCTCTTTCTGTTATAATATACACCATCTGTAACATGTATTCTCTGCAGAGGCCCTCCCTTTGCAAGACTAATGTCAAAGCGTCGGTTAATGAGGACAAAAAAAAAATCGCCCCTCTGGACAAAACTTTCCTCTCTTCCTTTTCTATATTGTTGTTCACATATTATTAGTTAGCAATAGTTATTATATTCTTTTTACTGTTCCGTCAAGGAAACATTTTGTTTCTTGAGGAACAACAGGGGGGACTGTAACGATTGGAATAACACCACCTGCTGGATACTTACTGTAGAAGAGTTCTGCCCATGAAGGGAAGGTCTTTGAGGGCAAGACCAGGCATCAGGAAGTGACGCGGACGAGTGGGAGGAGGAAGGAAGAGACTGGCGCTCAGTCTCGCTCGCTTTTCCTCTGGACTCTGGTGGAGAAGGGAGCTAGAAATGTGCTCTCCCTTTAATAGATAGGAATCTAGGCCTTTCTCTCTCTCTTTACCAAATTCTTATTCTCCTTAATAAATGCTTAAAAGTCTAACTCTTGCTAAAGCTTATAATTTATTGGCGACCACTCATTAGATATTTTATACAGTTTAGCTAGAATTTTAACCCTTAACAAGAGTGAAAGAAGGGGGGAAAAGTACAAAGGGGGTAAATAGAATGGAGGGGAACAGACAGTCAGTAATAATAACTGTGAACTGGAATGGGATGAACTCTGCTATAAAACGGAAGCGAATTGCAGAATGGATTAAAAACCAGAATCCTACAATATGCTGTTTACAAGAAACACATTTGAAGCAGAGGGATACACACAGAGTAAAGGTAAAAGGCTGGAGAAGAATATATTATGCTTCAGCTAAAGTAAAAAAAGCGGGGGGGGGGGGGGGCGGGCGGCTAGATAGCACAGTGGATAAAGCACCTGCCCTGGATTCAGGAGTACCTGAGTTCAAATCTGGCCTCAGACACTTGACACTTACTAGCTGTGTGACCCTGGGCAAGTCACTTAACCCCCATTGCCCCGCCAAAAAAACCACCACCACCACCAAAAAAAAACCAGGGGTAGCAATCCTTATCTCAGACAAAGCGCAGGCAAAAATAGATCTCATTAAAAGAGATATGGGGGGCAGCTAGGTGGCGCAGTGGATAGAGCACCAGACCTGGAGTCAGGAGTACCTGAGTTCAAATCCGGTCTCAGACACTTAACACTTACTAGCTGTGTGACCCTGGGCAAGTCACTTAACCCCAATTGCCTCACCAAAAAAAAAAAGAGATAAGGAAGGAAATTACATCTTGCTAAAAGGTACTAAAGATAATGAAGTAATAGCAATATTAAATATGTATGTGCCAAGTGGTATAGCATCCAAGTTCTTAGAGGAGAAGTTAAATGAGTTACAAGAGGAATTAGACAGTAATATTATACTAGTGGGGGACCTGAATCCCCCCCTCTCAGAATCAGATAAATCTAGCCGAAAAATAAATAAGAAAGAAGTGAATGAGGTGAATAGATTACTAGAAAAGTTAGACAGGATAGATGTCTGGAGAAAATTGAATGGGGAAAGAAAGGAATATACCTTTTTCTCAGCAGTACATGGCACATTTTCAAAAATTGACCATGTATTAGGGCACAAAAACATCATAGTCAAATGTAGAAAGGCAGAAATAGTAAATGTATCCTTCTCAGATCATGATGCAATAAAAATTACATGTAAGAAAGAGCCAGGGAAAAGTAGAATGAAAATCAATTGGAAACTAAATAATATCATTCTAAAGAATGAATGGGCCAAACAAGAAATCATAGAAACAATCAATAACTATATCCAAGAGAATGACAATAATGAGACAACATACCAAAATCTATGGGATGCAGCCAAAGCAGTGCTTAGGGGAAAATTTATAGCTCTAAATGCTTACATGAATAAAAAAGAGAAAGAGGAGATTAATGAATTGGGCATGCAACTTAAAAAGCTAGAAAAAGAACAAATTAGCAATCCCCAATTAGATACTAAACTAGAGATCCTGAAAATTAAAGGAGAAATTAATAAGATTGAAAGCAAAAAAACTATAGAATTAATCAATAAAACTAAGAGCTGGTTTTATGAAAAAACCAATAAAATAGATAAAATATTGGTTAATTTGATTAAAAAAAGAAAGAAGAAAACCAAATTACCAATATCAAAAATGAAAAGGGTGATGTTACCACCAATGAAGTGGAAATTAAATCAATAATTAGGAATTATTTTGCCCAACTGTATGCCAATAAATTTGACGATCTAAATGAAATAGATGAATATTTACAAAAATACAAACTGTCCAGGTTAACTGAAGAAGAAATAAAATCCTTAAATAAACCCATATTAGAAAAAGAAATTGAACAAGCCATTAATGAACTCCCTAAGAAAAAATCCCCAGGGCCAGATGGATTTATGGGTGAATTTTACCAAAGATTTAAAGAACAATTAATTCCAATATTATACAAATTATTTGGAAAAATAGGTGAAGAAGGAGTTCTACGAAATTCATTTTATGACACAAATATGGTGGTGATACCAAAAACCAGGCAAAGCAAAAACAGAGAAAGAAAATTATAGACCAATTTCCCTAATGAATATTGATGCTAAAATCTTAAATAAGATATTAGTAAGGAGATTACAGCAAGTGATCACCAGGATAATACACTATAACCAGGTGGGATTTATACCAGGAATGCAGGGCTGGTTCAACATTAGGAAAACTATTAACATAATCAACCACATCAATAAGAAAACCAACCAAAATCATATGATTATCTCGATAGATGCAGAGAAAGCTTTTCACAAAGTACAACACCCATCCCTAATAAAAACACTAGAGAGTTTAGGAATAGGTGGAGCTTGCCTTAGAATAATAAACAGTATCTACCTAAAGCCATCAGCAAGTATTATATGCAATGGAGATAAATTAGAGGCCTTCCCAATAAGATCAGGGGTCAAACAGGGATGTCCATTATCACCCCTACTATTTAATATTGTCCTAGAATTGTTAGCTTTAGCAATCAGAGAAGAGAAAGGAATTAAAGGAATTAGAATAGGCAAGGAGGAAACAAAACTATCACTCTTTGCAGGTGATATGATGGTATACTTAAAGAATCCTAGAGAATCAACTCAAAAATTACTTGAAACAATTAACAACTTTAGCAAAGTAGCAGGATATAAAATAAATCCACATAAATCATCAGCATTTCCATACATAACCAACAAAGTCCAGCAGCAAGAGATAGAAAGAGAAATTCCATTTAAAGTAACAGTAGATAATATAAAATACTTGGGAGTCTACTTGCCAAGACAAACCCAGGAACTCTATGAACACAACTACCAAACACTCTTCACACAAATCAAATCAGATCTAAATAATTGGAAAGATATCAATTGCTCATGGATAGGCAGAGCTAATATAGTAAAAATGACAATACTGCTTAAATTAATTTACTTATTCAGTGCCATACCAATCAGACTACCTAAAAATTATTTTATAGAGCTAGAAAAAATAATAACAAAATTCATCTGGAAAAACAAAAAAATCAAGAACATCCAGGGAAATAATGAAAAAAAAATTCACAGGAAGGTGGGTTAGCAGTACCAAACCTGGAGTTTTACTATAAAAGTGGCAGTCATCAAAACTATCTGGTACTGGCTAAGAAACAGAGTGGAGGATCAATGGAATAGGCTAGGCACCGGAAATGCAGTAGTAAATGACACTAGTAATGTAGTGTTTGATAAACCCAAAGACTCCAGCTTCTGGGATAGGAACTCAGTATTTGACAAAAACTGCTGGGAAAACTGGAAGATAGTATGGCAGAAATTAGGCATAGACCAACATCTGACACCTTATACTAAAATAAGGTCAAAATGGATACCCGATTTAGACATAAGAGGTGATACCATAGGTAAATTAGGAGAGAAAGGAATAGTCTACCTATCAGATCTTTGGAAAGGAAAACAGTTTTTGACCAAACAAGAGATAGAGTATATTATAAAATGCAAAATGGATGATTTTGATTACATTAAATTAAAAAATTTCTGTACAAACAGAAGCAATGCATCCAAAATTAGAAGGGAGGCAGAAAGCTGGGAAACAATTTTTGAGGCCAGTACTTCTGATAAAGGCCTCATCTCTAAAATATATAGGGAACTAAATCAAATTTATAAGAATCCAAGTCATTCCCCAATTGAGAAATGGTCAAAGGATATGAACAGGCAGTTTTCTGATGAAGAAACCAAAGCTATCTATTCCCATATGAAAAAATGCTCTAAATCTCTAATGATTAGAGAGATGCAAATTAAAACAACTCTGAGGTACCACCTGACACCTATCAGATTGGCTAAAATGACAAAAAAGGAAAATAATAAATGTTGGAGAAGCTGTGGAAAAATTGGAAGACTAATGCATTGTTGGTGGAGCTGTGAACTGATCCAACCATTCTGGAGAGCAATTTGGAATTATGCCCAAAGGGCGATAAAGCTGTGCATACCCTTTGACCCAGCAATACCACTTTTGGGTCTTTTGCCCAAAGAAATCATGGAAAGGGGAGAGGGACCCACATGTACAAAAATATTTATAGCTGCTCTTTATGTGGTGGCAAGGAATTGGAAGTTGAGGGGGTGCCCATCCATTGGGGAATGGCTGGACAAGTTGTGGTATATGAATACAATGGAATACTATGATGAGTAGGAGGAGTTCAGAGAAACCTGGGGGGTCTTGTGTGGGCTGATGATGAGTGAGATGAGCAGAACCAGAAGAACATTGTACACAGTATCATCAACACTGAGTGTTGATCTACTGTGATGGACTATATTCTTCTCACCAATGCAATGGTACAGAAGAGTTCCAGGGAACTCATGATAGAAGAGGATCTCCAAATCCAGGAAAAAACCCAAAAAAACAAAAACAAATGTGGAGTAAATGCTGAATGAACCATACTATTTCTTTTGTTTTTGGTGCTGATGTTTTTCTATTTTGAGGTTTATCGTCATTGCTCTGATTTTTCTCTTATATCATGACTGATGCAGAAATACGTTTAATGTCATTATGTGTGTGTGTGTGTGTATACACACAGACACAGACACACACACACCCTATATCAGATTATCTGCTGTCTAGGGGAGGGGGGAGGGAGAAAAATCTGAAATTGTAAAGCTTGTATAAACAAAAGTTGAGAACTATCTTTACATGTAATGGGAAAAAAAATACTTTATTAATTAAAAAAAAAAGAAAAATGAATGAAACTTTCTAAGTACTTTGGGTGAAAACAAAACAGAACATGTGGATTTAAAAAAAAATTCTTGGCCTATGTTACTTGTCTGTGAACCCAGGAAATGACTAACTCTGGGTGAGAAGGACCAAATGAAGAAAGGTGGAAGTAGGCGAGTTTAATCTTGAGATTTCTTACTATTATTGGTGCTATTGCCATTGAAGGACCCCGATGAACTGTTGCTGTCTTTTTCCTTATCTTGATTCTCAAAGTCCATATTGAGGGACCTGTAGAAAACAAAGAAAAGACACTCCACTTTAACAATGACTTTAGACGATTCCATGCTCCTGCATCATGAAAGAATATCAGAAATTCCCACGGTGCAATGATTAGACAGCCTGAGAAGGAACCCTTTGCCAAGCCCTTCTTGCTGTGACGATGTTGCTGCTGATGAGCCAGCTGGAATTAGGACTGCACACCTTACTGTGATGGTGCTGTCTCCTTTCCCTCTTCTGCCAATTCCCAGCATCAGGAGTCATTAAACCCAGACTGCCACATGTGGGCCTCCCTGCAGCCTCCCCGGCCACCCTTCCCAGCTTTGGATCTGCTTTCCCTCGCACCCCTGACTCACTCACTGGTGGAGATGGAGGAGTTGGAAGAATCCCTGCTCCCCACAGTCACTTCCAGGCTCTTTAAGTAACCTCTCCTCCTTAGAGGTCTGTGACCCAATCACGATTCTGGGGGTTGTTGTGTACTGACATTCTGTCAAACAATTCCTCGACTTTCTCTTTTCCCATGCTCCTCTCCTCTATCCCACCACAGCTACACTTAGAGGTGAGCGCAGACCTGATCCTGTCCTCACCCACAAGTGTTCTGCATCTATTTCCATGAACTCTGAAATTCCTTTATTTGAGAACAACATCCTTAGAGCTGTGGCCTCTGGATGGAGTCCACTCAGGGCATTAAGCAGCTCAGGCCAGGGGCCCACTGGGAGGAGGTAATGGAATGGAAAATCACTGGATGATAGAACACAAATGTACAATGGAGTAGTATCAGATTAGAATGGGTTTCAGATTGGGACTCAGGAAACCTGAATATTCATTCTCTCTAAATCAGGAGGCTGGGCTAGATGTATAAAGAAGATGATCCTTTAGCAGCATCTTAATGGAAGAGAGAGATTCTCTGAGGTGGAAGAAAAGAGGGAGTGTGGTCTATGCAGGGGTGATGGCCAGTGCAAAGACTCGGGGAGACAGCGTTTGGGCTGGGTTGTAGCATCCAACAATGTTGGAAAGACTGGCAGTGAACCTCCCCAACCTCCTGACTCACTCTGCATCTTGACTCCATCACCTCTCAGTCAGTACACTGGTCAGAGTTCTGAAGTCTAGCAAAGCTTTTTTGTCTCTACAATGTTGTTGCTATCATATACTGTTCTCCTGGTTCTGCACATTTTGCTCTATGTCCATTCATTCAGATCTTCCCATTCTATTGTTTCTTATGGCAAAGTAGTACTGTTACCTCCAAATACCAAGATCTGTTTAGCCATTCTCCAACTGAGGATTACACTTGCTCAGCTTCCAGTTCTTTGCTACTATAAAAAGAGCTGATATTTTTGTACGTATGCCTCCTTTTCCTTCTTCTTTGATCTTTTTGGGGTGCAGATCGATTCACAGCTACACTAATAGTACATTTATATTTAATAATGAGGTTGACAGAGAACCACAACAGCTCATAGTGGGAAGTGGTGTGTTAAGAGAACAGTGAAAGACAGTAGACACAGATGGCAATTCTTGTGGTAGATGGTTGGAGGGTGGACTGGAGTAGGAAAACTTGTGGCACGGAGACAAATACGTAAGTTATTGTAATAGCAGAGGAGAGAGATGACGAGGTCTGATCTAGGGTTGCAGCTGATTGGATGGAGAGAAGAGGGTTTATATGAAAGATATTGGAGGGAAAGATAACGGGATTTGGCAATGAATTAGATATATGGAGGGAGTCAAAGGGGACACAGGGATTACAAGCTTGGGGGTCTGGGAGGAAGGGATGGTGGTACTCTCAATAATAACAGGAAAAGGGGGGAAGAGGGGAGGATTTGGGGAGAAAGATAACCAACTTTATCTTAGACATGTGTTTGAGATACCCACAGGACATCCAGTGCCATATATCCAAGAGATGCAAATCTGTAACTCATCAGAAAGTCAAGGGATGGCTATATAGGAATGGAAATCAACTTCACAGAGATAGTAACTGAATTCAGGGGAGTTGATGATCATGTGATAAAGTACAGAAGAAGAAAACAAGGCCCAGGGCAGAGCCTTGGGGGGATCGCCACAGTTATTAAGTGTGTCACAGGTAAAAAAAAAACCCAAAACAAACCAAACAACAACAACAACAACAACCCCCAAAGCTGCAAACTAAGGTGAGGATGAATAGGGAGGAGGTGAACCATGAGACAGCCATGTAACAAAACACTGGATAGGAGAGAGTTTTTTTGGAGAGGATGATCTGTGAGAAATAATTATTAATAACTGATATCTTGGGAAGGTTCAGAACTGCCCCCTTCTTGTTTTACTGATAAGATATGGACTAACTTTCTTGCACTAGACCACACCTAGGTGGAAGCTATTGTACTCCCATCAGCTTGGGTGGGGTCTACAATGTCTTTTGACTCATAGCCCAAGATCTCATTTTAATATAACCCATTAGGGTTGATTCTGTTAACTAATTAGATTTGATTGGTGTTTGATGTACCACCTACAGTTAGAAGGGTATATAAACTGTGAGTCCAGTGCATTTTTGTCTTTGGTCTAAGAGAGCTAGACACTGACCAACCTTTTATTAATAACCTGCTGGCCTTCTTAATAAAATGATTAAATTACCAGAAACTATGTATCTCATATTTTTTAATTGGCAGACTGAGAAAAAATCACTTAGATTTGGCAATTAAGAGATTGTGGCTAACTCTGGGAGGACACTTTCAGTTGAATGATGAGGTCAGAAAGCAGACTGCAGCAGGGTGGCACCTCTTCTCTCCTTTTCACAGTACTTCTGGTTGCAAAGGATCCACCCCCCCCCCCATACCCCGCCAGGATATCTGGCTCTTTTCTCTCCACCTTAAATTTGGGTGTCTTTCATGAATAATGAAAAGTAGCAAAAGCCAATGCTGGTATCAGGGCAGAGTTTTAAAACCAGAAAGAGAGAAGAAAAAGAGATTTGACCCTACTCCATTTCAGGACGGTTTAACCGAAACTGGAACTAATTTGGAAGCAGTAGCAAAACTTCTGAATGCTTGATTACTATCGCTGACATCCTGGTGGTTGGTGGTGGGCTGGCCCCAGATGGCACACACTGGCAGATGACACGATGCGTGCAGATGTCTGTGTGTGCGCACCACAGGAAGACCCAGAGGCCAAGCTAGTCTGTCTTTCTTTCAGGTATTCAACAAGTGAATCAGGTGCTACAAATACCTTGAAAAGGGGATTTGAGAATGAAGTTGAAAAGCTGCTGCCATTCTTACAGGGTTTTTCAGAGTCTGAGAGGAATGAACTGGCCAAAGGGACCCTAATGCCTCCATTCTTAACAGCCTTTATAATGAGCATTGGGTTTAGAGGTGTCTCAGTGGCCTTTGCTAGAAAGCTGTTTAAATCATGGATAAGTGAAAAAGACATTCAGGCAGTAGCTGCTAGCCTTTAAAGAGTCAGCATGGACAACAGACTGATGGAACTTTTTCCCGCTGACAAGCAGAGCACTTCACAGATATTTTACAGAAGCAGGTGTAAAAGAACTCTCTGAGTATGTCTGGAACCAGCAAACTGCCAGAGCTCCTAAAGAGTTACAGGAGAAACTTCAAGAACCAACATGGCAATTCATTTAAGGATATCATTTTATATGTCGAGGAGAAGAGGAAAACAGCAGCCCAGAACAGCGTCACAGCAGAGTCCGGTCAAGTGTACTGAACACGAGGGAGGAGCCCCAGGACATTTGAAACAGTACATCCTCTCTGCTGCTGTGACTACACCAAGTCAGTCTGTCACAGAAGGTTCAGGAGGCCAGTTATGACAACATGCACTTCATGAGAGCTCCCCCAAATCGGGGCACTTTTTCAGAAAGCTGAATTCCTGAGTGAAGAGCACATTTTGAAGGGGCATAAAGATGCACAAAGCAGGGAAAGTGTCTTTCTTTCTGGGCAATGAGGGTTAAGTGACTTGCCCAGGGTCACACAGCGAGTAAGTGTCAAGTGTCTGAGGCTGGATTTGAACTCAGATCCTCCTGAATCCAGGGCCAGCGCTTTATTCACTGACTACCTAGCTGCCTGGAAAATATCTTTCTGGAGCCAATGAAAACATTTGTAGCTTGGCTCAAGAAAGCAGAAGAATCTGAGCCTGACGCTGAAGGAGGCAACTGCATTGTGGAATTCCAAGCTCAGGAAGGCCTGCAGGAGTCATGGATAAAATGCCATGTCTTGTGCATCCTTCTGGTTCTTACATCTTCCCACCTCCCTGCCTCAAGCATGATTTTCTATGGTTACTGGAAAATGTTGGGTTTAGTTTTCAAAAACATGTTTTAAATAGCCATAGGAGCTACAGATTTGGATCTAATATTGCATTAGCCTTCTACTTCCTGCATTTTCTACTGTTAACAATGTCATTGCCATTTAAGGCCTTCCACAATGAACAGTTCATTTTGTCCCTGAGTTTTCTATAAACAGTTTAGGACACATGATTTGGGTAAAAACAATTTGTTATGGAAATTCTGTTTGCAAATTAAACTGTACAAATACCCAAAGTTGGCCCCCTACCCCACCCTGCCTCCACTAAAGCAGAATGCAAAGGATTCAGAAGAGAGAGGGAAACACAGGAACAAGCAGGAAGAAAGGAGCCAGAGATAAGGTGAGAAGGAAGAGAAGAGAGCAGAGATGGTAGTGTGACTGTTCTGTTGGAGAAGACAGGAGGCAATGGGAGCAAAGGTGCATGATAGGTGCCCTTCTCTTTATCCAAGACCACAGTGAAAGAGAAAAGGATAAGATAGTCAAGTGATGTGAGATAGAGGAGGGGAAAAAAGGGGAAGCTCTTGGCAAATGGCCTCAAGTTTTTGAATTAAGTATGAGCTGAGTGATTATAGCCATGATATATCAGAGGGTGGATTTGAACCCAAGGCCTCCTAAGTCTGAGCCTGGTGCTTAGCCACTATACTGTATTTCCTCTCACTACGAAAACAAATAAACAAAACCATTTTTCTTTAATTAATAGTATTTTATTTTTCCCAATTACATGTAAAGATAGTTTAACATTCATTTTTGTAATATTTTGAATTCCACATTTTTTTCCCTTCCTCCTTTCCCTTCCCCATCCCTAAGACAGCAAGCAATCTGACATAGGTTATTGTGATGTTGAAAATAATTACTACAGACACAAGTTTTGGATAAGCTTATATTAATTTATTAATATTACACCAGTAAGGGATTGACCACATGTCTCCCTAACTTCCCATGGTCCCAGGCCATGTAGTAGAGGAGGCAGAAGGAGAGCTTCAGCATGCCAGTTAGTGCAAGCAGGAGAAAAGCCCCTCAAAAGCACATGTACTCCCCCAGAGAAACACCGACCAGGTGGTTCCAGAGAGCCAACATGTCTGCCTGTCAAGGTTTTTTTTATTCCTTTCCCATGAGAGGCAGTCATTATACATCAATCAAATCTAATTGGTTAGCATTATTAAAATCTAATTGGTTGACATGACTTGAAGGTGGGCTATATTATAATGAAATCCAAGGATGACATCAGAGAAAGGAATGCAAGACTCCCCACTCAAGTTGGTCAGGGCAAAGCCCATTCATCTAGGTATGGTTTAATCTCATCATTAAGTCCTTGGGCTATGTAGACAAAAGGATCAATCTTGGGCAGCTAGGTGGTGCAGTGGATAGAGCACCGGCCCTGGAGTCAGGAGTACCTGAGTTCAAATCTGGCCTCAGACACTTAACACTTACTAGCTGTGTGACCCTGGGCAAATCACTTAACCCCAATTGCCTCACTTAAAAAAAAGGATCAATCTCCATCCAATATTCCTTTAGGAGCTTGAGTTTGGTTTGAATTTGACCTAGATGAGATTTGATAGAATCTCTGAAGGAGAGCCAGACTTCTGAGTGGAGGGAGAGGGAGAACTTTAAGAAAGTAATCTCTGGATCCCCCAATATATTGATCATTAGTAATTATTTTCTCACAATAGATATGCACAATCATGTTAAACATTTCCACATTACTCACATCGTGAAAGAAGAATCAGAACAAAAGGGGAAAACCATGAGAAAGAAAAAAACAAAAAACAAGAATAGGATGCCTTGATCTGTATTCAGATTCAATAGTTCTTTCTTTGGATGAAAACCAAAAATTTTTAAAGAGATAATTTCATCAAGGAGCAAAATTATACTTAATGCACTGTGCTCTTAAACTAAATGACCTTCCCTCTAAAATACTTTGAAAAGGCGTATATTTTACTTCTACTACAACTTCTTTTCCCCCTTCAAAAACCTAAAATAATTTACCTATTCATTCGATACCATAGAAATCATATGGAGGCAAAATAATTATTTTAAAGGGCCTAGCAGTACTAGAACTCAAACTACAAAGCAATAATTCTCAAAATAATCTATGGAGAAACAATTCATGACCAAACGGGATAGAAAGGATAAGAATGGATAATTTTGATTACACAAAATTTAAAAGCTTATAAATAAACAAATCCAATAAAGCTAAAATTAAAAGGGAAACAACTGGGGGGGAAATCTTTGCCGAAAGTTTCTCTGATAAAGGTAGCATTTCCAAGATTTGAATTGATAAGAATAAGAGCCATTCCCCATCTGGTAACATGAATAGGTAGGCTAGTTCTCAAGAGAATAAAGCCAGGCTATTGATAGCCATATGAAAAATATCATCCCAAATCACTAATAATTAGAAGTATAAATTAAAGAGGGCAGTTAAGGTGATCAAGTGGAGAATGCTGGGCCTGGAGTTGGGAAGACTCATCTTCGTGTCTCCAGCCTCAGATACTTAGCTGTGTGACCCTTAGCAAGTCACCCCACCCTGTTTGCCTTAGTTTCCTCACCAGTAAAATAAGCTGGAGAAGGAAATGGTAAAACCACTCCAGTATCTCTGCCAACAAAACCCCAAACTGGGGTCATGAAGACATAACTGAACAACAACATGCATCTCTATTTGTGGTGGCAAAAAAACTGGAAACTAAGGGGATGCCTTTGAGTTGGGGAAAGGCTGAACAAACTGTGGTGTATGAATATAATGGCGTACTATTGTGCTATAAGAAATGATGAATAGTATCAAAAAGACATGGAAAGATGTGGGTAAATTGATGCAGGGTCAAGTTGAGTAGAACCAAGAGAAAATTTCTAGGAGGAAGGGAACAAGCATTTCTTTTTTTTTTTACTGAATGGAATTTTATTTTCCAAAATATATGTAAAAACAAATTTTAACATCAATTTTTAAAAAATTTGTGTTCCAACTTCTCTTCCTCCTCTATTCCCACCCCCCACCCACTAGAACTCAAGTATTTCAAAATAAGTTACATATGAGTAGTCATGGAAAACATTCCCACATTAGCTAGGTTGTGAGAGAAAACAGTCAAAAAAACCCCAAAACTTCAGATTGAGGAACTGTCAAAGAGGAAAAAAAAATTGTTTTTTTTTTTTTTAAAAACATGTTTCCAGGGGCAGCTAGGTGACACAGTGGACAGAGCACTGGCCCTGGAACCAGGAGCACCCCAGCTCAAATCCGGCCCCAGACACCCAAAGCCCACCAGCTGCGTGACCCTGGGCAAGCCACTCAACCCCAATTGCCTCATCAAAAAAAAAAAAGTGTTTCCATCTATTTTCAGATATTATCACTTCTTTCTCTGTAGATGGGCTGCCATTTTCATAAGTCCTTCAGGGTTATAGTGGATCATTGCCTGGAACAAGCATTTATTAAGTAACTACTAGGTCCCAGGCACTGTGCTATGCGTTTTCTATTCCCTCGTTTGATCCTCACCACAACTCTGGGAGGTAGGTACTACTACTGTCTCTGTTTTACAATTGAGGAACCTGAGACCTTGCCCAGGGTCACACAGCTAGTCTCTGAGGTTGGTTTTGAACTCAGTCTGGTCTTCCTGATTCCAGGCCCAGCACTCTCTCTACTGTTCCCTCTAGCTGCCTGATATATAGGATAACTACCAACTATAATAACAATATTATAAAAATGAACAATTTTGAACAATTGTGATGGAAGAGGAGACAGAACTAGGAAGACAACAACTACAATGGAAACACAAACACTTGGGAAAGCCTTATGAAGTGATCCAAAGCATGACCACCTCTGATCCCCTGAAAGAGGTGACTGACTGGGTATGGAATGAAACACTCAGTTTGGGACATGGCCAAGGGGGTGGTTTTGCTAGACTACACATATTTACTGCAAGGAATTTGTTTTCCTCTTTCCTCTGGATGAGGGGTAGGGGTGGAGTTGAAAGAAGAGAAAATGGATTTCTGTTTATTAAAAGAAATAAAACTCCATACCTCCCATCTGATCTTTCCCCCTCACTCTGTGCACCTTCAAAACTCAGGGACTAAGAAGCAGCACCACAGGGATCCCCCAAGGCACTTCCTGTATTAGCAATGAAAAGGATCCTGCTGATTCAGCACTGACTAGTCAAGATTAGGACAATACAACCTGGGCCTTTTCTTCCAGAGTCCTTCTGGTCCTTCAGGGGCAGAGCCTTAGCATCCTCCTCAACAGCTCACACCTCCCCCCATCCCCCATCCAATCAGTTGCCCAAACTAGTCAATCATCCCTCCATAACACTGCTTGTATTCAATCCCTTTTCTCCACGTTTACTTAACTTAGTCTGGGTCTTTCTTCTAGCTCAACTGTACCAGTGTTAAGTTATTTTATTTGGAACTGCCAGTTTCCAGTTTCTCCTCTCTCAAATCATTTTTCCACACCATTGCCTAAATTATTTTCCAAAAGTACAAATCCATTCACGTCATTTCCCTGCTCAAGAAGCTTCAGGTGTAAATGCCCTTCACAATCTTACTTTTAAAGCCTTCTTCATCATCATTCCACTCCACACACTTGTAGGTCCAGCCAAAGATTATTTGGGGTCCTGACTGTCATCCGCCGTGTCAGTTCCTCCTTCCCAGCTTAGTGTCATCTACAAATCTGATAAATTACCATCTAGGCCTTTATTCAGGTCACTGATAAAAACGTTAAATGGCACAAAGTGAAGGTCAAACCCCTGGGCCAGTTCCCTGGAGACATTCAACCATTCTCCACTCTTAAAGTCTGATCTTCCAAGAATTAAGAATGAAGACCGTAGAAGTAAACTGTCCCAGCCCACATCTCCGGAGGGCGGGCATCTCAGGAAATGGAGGCTGCTAGTGTTAGGAGAGCTGGACATGGTCTAGTCAGGAGGCCCTGGGTTCACATACTAGCTCTGTGGACCTCTGTTGCCTCACCCATAAAATAGAGGGGTTGGCCTTGATGATGTCTAAGGTCCATCCCAGTTTCAAATCTATACTCCTATGTCCTTTTTTCTCCACTATTATTTCCTTGCCAGAATACGACTCCACGTTATATATGGAAATGTCAGTGGACTGAACGTTTCTCAGTTTCCTTTGCTAGTTTTTATAAGTCTTCTGCCCCCTCCTCTGCACAGGGCACTACTCTCTGCAAATGTACAAACGCGATTTCATACAGACTTCAGCTGCTCAGAATGTAAAGAGCAGACGCTCTCTCCTTTTTCACCTACAAGGAAGATATTAAATGTCATCACTCTTAGCGTGCTCAGAAAACGATTAGAGGGCATCCAGAGCATAATGTCAAAGCAGGACACAGGGACTTAGCAAGAAAAACTCATGTGAAATGTCCCCTTACTGACTTATTGAAACCCTTCTCTTTAGCAAATGCAGTTAGCTCTACTAACCAGGTGTCAGCAGGAAGCTATAGCCTTCTTCCTTCTTCAAAACCAGTTCAAGTATAATTGTAAATGTATTTAGTTTTAGCATAGCTGAGAACTTCCCCGAGACAAGCATTCCCTTAAAAATGGAATAAAAAACCAATAAGAATTTTTCTCTCAAGTCTTTTCTCTAAACTCTCAAAGAGAGGCAAAACCTTTTAGTATAATTACAAAACAAGCAAAATTATAACAAAATTCCAAAGAACTGGATCGTAATTTTATGGAATTTAATAAAAGTTACATTAAAGGAAGTGTTCAAGTTTATTCAATTCAGAAAGTATGCCACATCTTCCAATAAAAGTCTTAAATGAATATATTCTATATGAAATTTAAAAAATAAAATTTTGTTATCCACAGAGAGTCTTTTTCTTTCAAGTTCTCTGTTTGGTTAGGCATAGTAGGACATGCCAGGGCAGGTCCATTTTTGTAAGAGAAGGGTATCAGAATCCTGGAATTCGGGACTTGGGGATCCAATGTCCCAATAAGCCTGGCACCAATATAAAAGTGGGCAAGCTCTCCAGAAGGGAGGGCCACCAGGCTGCCTAAGGAGTGAGGAAGAGTCAACTAGCCCAGCTCAGAAAAATGGAGCAGGTTAAAGCGTTGGTGCTGACCAGAAGTAGCATGCAGCCCATGAGTGGCCACTGCCCATCCAACCTGGGCAGATATAGAGACTTGGTCTCAGAAAAATAAAGTTCTGAATCTTATAGCCTAATACAAAGGTCAGCAAGTGACTTTCTGTAGACCCTTGAGCTAAGAAGGGTTTTTACATTTCAAAATACAATTAAACTTAAAAAAAACCCTTCTTAGCTTTCAAGCAACTGACTGCCAAGCTATAGTTTGCCAACCTCAGGCCTAATATGTAAAACTAATTACTTCAAAGAATTTAGTTTCTAGAGGGCTTGTTTTTCTAAAGAATTATAATATAAAACCCTCGAAGGCTGAATCTTCTTGTCTTCTTGCTCTGTGATCCCTTAATATACTCCACCTGGAGAGGACCTGAAGTACATCTTGTAAGAAACAGAAGCACCACTGCCCAATGCTGGCGCCACATCACCAACGTGGGCCACTGACACATGCACTGTAAGATCTGGATCTTGCTGCTAACAGTGTTTCCCCCTCTCCTCCCTACCTCTCTGACACTGAACACCTCTGACGCTTCTCCTGAAAAGCAGGATCTGTGCTTGACTCTGTCTCAATGATGTGGACAAAGACCCCGACAGTGTGCTCATCCTACCTGTAGATAACAAGATTCGGGATTGAAAAAGGACCACAACAGGTCAGAGTATTGAGCTCTTGGAATCAATGTAAAACCTTCTACTTGGACACAAACAAAATCTGCTTCCCAAGTGTAAGGAGAAGGCATGAATGGTGAAATAGCAGTTGTTCTGAAAAAGATCTGGGACCTTCAGTGGACCCTAAGTTGAAGATAAATGTAAAATTAGGTTTCCCTCAGAGAAGCAGAAGGGGAGTCGCCATCCCTACTGCACTCTGCCCTCACTGGGGAAGGGGGTGGAACTGCAAAGAGGAAAACACATGCTTTATGTTAGGAAAAGCTTCCTAACAAACAGCTCCCTTGGAGGGGATGGGCTCCCCCTCCTTGAAGGTCTATCTTCAAGCAGAGGCTGTCTGACCACATGTTGGGTATGTTATAGGAGCGATTCCTTGGGTGCATGTGTTTGATTCCAAGGCCCCAGAAATTCCTTCCAACTCTCAAATGCCATGACTGTATTTTTTCAGGAATAAATCAGATCCAGGTGCTGTTTTTCTTACACACCCCATCTCCCAATCCATGGTGGTTTTGCCCTCCTCTGAATTCACAGCATTGTTCTATAGCATTCTTAAAAAAAAAAACAACAACAAAAACAAACGAGCAAACAAACACTAGACCTAAGATTTTATCAGCGAGAAGCAACTTATGGCCTCTGGGAGTTGCCAGGAGCACTGGGCAGTTCTTTTTTGTTTTGTTTTGTTTTTTGGTGAGGCAACTGGGGTTAAGTGACTTGCCCAGGGTCACACAACTTGTGAGTGTTAAGTGTCTGAGGCCGGATTTGAACTCAGGTCCTCCTGACTCCAGGGCCAGTGCTCTAACCACTGCGCCATCTAGCTGCCCCTAGCACTGGGCAGTTCTGCCACTTGCCTGGGTTCAATGAATTAAAGGTAAGAATTGAACAAACATTCCAGACTCCAGAGGCCAGGACTCCATCTGTGGATAGAGGCCCTAAGGTGCTCTCACAGAATTTCTCTAACAATCAAGCACAAATTCCTTGGTAAGGTAGTGTCCCATCTCTTTTACTGTTGTTTCCTATTGTCAATCAGTTACTGAATTGGTCAGTGGGAAACTGAATTAAATTAGCTCTGGGATTTCAAGGCCCTCAGAACAATGCTAATGGGTAGAAATTTCCAGCTCCCCTTTATCTGGCCAGAGGAGTAAGGACCACGCAGTATTTCTCCTTGGTGTCTGTATTTGTCTCCCTTTTTAAAAATGAGTTATTTTCACTAGGACTTCATTACAAACACCCCAGAATCAAAGTCTCTTTCTCCTGTGCTAATCTCTTACTTCTTAACCTGCCACTCTAACTTCCTACTATTCCTAGCTTTCTTTCTTTCTTTTTGGGGGGCAGGATTGCCCAGGGTCACACAGCTAGTAAGTGCCAAGTGTCTGAGGCTGGATTTGAACTCAGATCCTCCTGAATCCAGGGTTGATGATATCTACTGCACCACCTACCTGCCCCCTATTCCTATCTTAACAGTTCAATAAGGAAAAACTGACAGTAGTTGATATTTATGTAACACTTTAGTTTTATAAAGCACTCTGCATGATCATCTTACTTGATTCTCATAAAAGCCCAACGAGGTCCATGCTACAATCCTTGCTAGTTCACAGATAATGAAACTGAGCTGAGAGAAGCTCCTTACTGGTCCTGATGATGTAACCAATAAAATGCTGGGAGGCCTAATCTGAGCTTCGGTCTCTCCTGATTCCAAGTTTGGGGGCTCCTGCCATTAGACAAAGAGGCTTCTCTATAACAGAGAATAATGATATTTTATTCACTGAATTTGGTTTTACCTTCCCTTTAATCATAAAAGCAGATGAACACCATCTTTTGCACTACTGTCTTAACACAACTAAACACACACTTATTTAATTTTCTTAGGCAATGCTTGGTTCCCCCACTCCCCAAGACCTTGTGGGTTAGTGGCTATTGAGGGTAAACTAGTTTTCTACCCTAAAATCTGCATTAAGACTAATAGTGGGGGCAGCTAGGTGGCGCAGTGGATAGAGTACCGGCCCTGGAGTCAGGAGTACCTGAGTTCAAATCCGGCCTCAGACACTTAACACTTACTACCTGTGTGACCCTGGGCAAGTCACTTAACCCCCATTGCCTCACTAAAAAAAAAAAGAAAGAAAGAAAGACTAATAGTGAATAGCTGCCTGCTTTGTCTGGAGGAAAAAATGAACACACTATAACCATGATCTTTTCTCCCAGTAAACCCCCTCCCCCAATTAATAATGAATAAACAGAAAAGCAAACATAACAGTAGAAATATTCACATTGCCATTTACTTCTCACTTTCAATGGTCATGATAAGAAAAACAGCTCTTGAGCAATAGCTCACCCTTTATTTGATTACTGAACTTTAGAGAACATGGCTTTCCTGCTTCTGAATGAATAACTAAGGAATCCCACTGATTTTTAGCCTATAATCTCCTATATAGATTTCTCTTCCATGAAACTTTTCTCTGATGCCTCGTCACACATGGAAGACACTCTGGGCTCTCAGAAGCTTAGCTTGCAAAGCACCAGCACTGGCAGACTCAGTAGGCCTCAAACATGGCTAGGGGGCAGCTCAGGGTTTCAGAAGCTGACCAGCTTTGCCCAGAGAGGTTCATGCACAGCAGGAGAGCCATTGGGGGGGTGAAGTCCTTGGCCATGGTGGCAACCAATGAAACAAGGAATATACACAACCTGGTCCTTTGCAGCTTCATTCTGCTTTCACGATGATGGGTTGGCATATACTAAGAAGCACAGTTTTAAAGCCATTGACACACACCGATTTAACCCCTGGTCTCTAACTGTTAGATCTGTACCTACTGACCATTACGCTGACATATCTGGAGAAACTAGGACTTCTGGGCAAGACAGGTAAGTAGGGGATACACTGCCTCAGGTGCCACATACCTACTCTAACAAAACTCTGAAGTTCATAACAGATCAAATAGTGATCAGGAAATTCAGTAACTTCTTCAACCCTATAGAAAAGGCTCCCTCCAAATCCCACTAGTAAAATGACTGCCTCCTCGTTGGCCCAGAAAAGGGCCACCAGAAGAAAGCCCAAGGTTGGGAAGGAAGGAGAGCCATGTGGTGCTGCAGCCCAGGTCCAGGCCCAGGCCCAGCAGGCTCCTAACACTCAAGTCCCGAATGTCAGACAAGGCCTTTGAGATCCATTTTCTACTAAGAAGACCACAGGGGCAGCTAGGGGGCGCAGTGGATAAAGCACTGGTCCTGGATTCAGGAGTACCTGAGTTCAAGTCCGGCATCGGACACTTGACACTTACTAGCTGTGTGACCCTGAGCAAGTCACTTAACCCTCATTGACCCGCAAAAAAAAAAAAAAGAAGAAGACCACATATTTTGCTTGGTCCCCACACTTCCACGGAAAATATTGTTCAAACTTAAAGCAGAAAACATTTTAGAAAGCCCCTTACCTGAAGCTGCCATAGACGATGAGGAGAATAGAAATCAGAAACGTTGACACTTGACTGGAATCCACCAGGGAATAGGCCCTAGAGAAACAAAAGAGAAACAATATATCCAAGCATTTCTAGGAGATTCTGGTTTTAAGAGTTATAAAACAGGTGGCGGCTAGGTGGCGCAGTGGATTAAGCACCGGCCCTGGATTCAGGAGTACCTGAATTCAAATTCGGCCTCAGACACTTGACACTTACTAGCTGTGTAACCCTGGGCAAGTCACTTAACCCCCATTGCCCCGCCAAAAAAAAAAAAAAAAAGGGGGGGTTATAAAACAGGCTATTTATCAATGGAATAACAACCACTGGAATTTATGGTTAGAATACATTTAAAAATAAAAGTTCTTTTCTTCAACTTGCAGAATAAATCTGTAAGCCCACAAATGACGAAGCTCATCTGGTTGTTGAAATGTGGTTACATTTTTTTTCCAATAATTCAAATACTACAAAGGAGACTAAATCAGCAATTAGGAGACAAGGTCTGTTCTCGGTGTTACCTGCTTCAGGCAAATGCTTAATACCTCAGTCCCTCTTATTAGTGCTACTTCCAAATATGCTCAAAAAAATCTCATCAACTGAAATGATGAATGCTCCACAAGGAAGTCACCTCTCAAAAGAGATGATTGTGTGTGTGGTGGGGTGTGCTGAAACTGTCATTGAACTGTTTAGGCAATCTCCCTGTGGGCAAACTTCCTCCACCAAACTTCAGACTGGCAATCACTCTACCTTATTGTTTCAGAAAGTTGCTTGGAATGTGGAAAAATTAAGTTACTGGCCTAGAGTGTCAGGGGCAAGCCTTGAACGCAGGTGTTCCTGACTATGAGATTGGCCTGTCCAAAATCCACTAGACCAAACCACCTCTTCCCAAGAAACACAAACTGGAAATTTTAAGTTCCTGGATTATGCTACCTCTCTGACCACTCTTTGTCTCTTGTTGGCTTCTGTTTCTCTTCTCATCAATCACAATGAATCAATTTTGCTTTTGAAATCCACTTTTTCTAAGAACCTTCGAGTAGTTACTCCCCACACATGCCATTACTCAAGCCCGTTTATCAATCCCCTGCTTAAGCTGCTCCGTAGGTCTCAAATGCTTTCCTTATTCCTCCTCTCCATCCATTTAAACCTAACCCACCTATCAAGGCCCAGTTGAAGTGGAATCTTCTCCCAGAATCCTTTCCTGATTACTTCAGCCAAGACTGAATGCCCTCTCTTCTAACTCCATATAGTCTAAAATATAATCACATTATGATTTTAATTTTGTCTCTCCAAAGAGAAGGCTAAGGGCCGTCTTATACTTACATAGCCTCTAAAGTGCCTAGTTATCAAGTTCTCCTGTGGGCCTCCATATAGTGGCCAATCTCCAGCGGTCTTGGGGGTTTTCTACTATTCCCTCTCATCTACTACCATGGCCATCACTTTGGCCTATGTTTTTGGAAAGTGCATGCAATGCTGCTATGAAATCTTTGAACACACATCTCTCTGTTTTGGTAACACCTCCAGTGGATGTTACTAGCAATGGAATCAGTGAGTCAAAGGGCGTGACTATTTTTGTAACTTTTACTGTGCACTGATGATAGATTCTCTCTAAAATGATTCTCCAAGTTAGCACAAGATAAGTTTGATTTAAACCAAATGAAGAGAGCTAAAGTCTGCTATCTGTGAACGAAGGGAGTTTGATGCCATAATACTAGGGAAATAAATATCATGGTATTGACTTCCATGACTTTATGATGTTGCATCCCATGACAGCCAGGGCTGATATTTCAGTTTCTCAACCAGGGCCGAATATGCTGGAAAATCACTCCTACCCAGTTGTCAGCCCCTCACTTTCTCTCAACTCCCTCTGCACCCCCCCACCCCCCCCAATATCTAACTTGCTGCCAGGGCCTGCTGATTTCACCTTTATAGCATCCTCTCAATCCATTCCTTTTTCTATTTTGACACTGCTCCCTGGGGCAGGCCCTCGTCACCTCACACCATCACTACTGCAATAGCCAATGGGCTGGTGGTCTCCCCATTCCATTCCATCTACTGTTCAGCTGTCAATGTGATCTTCAAGCACAGGTCTGACCACGGTCATCTCCATACTCAATAAATTCCAGTGGCTTCCAATTATCTTTAGGATCAAATATAAAAACCTGTCTGCCATTCAAAGGCCTTATTACACTGTATCTCTTCCTGCTTTTCCAGTCTTCTTAAATCTTACACTCACACTGTCTCTGCCCTCCCCCTTACTCTGTGATCCAGTGACACTCAGCTCCCCTCTGACATTCTGGGAACTCTGTCACCCACCTCAGGAACAAGAGTGATACCAAACACCTGTAAATAGGCAAGTGCTTAATTTGTATTAAGAGAAAGAGAATGGAACCTACAAACTACAGTCCACAAAGCTTGACATCAATTCCAGACAAAATCAAAGCAAGTATTATTAAAGGGATGGTTTACAGAGTGTGTAAATATCTCATGATCATTGACCCAAAATAACTTCATCAAGAAAACTAATCTTATTTCTTTTTTGACAAGGTTACTACACTGGTGGATCAGGGAAACACTATGGATTTGCTCTAATTTACCTGGATTTTAACAAAGCAGTTGCTGAAATATCTTATGCTTCACGAATTTGCGTGTCATCCTTGCGCAGGGGCCATGCTAATCTTCTCTGTATCGTTCCAATTTTAGTATATGTGCTGCCGAAGCGAGCACGAAATACCTTATGCTATTCTTGTGTAACAGATGGCAACTTGGGGGCTCTAATTAGCTCCAGAGAAAAGGTGGATGGTCAGCTCCAAAGGGATGTGACCTGCGACTGCTTTCCAGAATGGCTGGACCACTTCTCAGCTCCACCTACAGCAAACACAGCTTTGGGGTGTCATGTCCTGTTTCCTGTGCTGTCTCACACAGTAATTTAATTCCGACTTGATTTTTCATGTATTTATGTCTTTTCTCCCCACCAGAGTATGTGCTCCCTAAAGGCAGGATCCTGGGCCCTAGGGATCTCTGCCCAGCCTTGTGCTCTTTAGCATTCTTCTCAATTATTTGGATAAAAGCACGTTTATCAAATTTGCAGATGGTACAAAGCTGGGATGGAAAGATAACACACAAAAAGTCAAAGTTGGTACCCCAAATATTGTGGGCTGTATTAAACAAGACCTTATTTAATAGGGATAAGTGAAAAGCCGGATTATCTAGCAGTTTGGAGGGGGGAGGGGGAGAGAGAAACAATCCTCATGGCAAGCTCAATGAGTTACCAGCTGAGAAAGAATGTCAAGGAAGGGTGATATTTCCACTATACTCTTCCCTAGTTAGAACACTTTTGGGCCTTTTAGGCAGCCAAGTGGCAGAGTGAATAGAGTGCTGGGCCTGAACTCAAATACTGCCTCAGTTTCCTCAACTGTAAAATGGGGACAATACTAGCATCTAATTATCTAGGTTGTTATGAGGATCAAATGAGATATTTATAAAGCACTCAGTGTCTGTTGGTGCTAGATGAATGCTTATTTCCTCACTAATTACCCGCTTTATTGTGCCTGTTAAATGATAATAATAATAATAATAATAATAATAATAATAATAAATGCTTGTTTGCTTCCTTCCTTTCTTCCACATATTTAAAAAGGCTGGAGAGTTTTCAAGGGAGGGCATTAAGTTGTGAAGGACCTGGGAGGTTTACGCTGGCACAACAAGAAGCCTTGGACAGGAGAGGTGCTACCAAATGTTGGAAGAGTTGTCAATCAGAAGAGGGATCTGTCTGCTTTTGCTTGGTCCCAGAGGCCAGCCTGGGAGCAATGGGTGGCTTGATAAAAACAGACACTTTGGGGGCAGCTAGGTGGTGCAATGAATAGAGCACCGGTCCTGGATTCAGGAGGACCTGAGTTCAAATCAAATCAAATCAAATCAAATCAAAACTTGACACTAACAGTGTGACCCTGGGCAAGTCACTGAACCCAAATTTTCTCACCAAAAACAAAACAAAGAAACCAAAACAGAAACTTTGTAAAAAGGCAAGTAGACGACTGTGAAAGGTGGGAGAGTGGTGGTGAGGGGGGGGCCCTCCCCTCACTGGAAGTCTTCAAACAGGGGCTGCTAGGCAGGTCCAATGCAAGGGAATGGTGATATGCCCCAGAACAACCTTTTTTCCTGAAGACTTTTAAATTGCTCTTTCACTGTACAGTTCTGATCTGAATTCATTTAATTTATTTCTTTACTAGAACTATGTTCTCCTCTGAAAGAATGTTCACACAGGTTCTTACAGACCTAAGGAAGACAGAGCTTGCTGCCAGAAGTCCGACCCATTTTTAAGCAAACTCCATGATGATTCCATGTGTTTAGATGGGCTCCATTCATTTTCTTCAAAACAGTTTCCCTGTGGCAAGTATTTCTCAGGGGGATGTTTCCTTTTACAGTTCCAAGGCTTTGATTTTTTTCCATTACGCCACTTGTATTTTATAGAATGGTTTACTTAGCAGCAGAGGCGCTTCACTGAAATTCTCAAAGAACCCTTCTGGGGCCCACTGTCACAAGAGTTTCCTTCTGTTCCTGCCAATCCTAGATCTCAAATCAAGACAAACTTCCACTGAAAATTTCTGATTCTTGGAGAAAATTCCATCCTAAAGCTCCCCTTCATTCTACCAACTCTTTGCATTTGGTTTTGGGCTCTTTTCCCTGTTCAGGGCTGATACTGTTCAGCAATTTGTTTCATGAAAAATCATACTTTTAGAAAATGGCTTACCCTTATTGCCCTGCCAAAAAAAGAAAAGAAAAGAAAAGGACTTGGCTAGATTTGAATGCAGGAAGATAAGTCTTCCTAACTCTAGGTCTGGTGTTCTTTCTAGTCACTGCAGCACCTAGTTGACCCCTCAAACGAGAGAACAGATTTCTAAGCCCTTACCTGGCCCCCTCCTGCCTTTCCAATGTTCTTGCTCCTTACTCTCTGACTCAGGGACACTGACCTCCTGGCTCTTCCATGAACAAGAGACTCCATTCTCTGCTCTGGGCTGCTCTCGAGCTGCTCTCCCATGTCAGGGACACTCTCCTCTCCTCTCCTCTCCTCTAACTACTGACCACTCTGGCCCTGCTTAAGTTCCACCTAAAATGCCACCTTCAGCAGGAAGCCTTTCCCAACTCTTTTTAATTCTAGTGTCTTCCCTCTGTTAATTATTTCCTATTTATCCTGGATAGAGCTTGCTTTATATATATTTATTTGGATGTTGTGTCTTCCATTTCATTGTAAAGTCTCTGGCTTCTTTTTGTAAAACAAGGTCAATAATAGCATCTAATTACCAAAGTTGTTAAAGAAAGCAAGGTGGTACGGTAGATGCAACACTGGGCCCAGAGTCAGGAAGATTCAATTTCATGAGTTCAAATCAGGCCTCTGACACTATGTGACCTTGAGCAAATGACTTTACCCTACTTTCTTCAATTTCCTAATCTGTAAAATGAGCTGGAAAAGGAAATAGCAGACCACTTCAGTATCTTGGGCAAGAAAACCCCAAATGGTCAAGGAAAAAATATTACAGGCAGCCAGAAAGAAATAAAGTTCTATGGAGCCACAGTCAAGATAACACAAGATTTAGCAGCTTCTACATTAAAGGATCAGAGGGCTTGGAATATGATATTCTGGAGGGCAAAGAAACTGGGCTTACAAGCAAGAATCACCTACTCAGCAAAAGTGAGTATAAGCCTTCAGGGGGAAAAAGGGGGCATACAATGAAAGAGAGGACTTTCAGGCATTCTTGATGAATAGAAAATCTGACTTTCAAATACAAGACTCTCAAGAGAAGCATAAAAAAAAGTAAACAAGAAAAGGAAATAAGGCATTTAATAAGGTTAATAATGTTTACATTCCTAGATGATACTTGTAACTTCTAAGAACTTTGTTAAGGCAGTTGGAAGGAGTATATATAGACAGAGGGCATAGGTGTGAGTTGAATATGAAGGGATTATATAAAAAAATTAAGGGGTGAGAGAGGAATGCACTGGGAGAAAGGGAAAGGGGGAATGGGATAAATTATCTCACATAAAAGAAGGAAGAAAAAGCTTTTTCAGTGGAGGGGAAGATGGGGAAGGTGAGGGAAGTGCGAGAGTCTTAATTCTCATCAGAATTGGCTCAAAAAAGGAATAACACACACTCAATCATGTATAGAAATCTATCTTACCCTGCAGGAAAGTAGAAAGGGAAGGGGATAAGAAAAATCAGGGCAGGGGGCAGAATAGAAGGGGGACAGATTAAAGGAGAGAGTAGTCAGAAGCAAAACACTTTAGTGAAGGGACAGGGTGAAAGGAGAGAGAAAATAGAACAAATAGGGGTGGGGAATAGGATGGAAAGAAATATAGTTTGCAACAGTAACCGTGAAAAAATTTTTTGAAGGAAGTTTCTCTGATAAAGGCCTTGTTTCTCAAACATAGAGAAATGAGTCAAATTTATTTTAAAAAGCCATTTACCAATTGATAAATGATCAAAATATATGAACAGTTTTCAGATGAAATAATCAAAGCTATCTATAGCCATGTGAAAAAAAATGCTCTAACTTGCTATATTTAAAAAAAAAATTTTATTTAATTATTGCGGGGCAATGAGGGTTAAGTGACTTGCCCAGGGTCACACAGCTAGTAAGTGTCTAGTGTCTGAGGCTGGATTTGAACTTAGGACCTCCTGAATCTAGGGCTGGTACTTTATCCACTATGCCACCTAGCTCCCCCCTTTAACTCACTATTAATTGCAGTGATATAAGCCAAAGCCATTCTGCGGTACTACCTCATATGGTAAAAAGTTTTAACAGTCGGTTAGCGATAATGGAGAGACGCCAGTTTTTCTTTAAGGACCACCCTTTTGGGGAGGAGACTAATGGCATGAGCTACGCATGCCAGTCGGCCTGCTAGCACTCCACTTCCAGGGTGCAAGCTTAAAAGGCAAGGAGAGAACGGAAGTGGGATCTTTTTCTTGCTCTGCTGGTCTCCTGACTGCGCTGTACTCCAGACGCTGACTGGAGTTCGACTAGGCCCGGCTTGCGGTTAGCAGCAGCACTCGCTTGACACGGTCTCTCTCTCTCTCCCCCAAGGGGGCCTTGGGCTTTTGGTGAGTTTTATACAGAATATGGACTAAGCTTAGACTTAAGATGATTTGTTTTGTATTTCTACTTTCCTATCCCTCTAATCAACATCACCTGGTAACTACCATACAATAAAAGCTCTAACTAGAAAACCAGAAGCTTCTTCCATTTACTAGTCTGGGAGATAAATTAAGGGAAAGGTTAAAGAGGGGAGATTTATGATCTAATACCCAATTTTAAATCTCACACTCATACCTACTGGATTGAATAATAGGACAGAAGAGGAAAATGACAAATATTGTAGGGGATGTGAGGAAAATGAGACATTAATGCACTGTTGGTGGAGTTGTAAACTGATTTGACCATTCTGTAGAACAATTTGGAACTATGGCTAAAGGGCTATAAAACCAAGCATACTTTTTAGCCTAGCAATACCATTACTAGGTCGGTATCCAAAAAGAGATAAAAAACAAAAAGGAAAAGAACCTATATGTAAAAAAATATTTATAGCAGCTTTTTTTTTTTTGGTGGCAAAGAATTGGAAATTGAGGGGATGCCCATCAAGTGGGGAATGGCTGAACAAACTGTGGCATGCCATTATGATGGAATACTATTGTGCTATAAGAAATGATGAGCAGGATGCTCTCAGAAAAACCTGGAAAGACTTACATGAGCTGATATAAAATGAAATGTACTGTGTACAAAGTAACAGCAATATGTAAGATGATCAGCTGTGAATGACTTAGCTATTCTAAGCAATACAATGATCTAAAACAACTCTGAAGCACTTAATGATGAAAAAATGGATCCAGCCCCAGAGAAAGAACTGATGGTATCGGAACGCAGACTGAAGCATACTTAAAAAAAAAAAAAAAACCTGCTTTATTTTTCTTGAGTATTTTTTTTGGTCTGTTTTCTTTCACAACATGACTAATATATAAATATTTTGCATGACTACTCATATATAATCTATACTGAATTGCTTGCCTTCTCAAGGGGGGAGTGGGAGGGGGAGGAAGGAAGGGAAAAAATATGGAACTCAAAATTCTTAAAACAAATGTTAATTTTTTTTTTACATGTAACTGGGGAAAAACAAATTACTAATTTTTTTTTTTTTGGTGAGGCAATTGGGGTTAAGTGACTTGCTTAGGGTCACACAGCTAGTAAGCGTTAAGTGTCTGAGGCCAGATTTGAACTCAGGTACTCCTGACTCCAGGGCCGGTACTCTATCCACTGCGCCATCTAGCTGCCCCTAAATATATTTTTAAAAAGAAAGAAAACCCCAAACGGGGTCACAAAGAGTTGGACATGATTGAAATGACTAAACAACAACAACCAAAGTTGTGAAAATTAAATGAGACGTTTATAAAGCACTTTTACAAGGCACATAGTTGGTAGTTAATATATGAAGTACTGTGAAATCCTAAGAGCGAACAGCTGCTGTTATTAATTATTATTTCGTGATGAGACTTTCTGAACTTTAAGCCAAAGAGAGATGTAACATGATGAGGAAAAAGAACTTGGCTGAAAGGCTAACATTACCACAAAGAATTTCATATCCATGAATATGCTGGGGACATGACAGGCAGAATGAGCCCCAGACTTGTTATTGCAAAGAAATGCTTAAATCCTAACTCTGTGACTTCTAAACTGTGATATCGAATATATCATTTAGCCTTCCAAAAAAAAAAAAAAAAAAGGATAAAGGGGGTCCTGAAAGCAAAAAGCTGGAGAAGGAATGAGTAAAACATTTACTGTGTGCAAAGCATGGGGGCCACAGAGAAAAGACTGCTCTCAAGCTCACATTCTAATGTGATGCTGGTCCTCTAGAGCTCAGGGATAAAGAGCAAGCACTTAATGAATCCACTTCATTCATTCCTCCTGACTTGTTCCACTTAGCCTGCAAATGTAACTGATCTGATATGGAGTCTAAAAAAATGACCAACACTTAACCATCTATCACATTCTCTTTCCTCTCTTTCATGGCTATGCTTCCAGAAAGCAGAGTCTGCATGCATTTCCTCACCAGACACTCTGCAATTCTTTGCTGGCTTCCCTCTCCACCATTCCAATAAAGCTGCAATCCTTCAAGGTACCAACGCCCTCACCTCTTCATTTCCAAATCCAATGGCTTTTATTGAGTTTTCAGCAAACCTCATTTTCTATGGCATCGGACAACCCTGAGCATCTTCTCTGAAGTACTTTCCTCTTCCTTGAGCTTCTGTGATGTTGCCCTTTGTCTCTCCTCCTCCTCCTCCTCCTTCCTTTGACCCATCCACCTCTTCTGCTAGGTTTTCTTCCTCTCATTACCCAGCATGAACATTCTCCAATGCTCTAATGTTGGCTTCATCTCTCTCCACACTACTGCACTGTTTTGTTGGGTTTTTTTTTTTTTTGGTTGTTGTTGTTTTTAGTGAAGCAATTGGGGTTAAGTGACTTGCCCAGGGTCACACAGCTAGTAAGTGTTAAGTGTCTGAGGCCTGATTTGAACTCAGGTCCTCCAGACTCCAGGGCTGGTGCTCTATCCACTGTGCCACCTAGCCGCCCCTGCACTGTATTTTTATTAATTTGTTAAATATTTCCCAATTGCATAGTAATCTGGTTCCCTTGCACTTGGGCCTGGAAGGGGGTTGCAAATGTGACATCTTTGCACTATGTCGTGCTTCTAATAATTATCAATAACTTGTATGGTTCTAAAATACCTACAGTGAACAGATAGCAAAGGTATATCTCATTGCACATTCTGCCTTTCTGTGCCATGAAACAGCATCTGGGCAAAAGACTCTAAAGGGGAATAAAGAAGATTTAGAAAACTCCAAGCCAGAATTAGACTTCAAAACAAACAAAACCCAACTTATATAGTTCACTGTACTTTCATGAGCTTTCTCAATGAAAATGGTAAAGAAATTTTTAAAAAGAATATACTTGGGGGGTCTAGATTTCCCAAATGGTAAATACATAACGGGCAATCCACCCTTAGAAGAAGGCAGAAAGGAGCAGCAAGAGTCTGAAGGAGTCGTCATAGTTGATGATCAGAGGATTCAGAGACTCATTTACAGTAAAAGGACAGAACTGGATTAGAGCAGGTGTGTGTGTGTGTGTGTGTGTGTGTGTGTGTGTGTGTGTGTGTGTGTGAGAGAGAGAGAGAGAGAGATCCCTCTCAGAATAAAGTTTGTAAATGTGTAAGATAAAACACATGATTACAAAGGAAGCCAATATTAACAAATTATAGTCATCAAAATATTTTTCTTAAAATGCAACTAGGGGAGGGGCAGCTAGATGGTGCAGTGGATAAAGCACAGACCCTGGATTCAGGAGGACCTGAGTTCAAATCTGGCCTCAGACACTTAACACTTACTAGCTGTGTGACCCTGGGCAAGTCACTTAACCCCAGTTGCCTCACCCCCCCCCCCAAATAAATAAATAATTAAAGATTAAAAATGCAACTAGGGGGCACTTACGTGGCACAGTGGATAAAGCACCAGCCTTGGATTGGGAGGACCTGAGTTCAAATCTGGCCTCAAACGCTTGACACTTACTAGCTGTGTGACCCTGGGCAAGTCACTTAACCCTCACTGCCCAGAAAAAAATAAAATAAAATGCAACTAGTTTGTGGACCCTAGATTTAGAACTCTCGAACTTAATGCTTTCTAAAGTGCTTTCCAGTTCTAAATTCAACAGCATATAAGAACAGGGGGTGCAGAGAGTGGGTAATATCTGCCATATGACTCTAAGTTGTAAGTCATAGATGTGGAATTTGAACCCAGATCGTCAGACTTCAAATGCACCACACCACCACATGATATAATGATCAAAATAAGGCATATTCCATCCATGATGGTGGCATTGCCATTGACACTATAAAGACAAACCTGTTTAAAATATTTAAAATGGCATCATGTTTAGGCCAACTTTTTCAATGATTTCTCCAAAAAGATTATGTTTGACAGCCTGTTAGGAAACTCCATTGAGAGTGAAGAAGACCAAGAGAGCAATTTCACAATAGCTACCTGACACAGGTTAAACAAGACAGGAATGGGCCTTGCAAGCCTGGTCCATGTCCAGCCGGTACCCTTGAGTTATTTGAACAACCCTGTCTACTACAAGATTCCCAGATTCTTCTGCTTAACAGGCTTTCAGCCCTGTGGTTTGTGTTTATCATCTGTGTTGTAACTACATTTATTACTTTTATATTCTATATTTTTTAGAGAATTAAAAAAAAAGGTTGGTGGATTTTCTGGAGTTGAATGCTCATTACTCATGAATATAGATATGTGGCTTTAGACTTCCAAAGTACTTTCCTTACTACAAACCTCTAAATTGGGTAGTGCAAGTACTGGTAATCCCATTTTGCAGATAAGGAAACTAAAGTTTCTAAGAAGCTAAGTGACTGGCCTATGACAAGAAAGCAGTAAGGGGAAGCTGTCAGTAATGGCCCTGATAACAGTTTCGGTCCCTTCAGTGATGAGGCCAAGTAAGGTAATGAAGAGGTCATTTGCTCAATGGAAATTGTTTATATCATCCCACACAAACCACAAATTCTTCACTATACCTCTCTGCCATCCCCAATACCTTCCTTTGCCCTAATAAGACAAAGACTTACCACAAAGTCCTCTCACACCCAAGTTTACATTCCTCACTCCCCAAGATTTTTAGAACCACACTTGTTTTTTAATAATGGTTTTACTGTCAAATATATCTATTTCTGGCCACTTTATGGGCAAGTGCTAATAACACGTATCCTGTTAAAAGCATGCCAAAGAGAGACACAGAGATGACTGTTCTTTAACATGACTCTTTTGGCCTTCCAACTATACAATGAGAATATTCTTGTCTACCCTCCAGACCAGGCAAGGAGGACTCAACATAGATCATGACTTAGCTAGGCCTTTTCTCATCGGCACTGACCACACAAATTGTTACCACATTTTTCAACTGGGACTCAGATTTGCTCTGAGGGAAGAACTTACAGGGGCTATACCAAGTCTTTTGCTATAATGAATTTTTGGTTTGCTTTAATCCTCATTTTGGTTGCTATACTTCTACTAATGGAACCAAAGATCAAATTCATTTTTTTTTCATGCTGAACTTGCAGGCAATTTAATCTAGCTGCACATTCCTTGTTCAAAACTGTACATTTATCCTTACAATGTTTCCCCACTTTAGATCTGGCCTATTATTCTGGCCTGTTCCTATCTTTAAGACTCCTCAATTCATTATCCGAAACATTTATCTCTGCTATCTTTGCATCATCCATGTTAATGCTAAACGTGTGACCTCTGTCTTCATCACTCACCGATTAACAATATGGAATGAAACATATCCAAGGACAAAATCCTGTAGCTGCCTACTATTAAAGAATTTCTAAGATTAACATCAGTTCATTAATGAACACTTTTCAGTACAAATTATTCAAACAGTGGCCTCTTGTCCATCAGGGTATAACGAAAAATATTGCTCAAACACCTTTTTGGAAACCAGATGTTATATATTTTCATAATCTACCAGCACAGTAATGTGTGTGTTTGTTTTTTAATCAGATTGTGCTAAACAAGGGAACAGTATCATCTCTCACAGCAACAATTCCAACTTCTGGGAAGGGTGCAGACAGCTCCTGCCTTCTGAACCAAGGATCTCCAGTTCACTTATTATTCCCCCAGATTGCTCTGCATGTGGGAAATGACCATGGCATCTAGTTTTCCACAGTACTGGGCCTGCACATTATGTTCTTTTGTAGGGTCAGAGGCCCAACTATAAGAGAGGCACAGCATTGGAAGAAAGGAAATTCTTGACAATGCCTTTTTTCTTTTGGTGAGCCAATTGGGGTCAAGTGACTTGCCTAGGGTCACACAGCTAGTAACTGTTAAGTGTCTGAGGCCAAATTTGAACTCAGGTCCTCCTGACTCCAGGGCCAGTACTCTATCCACTGCACCACCTAGCTTCCCCAACAGTGCCTTTTTAATTAGAAAGCAGAAGTGGCTAGAGGAGAGAAGCTGTAGAGAAGAGAGTCTGAGCTTGGGGCTACAGTACAATTCTGTTGGATGCTCTAAATGGAAAGTGTAAGACAGGAAATCCACTAACAATGCCTGCCTGCTCTGGTCCTTATAGGACCCAGTAACAATAGCCTAAAACAAATTCTACAGAACCACAGAGTCAGCAGCTGGGGAGTACGATCCCTACCTGACAAGTAGATATTTAGCTTCTGCCTTGAAGATTTCTAAGGGGGTAGTTCTAAGCATTGGGAAGTTCTGTGACCTCAAGCCAACTTCCATCTAACATTCCCCTGGCACTGGGACCATCAAGAACAAGTCTATCCCTCTTCCCCATGCCAACCCTTCAGATAAGGGGCCCAATTATCATGTCCCCCTGAGTCTTCTCTCTAGGCTCAACATGGCCAGTTCCTCCAGATCTACATACGACATGGATAGGACATTCACCATCCTGGCTGCCTACCTCTGGAGTCAAGAACTGGATCCAATACTCCACATGAGGTTGGACAAAGGCAGCACAGTGAAGCTATCTTTTCCCAACTGGAAACCCTGCCTGTCCCCAAATCACCCAAGACTACAGTATCTATGAGTAGGGATGACAAGACTTTTCTTATAATCACTTAATTAGAATGAAATGTAATGACAGTCATAATTAGTCAATAAACATTTATTAGGAGGTCACTACCCCCCAGCCAGGCAATGTGCTAAGCACTGGCTGATACAAAAAGGGCAAAAGACAGTTTCTGCCCTCAAAGAGTTTACAATCTAATAAGTGAGATGGTGAGCAAACAAATATGTACATATAAATGATCTGCAGGACAAATTGGAAATGATTAACAAAGGATTAGAACTGTTAAAAATAACTGGAAACAAACTTCTAAAGAGCACTGACTGGATTATCAAGTTTAAAATTTAAAGGGGCACTGTTTCCAAAGATTTATATAAACAAATGCCTTAGGCTGTTGCTCAGTGGTTAACCTCTTTCACTGACAAATCTATTTGTTGAACAGGTAGAGAAAAGCCTAACCAGAAGAGCTGGCTTTGGCAGCTCCTGACAAAGTAGAATGGGTGAAACGTGGAAGAAAGTTTTTGCCTCTTGGGCCACAGAATGAGGACGGCCCAAGAAAAAAAAGCCAGAGACAGAGTTGTTCCAAGATATTAACATAAGGATCAGGAGAATGCTCAAACCCTATGCCAAGGTCCAGGCTTGCTTTTTACAAGCCTCGCTAAGCCAGGGGGGAAAATCTGGTTTTTCTCCAATAGGCTAAGTTACCAGGGAGGAGATTTCAGTTACATAATTCACTTACTTTATTTTTATCCATGAGTAACACAATGAAAGAAATTCCCCTAACTTCTGAGGAGGCCACCAAATAGTCACATTTCAGAGGTAGTAAAATGACAAATTGTCTGCTTTCACTCTAAATGAAAACTGAAAGTGCAAATAACTGATTTGAAAAGGAAGAAAATTGATGATTACTGTCTTTGAAAAAAAGACAAACAAAATCAGACCTGTAATTTCACTGGCAGAAAGAACTCCTAATGGGGAAACTCTCTCTCTACCAACAGAAACTGGCACCTGCTCTGAAACTTATAGTATTAAGAGTTCTCACGACATTAAAAGGTTAAGTGACTTGTCCAAGGTCACAAAGCCAGTATGTATCAGGGGTAGAACTTGAACTCTGGTTGAAGCTATGTTTAGCATATGGGAGCCATTTATGAGAAGAATACTGAACAAATTGCTTCTCAAGAGCTCAGAGGATTAAACAAGATAAAATGAAAGAATCAGTGAAAAAAGGATTAAGCATTTACTATGAGCTTGCTTTTCTAGACAGCCACTGACAATAATTCCAGAATCACCAAATGGGAGATAGTTTACACTCATTCTCCAAGAGGTCAATAGAACCAGGAGAAAAAGTCACAAGTTGCAAAGAAGCAAATTGAAGCTTGTTAAGAAAAGCTTCCTGACAATTTTTGCTATATGACAGTGGGATGGGTTCACCATAATAACCAGTGTATTTCCCCTCACTAGAGATCTTCCATCAGTCTGAGGGACTGTTTGCTGGTCAGGTAAAAGGGGAATTCTTGTTCAGGTGTGGGTTGGACTAGATCGTTCCTGCCTTTCAAAGCTCTGAGTTTGTGTTCAGAGAGGGGAACTTTAAAATTCGAAATCCCATTAAACATTTATTCAAATTTTACTCTTTTATATTAAAGATACATTAGGGGGCAGCTAAGTGGCGCATTTCATAAAGCACTGGCCCTGGATTCAGGAGGACCTGAGTTCAAATCCAGTCTCCAACACTTGACACTTACTAGCTGTGTAACCTTGGGCAAAGTCACTTAACCCTCACTGCCCTGCAAAAAAAAAAAAAAAAGATACATTACATTATGAAAATCTTATCTAATACAATCCAGTGAGCAAGTAAGGGCCTACTAACCACTGAGACAAAGAAAGAAAGAAAGAAAGAAAACCAGTTCTTCACCTTGTCTCTTCTATCGAAGAGACACAAGACACATCTAAAGTACATATAAGATTATCGCAGAGGGACAAAGCACCAGCTAGAGGGGCATCAGAAAAGGAAGGGCAAATGAGCTGAGAAAATACTAGGGATTTAAAAAGGTGGATGTGAAGATGGAACATAATATGGGGGGCAGAGTGTCCAAAGGCATGCAAGTGAAAGATGTAATGTACTATGGGGAATATAAAATGGACCTGTTTGGTCTGAAGCAGAAAAATTTAACAGAAGCTTAGAAAATCATGCTGAAGATAGATTGTTAAAGCAAAGGAATAAACAGAGCTTTCCTTAAAATAAGTATTATCTATCCCAAACCAAGAGTCAACATTATCTGTAATGGAAGTAAGCTAGGGGCCTTTCCGATAAAATCAAAGCTAAAACAAGGATGTTAGTTATCACCATTACGACTGAATATAGAGCTAGAAGTGTGAGCTGTAGCAATAAGACAAGAAAAATGAATTGAAAGAATGGGTAAGAAAGGAGGAAACACAATTATTTTTGCAGATGATATGACAGCTTAGAGAAACCTGAGAAGAGTCAATTTTAAAACGAATTAAAACAATTAACAACTTCAACAGTTACAGGATATAAATTAAACCCAGGGAAATCATCAGTACTTTTGTATATTACCACAAAATCTAGGAGAAAGGGGCAATTTAAAATAACTATAGAAATTATAAAAATTCTTGGGAGTCTACCTGCCAAGACACAGAGGAAGTATATGAACACAATTTCAAAACACACTTTACATAGAGATCTAAATTGAAAAATATTAATTGCTCATGGGTAGGCCAAGCCAATGTAATAAAAAAAGACAATATCATCTAAGTTACTTCTCTTAGTGCCACATCAACTGAGATGCCAAAGGATTGCTTTATGGAACTAGAAAAAAAACAAACTATATTTGAAGAGCAAAAGATTAAGAATATCAAGGGAATAAGTGAAAAAGTGGGACGAGGGCCGAGACAGTACCAGATCTCAAACTATAGTATATAGTAGTAATCAATAGAACAATATAGTACTGAGCAAGAAACAGAGAAGAAGAAAGGAAAAGAGAGAGTGAGGGAGGGAAGGAAAAAAGGAAGAAAGAAATAAGCATTTGTTAAGTACCTACTCTATCCCAGGGGCTACACTAAGCACTTTACAGATATTATCTCAGAACCATCCTGGGAGGTGGGCACTAAATTATAACCTTCATTTTACAGCTGAGCTGACTGAGGCAAACAAGGATTAAGTGACTTGTCCATTGTCTCAGGTCTTCTTGACACCAGGCCCTGCGCTCTGTGCAATATGGCGCCATCTAGTGGTGGGAGAGCATTAGTCATGCATTATAGAGAAGTAAATAAACACAGTAATTGCCTATTTGATAAATGCAAAGACCCCAGCTACTGGGGCAAGAATCCCCCCATACGTGCTGTTACGGTGACAGAGATGCTCAAGGCACAAACTCAGAAAACTCCAAAACCTGTAAGCCAAGCCTTACAGCTTGGGCACAAATGACTAGAATTTCAGGACTAGAGTCAAATAAGTTTTCATAAATGAAATGAGAGCACTAGAGGAAAATCCTGGAAAAGAACTGGAAAGGGGATTAACAGCTTAGTATAAGTGGTACAAAGCCTTGCCCAAACAATAAACTCCCTGAAAATCAGAGTTCACCTCTCTCCCAGAATGTATTCTTTCCAACTGCTTATTCCACGTGACCTGCTGACCTTCTCGACTCCAACAAGACTAACACAGGGGCAGCTAGGTGGCACAGTGGATAGAGCACTGGCCCTGGATTCAGGAGTACCTGAGTTCAAATCCAGCCTCAGACACTTAACACTTACTAGCTGTGTGAGCCTGGGCAAGTCACTTAACCCCAATTGCCTCACTAAAAAAAAAAAAAAAAAAAAAAAAAAGACTAACACAGAAAATGTCTTTCATCTGAAACATCACATTAATATCATTCCACCCATGGGACTCCCTCAGTTGAGGATCTCATTTTATAATTGACCTAAAAGAATTCTGCCATTCCCTGAGAGCTCCCTCATTCCCCCTCCTCCACATCCCACATAATCTTGTCCCCGACTGTTTCCTTTACACATCTTACATGATGAAGTGGCCCTTCTAATTGTCAAAGCAAATAACTCTACTTGCATCCTTGATCCTTGATCCCATTCCATCTGGTTTTCTCCAGCAAATCCTATCATTCTTTTTATTTTTATTTTTTAAGTGAGGCAATTGGGGTTAAGTGACTTGCCCAGGGTCACACAGCTAGTAAGTGTTAAGTGTCTGAGGCTGGATTTGAACTCAGGTACTCCTGACTCCAGGGCCGGTGCTCTATCCACTGCGCCACCTAGCTGCCCCAAATCCTATCATTCTTACTCTCGTTAATCTTCAGTCTCTCCCTGCCTACTGGTTGTTGACTACAAACATGCCTATGTCTCCCCAAGACTCACTTGATCTGATCATACTAGCTTTCTTCCTTTTCATGGTTAAACTCCTTAAGAAAGTCATCTACACTCAGCGCTTGCTCTCTCTCACTCTCCTTCTCTTCCCTTCTGTCTCCCTCTCCACTGTCTCTATTTCTCTCTCTCTTCTATTTATCCAGTCCTAATCTCTTTCCTGACCTCCCGTCCCACATCACCAACTTGGACATCTCAAACTGGATGTCCCATAAACATGTTAAGCCCAACCTGTCAAAACAAAACTCTATTTCCTTCCAAATCCTCCTCTCTTCCCAACTTCCCTACTCCTGTTAAGGACACCCCCATCCTCTCAGTTAACCAGGCTCTCAACGTCAGCGTCATCCTCCACTCTGTACTTGCACTCACCCCTTACAACAGTGTGTTGTCAAGTCTTATGGTTTTTACCTTTGAATGTCTCTCATACACCTCACACTATCTCCACTGACACAAGTGACATCCAGGTACAGGCTCTCATCCCCTTTATGCAACACTGCAACAGGCTGCTGGCTCGTCTCCCCCAGTCTATCTTGCATTCACCTGCCAAAGTGACTTTCCTAAAACACAGGTCTGAGCAAGTCACTCTATTCAGTTATCTGCAGTAGTTGCCTAATACCTCTAGGATCAGAGTAAAATCCTGTTTGGCTTTTAAAACTCTTTACAACCTACTTTTCCAGTCTTCCTAAAATTGCCTCCTTTCTACATACTTGGGTCCAGGGGCACTGACCTTCTCAGTGTTCCATCTGGCTGGCCAATGTCCTCTCTCCTCATCTCAAGTCCCCCTTCAACAAAAGGATGTCTGCCCCTGCCCATGGTGCCTTCCCTCCAAGATTACCCCCCATTTACACTATAGATAATGTATACATAATGCACATATTTCCATGATGTCTCCCTTAGAGGTCAGGAGCCACATTTTTGCTTTTCTTTGTAACTCACAAAGCTTACCAAAGTGCTTGGCACATAGCAAGCACAATGAATGTTAGCCAACTGACCTGACCAGGTCAGAAAGAAACCACTGTTAAATCAGTTCAACCACAGAAATTTGTATAAAAATGGGTTTAAGGAGAAAAAATTCTGCAAATAGCAGTTTGCATACTAAGGGAAGCCTTGGGCAGGGAAGAGGACAGGAACACTTGGGTGACTCAAAGATAATATTAGCGACAGAGCAAACACTGAACTGAACTGGATAAACACTAATCTGTCTCTTTAAGAAAGAAATGAGGGGGGCAGCTAGGTGGCGCAGTGGATAAAGCACCGGCCCTGGATTCAGGAGTACCTGAGTTCAAATCAGAAACTTGACACTTACTAGCTGTGTGACCCTGGGCAAGTCACTTAACCCCCCATAGCCCTGCCAAAAAAAAAAAAAAAAGAAAGAAATGAGAAGTGGCTACAGTGAAGAGAGGAAGAAGAGAAAGAGAAAAGAGCAAGGACAGCAATAGAAAAGCAGCTGGGGGGGGGGTGTCAAGGATGATTTTGACCCTTGTATTCCTAGCACTGGGCACGGTGCTTGGCATATAGCAGGTGCCAGCTCAACTACTCCTGGAAATTTACTTTTGGTTTCACTCAGTCACCACTCGAAGCTCCCAGCTTACCTTACCATGCCAGAGTGTTCTCAGGGGAAGATAAAAATTAAGAAGATAAACCTGCTTTTGATTAAAACAAAGCATCTTGGCAGAATAGAAATGACAAATTTTAAAGTTGGAAGAGAAATCAGTGGTCATCTAGTTCAAAGGGAATCAACCAATCTTTTCTTAGACACCTTCACTCTGAGTTTTGGGATTATTTACCACTTTGCTCCTCTCTGTTGAGAATCAATTAACATTAAAAAAATCCATAGAAGATAAAAATATCTAAATCCCTAAGTTTCTCATCAGTCTGCAAGTTGTAACCTAATGAAGGTCATGCACTAATCATCACTACATTTAGGCTCACAGCAAAATTTGTTTGTTTGTTTGTTTGAGGTTCTCCTGAATCCAGGGCCCATGCTTGATCCACTGTGCCACCTAGCTGTCCCCATATGAGTGTGTGTGTGTGTGTGTGTGTGTGTGTGTGTGTGTGTGTGTGTGTGTGAGAGAGAGAGAGAGAGAGAGAGAGAGAGAGAGAGAGAGAGAGAGAGAGAGAGAGAATGAATGAGGATTAAGTGATTTGCCCAGGGTCACACAGCTAGTAAGTGTCAAGTGTCTGAGGTCGGATTTGAATTTAGGTCCTCCTGAATCCAGGGCTGGTGCTCTATCCACTGCACCACCTAGCTGCCCCTAAAATGTTTTTTAAATAGAGAAAATGAGGCCAATAATGCTTTTTCTTGAATTAAATATTCATTCCAAGCAAGATACAAAAGTTAATTTGAATAAAACACTGAAGGCAGAAACTTTACTGTCTTCTGAAAAAACAGATAATCTATCAGGAAAGGTACAGTAAGTATTCCTTGGATAATGCAGATTCCTTGATAATCTGATTATCTTCCATAATGTAATGTAATATTCTAAGCTTATGGTATTGGTTCATGGCACGAATGGCCTATTCAAAGTGTGTGAGCAGTGAGAATGGGTACGTGGAAGGCTATATTGAAAATGAGAATGATGCTTTTAAGAGCATGTGACACATTTTCTAGCTCCTATCCCTTTAAAAAGAGTTCAGAAGGGGCAGCTAGGTGGTGCAGTAGGTGGTGCAGTGGATGGAGCACCGGCCCTGGATTCAGGAGTACCTGAGTTCAAATCTGGCCTCAGACACTTAACGCTTACTAGCTGTGTGACCCTGGGCAAGTCACTTAACCCCAAATGCCTCACTTAAAAAAAAAAAAAAGAGTTCAGAAGTGCTGAAGTTAGAAACAAAGGTTTAAGCTTTCCCACAATCTCTGTTAATTAAAGAAAAACTCTGAGCTGAGTTTAAGTGGTTCAATACTCTCATAAAACACAACTCTAAGGGAATTGTTATCTCAGCAGCACCTGCAAATAACCGTGTGCCAAAGAAACCTGTTATCTCTTAGAACTTAAACTCATGAGAAACTCCAAGGCCATTTGTATTGTACATTGTCCTTGAGAACATACGAGCTGGCCTGGTTCCATCTTAGCCTATCATTTCCCCATTAACGGTGGTCTTATCCCAGGCATCAATGAGTCTACTATCCCTGGTCCACAATCAATAACCTTGGGATACAGATGGGTTCCATAAAAACAGGTATTCCTCTAAAATGGTGGGGGGGGGGGGGGAGAAGAGGTGGTCCCGGTGCCACGTGTGTGGAAACCCCTTCCCTTAATGTAACCAATTGATTTGCCACCCCCATGATGTCACCAACCCCATAACCAATGGTATGATTTCTCTACTTGCTCTGTGCTGTTCTTTGTTCAATGCTTATAAAAATGAGTTACACCTTCAATCCTTTGTCTTCAGCAAGAAGCTGAATCAAACCACTGACCCCTATTGGTGGCCTATAATAAACTGTTACTTTGCTCAAAGAGAATGTACCTCAGTCTACTTTTTGTTGAATTTCATGTGACAAAATCTTATTTACAGTGTTTCAACCAGCATTAATTGCCTCAGTTAAATGCCCTTTTTTGGTCACTGGTACTTGACTGCCAAATAAACCGTGGTAGTAAATTCCCATATCCTGTTGTCTTGAAACAGCAGAAACTCTTCTTCATCATCATCATCCTCTGAAAGGCCCTATACGTCTAATTAGCCATGGGCTTGTCCAAAGATTGCTGAATAAGCAATTCCTCTCGTGCCCAGCTGTTCTCTATCCTGAGTGGAGGTACAGTGGTCAGGGAGAGAGCCAGCAGTCTGGCCAGTGCAGGGGAAAATGCAGACAGTCCATTTATGAAGACCATGTACTTACTTTAGCATCTGTTGACTTGGGTGCTCTTTGCAAAGGAGAGAGCAGCCTGCATACTCATTCTCCCATGTCCTCCCATACTTTTTTTTTTTTTAGGGGGGGGGGGGGAGAGGCAGGGCAATGAGGGTTAAGTGACTTGCCCAGGGTCACACAGCTAGTAAGTGTTAAGTGTCTGAGGCTGGATTTGAACTCAGGTCCTCCTGAATCCAGGGCCAGTGCTTTATCCACTGGGCCACCTAGCTGCCCCCTCCCATACATTTTTAGTGTAATACTACCTAGAGTCCAGGGGTTCTTAACCCTTTTTATATCACAAATTCCTTAGGCAGTTTAGAAAAACCAATGGACCCCTTTCTCAGAATCATGTTAAATTATATAAATAGGATTGCGAAGGAACCAATTTTGTTGAAATAGTTATCGAAATATTTTTAAAAACAAGTTTATGGATCCTGGGTTAAGAATCCCTGCTAGGCTCAAGAATCTAGACTCCAGAAGGTTTAGGTAAGTAAGACTTGGTTAGAGGTGTTTGTTTTTTAATTGCATTTAAGAAAGGGCTGTACTTTCCCTTTAAGACCTGGAAAGCCCCCATTACAAGGATGAGGCCTTCCTGAACTACCTCCTCCCATCAACTCTAGGTTAGACAAATTGATTCCCCTAGCTTCTGATTTTGTCCCTCAGAACTTTGGGCCCCTTCCTCCTTACATGTTGGGGAGTGGGAGAGGAGAGACAGCTGTGCCAATTGTAAGTTTCCAAAGCCAGTTTCACAGACAGTAATATGAAAAGTGAGCCTAAGCTGCCTTTTACTAAATGAACATTCAATGAGTATTTTTTATTCGTAGAAAGTGAAGGGAAAACTGGACCAGTGGAACAAGCTCCAAAGGCCAGTGGGTGCAATTTCTCTAGATGTAAGATTATAACCCAATAAAGGCCTCATTTCTCACATATATAGGGAACTAAGCCAAACTGATAAAATTAAGAGCCATTCTCCAGTTGATAAATGGTCAAAGGAGATGAACAGGCAATTTTCAGAAAAGAAATCAAAGCTATCAATAGTCACATGAAAAAATGCTCTAAATCACTACTGATTAGAGAAATGTAAATTAAAACTCTGAGATACCACCTCACACCTATCAGACTGTCTAAAATGACAGAAAAGGGAAATGACAAATGCTGGAGGGGATGTGGAAAAATTGGGATACTAATGCATGCTGATGGATTTGTGAACTAGTCCAACCATTCTGGAAAACAATTTGGAACTATGCCTAAAGGGCTTATAAAATCTTGCATATCCTTTGACCAAGCAATATCACTACAAAATCTGTATCCCAAAGAGATTAGAGAAAAGGGAAAAGGACATATTTGTACAAAGATATTTATAGCAGCTCTTTTGTGGTGGCAAAGAAGTAGAAATCAAGGGGATGCCTATCAATTGGGGAATGGCTGAACAATTTATTTATATGATTGGGATGGAATACTATTGTGTTATAAGAAATGATGAGTAGGATGGGTTCAAAAAATCCTGGAAAGACTTACATGAACTAATCCAAAGTGAAATGAGCAGATCCAGGAGGACATTATACATAGCAACAGCAATATTATAAGGATGATCAACTGTGAAAGACTTAGCCATTCTGATTAAGACAAAGATCCAAAATAATCCCAAAGGATCCATGATGAAAAATGCTATCCAGAAAGAGAACTGATGAACTCTGGGTGCGAGTGAAGCATCCTTTTAAAAAAACTTTTATTTTGTTTGTGTTTTCTTTTGCAATATGGCTAATATGGAAATGTTTTGCATGGCCTCACATGTATAATCTTAATCAAATTGCTTTCCTTCTCAAGGAGGGGGTAGAGGAGGGAGGGAGAGAATTTGGAACTCAAAATTTTAAAAATGATTGTTAAAAATTTTACATGTAATTTGGGAAATACTTAATGAAATAAAAAAAGAAGAAAAAAAGAATCCTTCCTAGGTTGTCTAATATTCTAAATCAGAAGTGCAGCAAACTGGACCATTCCCCCTGTCAGTCTTCATTCTTGCCACATGTTTCTTCACACTGACTGACCCAGGCTGGTCAAGGCACTCTCTTACCATGTATTTCAAACCAAACTCGGGAAAATCCTTGAGAGGGCCCTGCACCAAGGTCTTCTTCCACCACAATCGCAGTTTCCCAATGCTGCTGCCCTTGCTCTCACTGCCCTGACATCCATCCATCTACCATCCTTTCCAGTTTGCAGGACTCCACACCACGGTTCACAGGGTGCATCCAAATGTCTTTGAATATGAACAAATTGCCAAGATTTGCCAAAAGAACTGTGAAGTGCGCCTAGTCCAGGTTCATGCTGGCCCTCAAACTTGTTTTTCTTTCCCTTCTGGGTAAAGGGGACATCATGCCTCTGGTTCCCGTGGAAGGAAAATGCTGAAATAACCAAGTACATTCTGGACTAAGCAGCCACTTCTGCAGCCTGCACAGGCCCAGCTGACTTGTGCATGATCCTTGGAGCAAGCTCTCTGGAAAAATGGGGCAGAAGGGCCAGCCCAAAGACCTTGTTTAGAGCAGAGTTTGCATAGGACAAAATTGGGTAGTATGAACCTGGAAGACTGAGTTAGAGGGAGGTTTGACTATTTCCTAGTCAGGGTAAATTGGGAAGAAATGCAAATATAACAAGCTCAAGTCACAGTAGTGTTAACTTTAGAAAAAAGACTGTAACAATGCAAAGCAATACAATTTTATCAAAACTAGGGAACCCTCTGAACTACTTAAAACATCACTTTAAAGGGAGTCACTTTTCAATAGCATATAAAGAAACCAAGGAACCAGATGAAACCTCTAACTTTAAATTCAGAAAATTTAAAAAGGAAAGCAAAGTAAAAACTATTTCCTGAGAAAACTCTCTTCTGCCCCCTCTTCCTATACAATAATATTAATGATTAATACTTTTCTTTTTGGAGTGGTATAAAAGATGTATCAATTTATTAAATATTCACCTGGCAAGATATTAGCTCAATGGCATCAAGCTTAAATAGAAAGAGGGACCTCTAAACTATATTTAAGGATACCTGCAGGCCACATATTGACTGGAAAACCATGTTATTCCTGTTGTATTTTAATTTATTTTGTTAAGCATTTCCCAATTACAGTTTCATCTGGTCTAGGTTATGCTCAGGTAATGTTGTGGGGCTGCATTTCTGACACCTTTAACCTAGTCCCCTCTGGAACAAGTCATCAGCTGCCATTCCTTTAATGAGATTTACATCAGAGAACACAGCCCTAAACTGATCTGTCTGGCAGCCAGGTCTTTCAACATTAAGAAATAAAAAATCTACAAATAGACTAGGAGGAATTCGGAAGAGTGAGAAACCCCTGACCATTCAACTTCCTTTGAAACATTTTCCAACTTAATATCATCCTACTATGAAAACCATTACAACACTTCTAAGCTATAAACTACATTGACAATGGACACTTTTCTTGGTGTAATTAAATTCAATAGTAAACCTCAAAAGTTTTACGCTAACTTAAGAGAAAATATTATATTTGTAGAACAAATGGGTCACAATTTCTCTCCCAGGTCTTTTCTCCTTGGTCAAAGATATTTTTGGCATTCTGGAAGAGAGCCTAGGAGCTGCTTTTTGAGAAAAATGTTACTGTGGAAAAGAGAGCCAGTCAAATTCTTGGTTAGTGTTTAAATTATAGTACTTGTGCAAGTTTGTATTACATGTGCTTCTCAAACCATTATAATTTTCTACAATTAATAGGTAGAAGTCACAAACACCCAAATAATCTGTATTTTGCCTCTTGGGAATACATGACACGGGAGAATAAATAACCTTAAAAAAAAGGAATCCTTAAAAGATAATGAATCCAAACATAATCAGGCAGCTTTATCCAACAGGTCTATTTGAGCCAATTTTTAAAAGTCTCTTACTCTTAAAACCATGTTAACTTTGGAGAATAAATCCTGTCATTGCACTTTTACAAATTATACCTTGATATGCCTCATACGCCTTTCTACGGCTAAGTACTTAAACACAGAAAGGGCACCAGCAACAAAGCAGGAGTGCAGTGGGATTTTATGTTGGCAGCAACCTTTGAACCCAACCCCTTCATTTTAAAGAGAAAACTGAACTTACATGAACTGATGCTGAGTGAAGTGAGCAGAACCAGGAGAACACTGTATATAGTAACATCAACACTGTGTGATGATCAGCTGTGACAGACTTGGCTCTTCTCAGCAATACAATGATCCAAGACAATTCCAAAGGACTGATGATGGAAAATGCTCTCCACATCCAAAAAAAAAAAAAGAACTCTGGATTCTGAATGCAGATTGAAGCACACTATTTCCACTTTTTTGGTTGTTTTTTGTTTCTTCTTTCTCATGGTTTTTCCCTTTTGTTCTGATTCTTCTCTCACAACATGACTAATGTGGGAATATGTTCAACAGGACTGTACTGTATAACCTCTATCAGATTGCTGGCTGTCTTAGGGAGGGGGAAGAAGAAAAATTTGGAATTCAAAATCTTAGAAAAAGGAATGCTGAAAACTATTTTTACATGTAATTGGAAAAAATTAAATAAAATACTATCAAAAAAATAAAGAGAAAACTGAGGTCCAAAGAAGAGAAATAATTGTGTCAAGGTTATGGTGAATCAAATCAGACGACAGTGACTGCAGGGGAGGGTAAAGTCTAGGGGGCAGAATGTTATATGTAATAATTTGGTAAAAGGATTTACTGACATTTATCTGTGAACCACAAACAGGAATGTTAGGCAATACCCAAACTATTTCTTATTCTCCTAACAGCTCTAGGTTCTCTTACCTAAGAGACTCTTCAAACTCCCTTATGTTTATTTCAACCACTATCATATCAAATGCCTCTGTGGTTGGGGGCAGGGGGCGGTATAGTCAAGTCAACAAGCATTTATTTAGTACCTATTATTCTGGGGATACAAAGAAGACAAAAGATAGTTTTTCCCAAAAGACAACAGGCAAACAAATATGTACAAACAAGCTATGTATGTACAGGATAACTAAAAAGACATTAGGACTAAGAGGCCTTCACAAAGGCTTTGTAGAGAAGTTGGGATTTTAGTTGGTACTGGAAGGAACCGAGGAGGTAAAAATGTGTAGGGAGAGAATTCCAAGCATGCAGGACAGAGAAAATGCCCAGAGACTGAGTGTCATGTGTAAGGTTACAAGAAGGTCAGTGTCACTGGATCAAAGAGTATGTGGCTTTGATTTAAGGTGTAAGAAGCCTGTAAAAATAGGAGGGGCTAGGTTATGCAATGGATTTTTTATTTGATCCTGGAGGCAAAAGGGAGTAACTGGAGTTTACTGAGTAGGGAGTGACACTTTGGCAGTTGAATGAGGGACTGATTGGCATGGGGAGAGACTTGAGGCAGGCAGACCCATCTATAAGCTATTGCAACAGTGCAGGGGTGAGGTGATGGGCCTGAACCAGAGGGGTGGCAGTGTCAGAGAAGTGGGAGGAGGGTGTATTTGAGAAATGTTGTCAAGGTGAAATCAACAGGCTTTGGCAACAGATTAGATATGCGAGCACACCAGGGAGAGCTGAGGATGACAATTAGCTTGTGAGCCTGAGGGACTGGGTGGTGTCCTCAACACTGATAGGGAAGTTTGGAAGGCAGAAGTATTTAGGGGGAAAGAATGAATTTACTTTTGGATATGCTGCGTTTAAGATGTCTACTGGTCACCCAGTTCTCGATGTAGGATTGGATTCAGCATACAGATGAGGGCTAGAGAGGCAGGTTTGACAATCATCAGAACAGAGATGGTATGGAAATCTATGGGACTTGATGAGATCACCAAATTAAGCATTATGGTGGGGGAAGAGAAGAGGGCCCAGGAAAGAACCCTGGGGGATGCCTATTGTTAGAGGGTAGGACCTGAAGAAGGATCCAGCAAAGCAGCCAGAGAAGGTCAGACAGGTAAGAGGAGAACCAGGAGAAAGGGGGGTCCTGAAAACAAAGAGAAGAGACCAAGGAGAAGAAAATGCCCAAGAGCGCCAGAGCTGCGGCCCTCATGAAGAAGAAAGACTGAGGAAAGGCGGCTGGGTTTGACAATTAGATCACTGGTGATTTGGGAGAAAGTCCTTTCGTTGGAATGATGAGGTTGGAAGATGGATTATAGAGAGCTTAGAAGAGAGGGCAAGGAGAGGAAGAGGAGGTAGCTAGTTTAGCCTCTTCAAGGTTAGCCTCAAATGGCAGAAGAGATCTAAGATGATAGCATGGATAGAAGGAGCACGTAAGGGCCTTTTCAGGATGGGGGGGATGGAGCCATGTTTGTAGGCAAAGCAGACAGGAGAGAGGGAGAGATGGAGGAGGAGGAGGATGGCAGAGACAGGAGGCGATCTGCTGAATGGAATAGGATCACTTCAAGAAGTATAGCAGTGAGTCTCGGTAAGGGGCAAGGCCGCTTCTTCATGTGAGACAGGAGTGAAGGGGAAGACAGTGGCAGATGGAGCAGCACATGAGTAGAATAAAGGCAATGGATAGCCCAAAGGGAATGATCCAAGGCTGAAGCTTGGCAAGGCTCAGTTGGCAGTATAAGGGGGCCCAAGAGAAAAGTACAATGTAGGGTTGAATTGGCTTACCAGAAGGTCAAGATAGGGAAAGGAGGAGAGAATGTGCAGAGGTGAAAGCCTTGGAAAGAACTGAGAGATGGAGGGAATGAAGGACATGCTGTAGACAAAGAGAAGGGTTTGGTATGAGAAGGCAGAGACAGAGGTGGAAGACCAATAAATTATGGTTGGATAAGGGTTTTTCATAATTCTTTTTTGGTGGGGCAATGACAATTAAATGACTTGCCCAGGGTCACACAGCTAGTGTGTTAAGTGTCTGAGGCCGGGTTTGAACTCAGGTCCTCCTGAATCCAGGGCTGGTGCTTTATCCACTGCACCACCACCTGCCCCCCAACTTTTTTTTCATAATTCTTAAATGAGTGGGTGGTGTGCTTGTGGGTGATGGCAAGATTATGAGTATGATCATTGTTGTGTGGTTGAGGTGAGGCGGGGGAGTGTTTGAGGGCGTGCCAATATGTGTGCTGACGTCCCCTAGGAGGAGGGCAGGAGAGGAAGACCATGTTAACCATTAGGAGTCAGGAGCTAGGCTTGCTGAGAAATGAGGAGTGACCTGGAGGTGCGTAGACAACAGGCTTTTACCAGGAGATTTGGACTGGGAGGATTGTAAAGGTCCCTGAGCGAGGGACATGGAGAAAGCACCTGGAAGTGGCAATGGGGAGTGGAGTATGCTAGCTCACCCCCTACCTCAGCAAGTGAGCCAAGGGGAATGAGGGCTGGCAGGGGTGGCCAGGGAGGTCCTGGTGAGTGCGAGAGAAGAGGACGAATGGCAGAGGAAAGCAAGTCTGCTGCCTGTGGAGCCGACAGTCCAGAGGGCCCAGTGGAAGGCTTGGGGTGGGTGGGAATAAGGAATGGAGTGGTGGGGGATGAGGTTTGGATGATGACCTCAGGGTTGAGCATCACAGGGACGTGAAGAATATAATGAGGTATGATCATGTTAACCATTAGGAGGAAGGTGTCTCCCCCTCCCTTCACCCAGAAGAGGCTGGAGAACAAGATGAATGGTGCCTGGTGAGATGGGAAGGACCGGTTTCTTCGCTCCTCTCCCCTCCAAAGGTTGGAGATCAGCAGGAGACACATGCAGCTGGAGATGGAAGTCCTGCTCTCCCTTTTTCACCAGGAGACACAAAGCAGGAGATCAGGATCAAACAAGTACAGCAAGAAGGCATGGCACAGGGGCAGATGGAGGCTGTACCCCATACCCCATCTTGGGCAGCAGGAGACAGAAGACTAATGGTCAAATGGAAAGTGACACCTTACTAGAGACCAGGCAGGTCTAAGATGAAGGCCAAGCCCAGGCCCTGCCACCTTTCCTCCTCTTCGGCACAGCAGGAGATGGCGGGGTCACCCTCTACCTCTCTGGAGACCAGGTGGCAGTAGTGGGGGGAACTCAGGCACTGTGCTAAGCACCGAGGATGCAAAGAAAGGTAAAAAGAGCTTCTGCTCTCAAGAAGCTCCCGGTCTAATGGTGAAACGACTATGAACAAATGTGACAGACACACGATAAAGTGGAGATAATCTTAGAAGGAAGGTACTAACAGCATTAAGGTGGGGGGGGCGGTTGGGAAAGGCTTTCTTGCTAAAGGTAAGGGTGAAAGGAGGGAAGGAAAAAAAAAGAAACTGACAACAGTAAAAGCTGTTTCTGATTCTCATGGAAATCCTGCCCTTGTGGGAATTCTTTTCCTGTTTCTTTCTGTAGCACTGTCACCTAGAAACCAAAATTCTCAGCTGAAATGACACATCAGGCAGTTACTTACGTCCTGTCCCATCAGCAGGAAACTGGCACAGACATCAGAGTCAGCAGTAGCCTCTGGCTTTCAGCAGCACCAGAACCCAGGGCTTTCCAATCTAAGCTCCCAATAGCCACACTGATTTCCCATACAGCCTCAATTGGGGGCGGTTGGGGGGGGCCGTGGGGAGTTTGTAAATGCCCCAAAAGTATTTGTTGAGCAACAGACATGGGGCACAAACAGACCCCCCCCCCAACCTCTATAACACCACAGTCTCTAGTGTTCTTCCAAAGCCTTCCGAGGCGGTGGAGGTACTATGTTTTACTCTCTGTGGAGCGCCTAAGTCTGAACCAAGTCCAAGGTACTCCAAGACAGCTCCAGAAAGGTGCCCAAAACAGCCTCAGATTCTAGCACAGGAGGACCAGCTGTGTTTCTCCTCACGAATTGTACCTCAAAAAACTCTGGCTACTTCCCTCCTAGGTTTCATCAGACCAACAAAAATGTATGTTTTCCCTGACTCTGGACAGAGGAGGAAAGGAAATAAGCAAGACACCTTTGCCCATGTTGCAGTCAGGGGAGGGGATCAATTGTATGCTGTGAGAAAATAGAAACCTTCCAAGGTAATCTTCCTCTTCCATCTCTTGTCCATCCCCACAGGTTAGAGTGGTGTTTTATGCAAACTAGGATCAGATATGTTAACACAGGAGCATGGAAAATGGCCAACTGGATTAGACAAAATGTCCATTCAGCACAATATTCTCTCTGACATTCACTGAGAGATCTCAGAAAAAAGTAGTTATCCACATGCCTCAGGCATTTAAAAAGTAGGACTGGGATGATAAATATTTGAAAACAGGCTGATAAATATGACACTTAATTTACCCCCATAGGATTCTGCTAGGATTGTCACGTGTCTTCTAATGATATTTTCTGGCATAATATGTCCCCCCATCTTAATGCAATATCTGAACACAGTCACTTGTGGAATTAAAAAATGAGGGAAATGATTCTTTTTCCATCTGAAATTTCACTATACAAAAAGAGGCTGGCCCGAGGGTGCTACCACTGGAGAGTCATAGCTTAATGAACAGGAGTAGGCAAATCCACTTCCTCTTTTAAATAGGGTAGTCTCCTAGAAGAATGCCTTTAACATGGGGCAGCTAGGTGGTGCAGTGGATAAAGCACTGCCCCTGGATTCAGGAGGACCGGAATTCAAATCCGGCCTCAGACACGTGACACTTACTAGCTGTGTGACCCTGGGCAAGTCACTTAACCCTCATTATCCTGCAAAAAAGCAAAAACCCAAACAAAAAACCTTTAACAACTAGTACTGTTTGGTAGCTCCTAATGAAGAGCTTTGAGCTTTAGAAAGACTAACCTCTTCTTTAAAATATTTAAAATAGATGTTATTGCACCAAATATACTCCAAACACAATCCTCATTCTATCAGAGAAAACAGATCAGCTGTTTATACTTGTCCCATTGCCATCATTAGAATGGAGTTCACTGTTCAAAGGACTTAGACTTTCATTTTTCCTTTCTTTAATTTTGGGTTTCACAATCAAAATCAGGAGCCAGGCGTTTCTCAGCATGAATATGCATAACAGACCTACTCAACAGCTGGAGTATCAATGCAGTAAGAATCTTGTAAAAATCAAATGGAATCTCGAACATATAAATAGTAGAAGACTGAAAATCACTTTTAAGAGAAATAGTGTTTTTACCTTGGCATGATGTCCTGAGGTGGGAGAGGATCAGGAAAGAAACTTAGTCAAGACAAGATATGATTCTAAATGTCTGCTCCTGTATGTGAAACCATCACCATCATTTACTAAGTGCTTGCTGAGTATACAGTCCTCTACTAAGCAACGAGAGCCCCCAAGAGGATTATCTGCTGCTCTAGAAATACTAGGAAGGCTTATTCCTCATGCTGTGAAAGATCAAGATTCCAATTGACAAAGAAAGCTCCAGACCTAACCTTTGCCTTGCTCAGCTCTACAACTAGGAATGTCTCAATGATTCTTAAGAAAATCTTCAATCTGAAAATGGTTTTAAGTTTCTTAACTAACATAATCATCACTTCTTCCCCATCACAATGCCACTGCCTCTAATTCCCTTTGGTTTTTCTTTTTTGGTGTTTTCCAGGAATTCCAAACACCCTAAAAAAATGCTTACTCCAAAAGAGAGAAAGACTGCAGAGAACCTCCATCACAGGCACATTCCAGGAATCTAGGACTGTATACTGAATTTTCTTTTCAGATCAGAAGGCTAGCCTGGGAAAGTACAACAAAGGTGAATTATTCCTACAATCCTCCAGTAATCTTAACAATCACTTTAAAGTTAACAACTTGTTCTGAAAACACCACAGAGGTCCTTTGGGAATCCTGAGATTATATGGTAGAAAATTTCTATTTCTGCCAACTTTCCTTGCTAAGGAACAAACTATTTTTCTGGTGTTAGCAACAAACAAAATGTATGACCTTCCCACCAAATTCCATTTCAGACTCTATGGAATTCATTTTCACTCAAATGGCAAAACCCCCCCAAATTATATTTATTTTACATTAGACTCTGCTAGATATACTTGACATAATATGGATTATCTGGGATTATTAATTTTGATATTTGTTTGCTAAGTAGCAACTAACTCATAATAAAATTTTTAATTTTACTTTACCAATAAGTTACTCTTTTCTGAATTTTCATTTTATTAAATATTATCTCAGAGTTGGAACAGACCCAGGGTGGAAGAATAATCTACTCTACAACTTAACTGACAAGATCTCCAAGGAAGGAAGTCCTAGTACTTGGCAAAGAAGAAGCCAGGCCCCCACAAGCAGGCCCTTTCTGTTTTTTAAGTCTTACAAGTTCCTCCCCACCCCACTTTAAACAATATTTCCAAATACTTACATGCTTTCCCCCCACACACTTAAAACAAAGAAAACCAGATAAATTAAACTGACGCAAAACATGCCTGACAGAAGTGTGACATTTTGTTTGTGAAGTCCCGTCTATCTACTAAGAGGCAGCAAGTGTGCTTCGTTCATCATTCGTTCTCTAAGATCAAGATGGATCAGGTGAGACTGGCTGCCTTTTGACATGGTTTTCATTTGTAGGTTATTCTCCAGTGTTTGTTATGTTCCCAGTGTCTCTAAATTTTGTTAGTTATTTGCATTTATGCCATGACTGAATGTCATTCCCCAAGTAATGCACTGGGCACCTACTGTCTAAAGCTTTTTGGTCTATATGGGATCTGTGCCTAATAGTGGCAGTTCGGAGCCAAAGGATATGAAGATATAGTGACTTTTCTATCTCTTCACACTTTCCAGTGTTTCTAGTTGTGCCCTCTGGGCCAAGCAGAACAAATGAAACTGCTCTCCCACAAAGAACAAACTCAAACACTGTGAAGATGGGTATTATGCACCCCTGTGTCTTCAATCCAGTTCTTACAACTGAATGTGACATGCATGGTGTGAGCCCAAGACCCTCCACCATCCTAACTGCTTCCTCAGGCTGTTCTCTAGCTAAGTACCCAGAATTTAACACAAAGCTTCCGGGGGTGGTCCAACTAGGGCAGAGTACTACTTTTTGGAGAGGCAGTGTGGAATGGAGTCAAAGACTTAGGTTCAAGGGACATTTCCGATACTACCCATATTCATGAAAGTATGTCATTTCCACTGTACAAAAAGATTTAAGAGAGTGGCATTACTTCACATCCCACTTTTCTATGTGAGGTGAGGGGGCAAAGGGGTTTGGGGCCTCACTCAGGGCACTGCCAAATCAATTGTTCCTTCCAAGTTTTCCTCTTGTCCTCCTTCCACTCTCCACTTTGGCCTACCCCCAACGCCTTATCCCTAAGTTAAATACCTATCGTGATTCCTTCCCTGCCCTATGTTGTTTCGGTGGGTCAGAGGTTGCTCACCTTGGAGACATGCTTCCAGGAGAAGATAATTTCAACTCCATTATCATATTCACCTTCCCATTGACTTGAGAACTTTACCTCTATGTAGAATGCACACAACACCTTATTCTAGTTCTACAGGCTAAGACCCATGATTTAAAAGCAGCAAGTCTGACTGCTGTTCAATAAGAAACATTTAACAACTAGAATCAATCACATTCATCTGCAGTCTGAAGGAACTGCTCATATCTCTTCCTGGGATGTGCAGCTCTGGCTGGATAATCTCTCTCCCTAGTCACAAGTATTCCTGCCACATTACATGTGCAAGGTGATTTTTATTTTGCAAATTACAAAGTACTTTCACTTGGAGGATCTTGTTTGATTTAATTTTCATAACAACCCTTCCCTCCCCGGCTTGGTGAAGCATTGAGCCCCAGGTCTTCAATGGATCTAGTTTCATGTGACCTATCCATCCCTGTGATTTCTACAAGAGAAATAAGTCAAACACTACTGAGAGGGCCCTGAAAGCACAACCAATTGAATATCATTTATTCCCCTTTACTTTCTGGAGGTGAAAGTGGGGCTCCCTTATACCCGTAACAAAGACTTCTACCAAATGTTCTCCTCCCCATTTCACCCTGCTTTTGGTTAATAAAAAGGGATCTAACACAAAGCAAGTAAGGCCAGCCCCCCCCCCCCCCATTCTGCAAGGGCATTGTTCACTATTCACTTTTTCTTTCAGCACATGAGAGTAAAGAACAGGATAAACTTCACATTCGAATTCTGAAAAGCAAAAAGACCCAAAGAGCCAAAGAATGAACACAAAACCAGGAAGAACAAAGTAATAACAGCAGTACTTTTGCATTAAAATAAAAAGCCAATGCAAAATAATACTAAGTCCAAGCCCTCAACTTCCCCAAAGAGCCCAAAATAAAGTTGTTTTAAGGCTAGTGTGATGCTTTCTCTATTCCTGGTTTAGATCTTTATACCTTATACTGTTTAGAGCTTGGGGATACCAAAGCAGGGATGCTACAGAGAAAATTTCTTTCATATTTATGTTTAAAAGTCAGGAGCATCATCACTTTCTTTTTGAGCCCAGAGGAAATATCTTAGCAAAGTCTACTGAGACTCAAGTTATAAACAAAGTACCTAATTATCTCAACCTTAACTCTATTGTTTGCTGTCACAATATAAATACCCAGATGAGGACCTTCAAGGAGCTGCCACATCTCCACTTTATGAATTCTCCTGGGTTTCCTATTCCTACATCCTCTCTGGAAAACATAAAAATATAGAAATCTATTCCAAGACCATCTTTGAAACTAGTTATATTTGAGGAACAATCATTAATGGTCCCATTGTAAGCGGCAAAAAAATCTGCCTCTATCCTATTTTTCATTTCATTCTGCCAAGATCATGTTCATGCTTTTTAAAATATTAAAAATATTTTTTGCAAAAATGTTATTAACATGGGACAGCTAGATGGTGTAGTGGATAGAGCACCGGCCCTGGAGTCAGGAGGACCTGAGTTCAAATCCGGCCTCAGGCACTTAACACTTACTAGCTGTGTGACCCTGGGCAAGTCACTTAACCCCAATTGCCTCACCAAAAAAAAAATGTTATTAACATTACAAAGAAATTCAAATAGAAATTTATCTGATAACTCACACTGTTTTGATTTTGTGATTTATAGCCTGCCCTCTTCAAATGTAGGAAATTTAACTGTGTACCCCCACTACTTCTTTTACCTTTAAATAACACAAATTCAAAGAAAGAAAACATGGCGGTTAGTTGTCAATGGACTTATTGTAAGAACCAATGCATATACTAACAGACTTCAGAATTGGATGCGCCTTAGGGATCAGCTAGTCAAACACTCTTTATTTTACAAATGAAGGATCTGAATCCCAAAGAAGTAAACTGACCTGCCCACATCCTGGAAGTTCAGAAGTGTTTGGAACGAGAAGAACTGCCCACGTTCTCCCAAACGAACAAGTCTAATCCCTTTGCCACAGGGCAGCCCTTCAAATACTTGAAAATGGCTATCATGGCCCCGGGAGCCTTCTCCAGGCTAAACATGGTCACTTCCTTCAACTGCTTCTTCTTTTTTTTTTTGTGGGGCAATGAGGGTTAAGTGACTTGCCCAGGGTCACACAGCTAGTAAGTGTCAAATGTCTGAGGCCAGATTTGAACTCAGGTCCTCTTCAATCCAAGGCCGATGCTTTATCCACTGTGCCACCTAGCTGCCCCCAACTGCTTCCTATATGACATGAATTCAGGTCCCTTTACTGCCCTGGATGTCCTCCTAAAGACACTCTCCAGCCTATCAATGTCTTTCTTAAACTGCGGTGCCCAGAGCTGGACATGATACTCCAGAGTGATTGAAGCAGACTCATGGTGGAGGAGTTGAGGAAGAACCAGGCTGGAACTCTAGGCTAGACAGGCCTTTTCTTAACTTTCTGAACTCCAAGTGAGTACCTTATATGCTTTAATAAATGCTTAATGCCCAAAGACTGGTGCTAAAGCTTCTAATTTAAGGCGACCACACAATTTAGATTTTAAACATCACAGTATGTTGAGAGCATAGTACAATAGGCCCATCAACTCCCTGTTCCTGGAAACGATGCCCCCTCCTAACATAGCTCAAGATTACATTAGCCTTTTGGGTCTAACATCACACTGTTGACTCACATTAAAACTGGAGTGAAATTTATCATTTCCCAAATTAAAGCTACAGAAAAAAAACCTTCTACTCCCAAAGCTAAGAAGAACCCTCAGTTGCTGCAACTGTGTATATTGTTCTTTCATCAATACTGAAACAAAGATAATGGCTTCAGCCATTAAGACATGTCTATGTACCTATACATGTTATACATACAGTCATGCAGGTTAAAAAACCTTGATGATGACCCTCTACTTCTCAATCTATTTATCAAATGGCCAAACTCTCGTCATTATTCATGCTATAGTCTCCTCACTGGGGTCCCTGCCAACTCCCCCACCCCCCAATGTCTATACAGCATTTCTATATAAGGTGACTGACCAGGCAACTCCATTCCTGCTTTTCTCAAGGAACCCTAGTGTCTCAGATACCAATTTCTCTATTTGTCATTTACAGTCCTGTTCAACCTGGCTCCATGCCACCTCTCTAGAACTATCCCCCATTCTCATCTACACACTTTTCACTGGTCTAGCCAGAGTGGCTTATTCTCTTATTCCTCACACCAAACATGTTATCACCCAGGTCTCTTCACAGGCTTCCCACTATGCCTGGAATGCACTCTCTAACTCATTTCCTTCTTAACTTAAAACTACCTTCACCTGGGACCCAGTTAACTTGGATTCACTTTGTATGTACTTATCTGTGGCCATGTTTTCTCCCCCTACACAACATAAGCTCTTTGAGACCAGGGAATATTTGAGTTTTTTCCTCATATCCCCAGCACCTAGAATGGGCCTGCAATTGGTAGGTACTTCAAAAATGTGTTGTTTGCCATTGCCCAAAAGTTGTAATTAAAGCAGAATTCTTTTGTCAATAATGGTGTTTTATAAAACAGGTATAAGTTACTAAATGAATAAAAGGAAACATGATCTCTAATTTCCAAATTCAAAAATAAGAGTTTTAAACAGATTTAAAATGATGAAAAGATGATTTAAAATATTCCATAATACCCCATTTCCCTCCCAAAACTTTACCCATTTTTTTTCATACAGAATTTTTATACAGAGAATCTTTCAGCATATAGATAAAAAATTTTTTTTAATAAAGAATTTTGATGGGGGAGGAAAAGAATGCACCTCAAAGCATTTTCTCAGATTAAGGCTGAGTTATGGCTTGAAATAGTATTATTATAAATATAAGGGAAAATGTAAACACATTCCTCAGTTTACAGTGTGTATTCTATTTTTGATCTTGTAGTTCCATATCCAGCAGTTAGGTGGTGCCATAGTGCATAGAGCGCTACAGCACTGGGACTGGAATCAGGAAGATTCATCTTCATCAGTTCAAATCTGGTCTCAGACACTTCATAGCAAATCACTTACCCCTGTTTACCTTAGCTTGCTTATCTGTAAATGAGCTGGAGGAGGAAATGTATCTTTGCCAAGAAAACCCCATGTTTTGTCCATAGGGTCATGTAGAATTGAACACAACTAAATGATTTAATAACAACTTTAATGTTCATGTTAATATCATCTCTGGTAAATGGGTAGTAAAATGGCAGGGAATATATATGTGCATTATTTTTTTTAAACTATGCCTATCATAGCCTTATAGGTAATGAGAAATACCCATAAAAACATTTTTAATGATGATAATGAAGAAAATCCACAACTTTCAGGAATCCTGAAGACTAGTTTTCACTTTCTTGTGATGTATTATAGAATAGTACATACAGTATTGGCCTTAGCAGTTAGGTCAATGTGGGTTCAAAGCCTACTCCAGAGACTGACTAGCTATGTGACCATAGGCATGTTGTGGAAACTCAGGTTTTTTTAAATCTAAAAATTAGAGATTAAAATATAGTTCTTCCTCATGAGGTTATTATGGGGCCCAAATGAGACGAAGTACGTAAAGTGCTTTGCAAATCTTAAAGCATTATAGAAATGTTTATTAATTATTCATCTTTTAAAAATCAAAGGACCCTTCCAAAGTTTTTCTGCAGAATCTACACTAGTCTATAAAAGTTGTTCTCTAAATTTATCATCATCTGAAGTTATTTCTCCTGAAAAAATATAAGTCTTATCTTCAGATGCTTCAAAATCTGGAATATTCTCTGAATTGTGATTGTTTCCACACTTTAAAATTCCAGACTTTTGAGTAAATGTACATCCTATGTTGAGAACTCCTATAACTACTAGGCGATGATATAGGATTCCATGAGTTTAAATCCTACCTCAGACAGCAGCTGGGTTATATCTTAACTTCTCCAAGTCTCCATTCCCCATTTCTAAAATAGGGATGAGTAGCATCTATCCCACAGGCTCGTGGAGAGTCAAATGAGATCCTATTTGTAAAGAGCTACATAAAATGTATCTATGATTACAAAATAGTCAATAGGGCCTGATGTGTTTTGTTTTCTTTCAATTTCTCTTTTACCCTCTGGTTCTAGACTATCAGGACAGCTTTCCTTGATCAATCTCTTGAAAGAAAATGTCTAAGCTCTTTTGATTATGGCTTTCAGGTGGCCCAATAATTTTAAAATTATCTCTCCTGGATCTATTTTCTAGGCCAGTTTTTTCCAATGAGATATTTTACATTGCCTTCTATTTTTTTTTATTCTTTTGGTTTTGTTTTATTGTTTCTTGATTTCTCAAAAAGTCATTAGCTTCCATTTGTTCAATTCTAATTTTTAAGGAATTAGTTTTTTCGGTGAGCTTTTATATATCCTTTTCCATTTAGCCAATTCTGCTTTTCACTGGCTTTTTATACCTCTTTTACAATTTGGCCTAATCTGTTTTTTAAGGTGTTGCTTTCTTCAGTACTTTTTTTGGTGTCTCCTTTGTCAAGCTATTGACTTTTTCTCATGATTTTCTTGCCTCAATCTCATATTTCTTCCCAATTTTTCCTCTTCCTCTCTTACTTGATTTTCAGAGCCCTTTCTGAGTCCTCCAATGGCCTAAGACCAATTCATATTTTTCTCGGAAGTTTTGGATGTAGAAGTTTTGACTTCGTTATCTTCTTCTGAGGGTATGTTTTGATTTTCCTTGTCACCATATTTAACTTTCTATGGTCAGAATTTTTTTCTGTCATTTGCTCATTTTCCCAGCCTAACTCTTTGTTAAAGTAGATTTCTGCTTCTAGGGTAGGGGGCACACTGTCCCAGGGTTTTGTTCATCTGTTTTCAAAGATACTTCTAGGAACCTGTAAGTTTTCAGTTCTTCCAAGATGGTATGATATAGGGAGAGGTGTATTTACTACTCTCCTGGCTTGTGCTCTGGTCTGTAAGTGACCACAGTCCCTCTTTTCTGCCCTGGAACTGTGAGGAGGGTTCCCCCACTCCACTGCTGCCACAAGGTCTGATATGCTGGTGTTCCTCCCCACCCTGGGACTGTCACCCAGGACTAAACCTGGATCTAAGCAAAACAACAGAATCCTGCCCCCAACAACCAGGAGAATGTTGTACAATATCGTGTGATGATCGGCTGTGATAGACTTTGCTTTTCTCAGCAGTACAATTATATAAGACATTCCAAAGGACTCATGATGGGAAATGCTTTCCACATCCAGAAAAATGAATTGTGGAATCTGAATGCAGATTGAACCATATTATTTTTACTTTTTTTCTCTCAATGTTTTCCCCTTTTACTCTGATTCTTCTTTCACAGCATGACTAATGGGGAAATATGTTTAATGTAATTGTACATATAAAACCTATATCAGATTGCTTGCTGTCTTGGGGAGGGGAGAGTAAAATTTATAACTCAAATTCTTATAAAAACAAGTGCTATGGGGCAGCTAGGTGGCGCAGTAGATAAAGCACCAGCCCTGGATTCAGGAGGACCTGAGTTCAAATTTGATCTCAGACACTTGACACTAGCTGTGTGACCCTGGGCAAGTCACTTAACCCTCATTGCCCCATCCAAAAAAAGAAACAAAGAAAGAAAGAAAGAAAGAAAGAAAGAAAGAAACAAAGAAAGAAAGAAAGAAAGAAAGAAAGAAAGAAAGAAAGAAAGAAAGAAAGAAAGAAAGAAAGAAAGAAAGAAAGAAAGAAAGAAAGAAAGAAAGAAAGAAAGAAAGAAAGAAAGAAAGAAAGAAAGAAAAACTTAAAAAACAAACAAAAAAATGAGTGCTGAAAACTATCTTTACATGTAACTAGAGAATTATATATATATTTTAGGGGCAATGAGGGTTGAGTGACTTGCCCAGGGTCACATAGCTAGTAAGTGTCAAGTGTCTGAGGCTGGATTTGAACTCAGGTCCTCCTGAATCCAAGGCCAGTGCTTTATCTACTGTGCCACCTAGCTGCCCTCATAAATTATTATTAAAGGAAAAAAAAAAAGAATCCTGCCCCTAGTGCCAGCAAAAAAAAAAACAAAACAAAAAACCCAAAACACCCTATAATCTCCTTCTGTCCCCTTACTGTCTATGGGCTGAGAGTTATAGAAGCAGCAGCTGCTGCTGATTCAATGGCTCCTAAGGCCTGCTCCTGGTTGTCTGGGTCTGGGTCTGTGTAGCCTGTACTGGACTACGTTCTACTCTCACCCCAGTGTAACAGACCTTTCCTGCTGACCTAAGTTATCTTTGGCTGAAAATTATTTCCCCTTGACCTTTTGTGGGTTCTGCCACTCCAGGAGTTGTCTTAAAAGTATTTGGAAGAGTTCTGGGGAGAGCTCAAGTGAGCTGCTGCCATCTTGGCTGCAGCCCCCAACCAGTCCCCCCCCCCCCACTGTTTTGTAAATAAGAAAATGAATTAGAAGCTCATGATTCAAATCATGGGGCTAGTGAATAGAGCTGGACTGAAAGGTGCGAAGACCTGTTACATGACCCTGGACCAATCATTTCTTCTCACCAATATGTCACAGAGTTGGAGCTGCCAACTGGGTAGAGGGGAACATCTCACCAGGAATTCCCTAAACAAATGAAATCACAGGTCTGGTCAGAAGACAGCACCTAGCCCACCAAACAAAACCAACAAAGACCAACAGGAAGTCAGCTGGCACATGTGACTGACCTTCTAAGGAGCGCTTATGGGAACACATGGAGAAGGGTTTTATATGAAGAGGACTGGGATGAGATAGACCACAAGGGGCCAGCTCGCACACATCCTTAGGCTCTGGGAAGGAGGAGCAGGCACTGAGCCCTCACTACTAACATGTGTGCTCTGCAACATCATGCTTAATTCTTGAGTATCAGGGACATGTTTTTGTGAACTTTTTGCTCCTTCCTGTTGGGCTCAATCCTTCTATGTTTTAAACTTCCCTGGGTCACAACAGCCTTGCCTAATTCTATTATTTTCTAAAAGGTGAATTCTCTGGGTTGTTCTGTTGAACATACAATCACGTTTGATCTTGTTCTTGGTTGTTTGGTCAATGTACAATCATGTTTGATCTTGTTCCAGACAAGTGAAGCAAATGAAGTCAGTCAGTCAGTAAACATTACCTAACATATGCCTGGTAATGTGCTAAGCACTGGGAATAGAAATACAAAAACAATCAAACAAACAACACAAAACAACACAGGAAGCCAGCCCCTGCCCTCAAGGAGTGTATATTCTAATGGAGGAAGCTGAAAAGGGAGAAACTGCCTCCAAATGGGAACACGGTAGAAAAACCAGAAAGTCTGAGCCAAGATCCCTCCTTAATGGAGGATTTGTAATTTATGGCACCACCCACCAAAGGGATAGAGGGTAGCCATGAAACGGAATACCAAGGCAGGATGATGAGACTTCCCCCAAAATGAACAATTAGCATAGAAAACATCTGCAAACTCATCAGAAAGATGGCTTCCATGGAGAGCACCTTAGAACAGCATAAATCACACCCTAATAACTGTCATCACAAACGATCCTAGGGTCATAGACTTGGAATTGGAAGGAGAATCCTGGAAGCCGTCATCTTCAACACCCCCCCCCCCCATACACACGCGCACACACACACCACCATTTCCCAGCCCAAGGTGATACAAGTGGAAAGTGGTAGATCCTCTGCCCTCTGACTCCTACTATGCCTTCCTATCTTCCCATAAATTCTTCTCTTCTACAGAGAATCCACTCACTGAATTAGAAGCCTTTTCCTAGGTCCTCTAATATTCAAAACAATTTAAAACTCCAAAATAGAGTCAGAGGACTCAAGTTCTAATCCTGCCTCTGTCACTAACCTGTATAATTTTGTAAGTCATTTTATTCTCTGAGTCTCTGCTCCTTCCTTTGTAAAACGAGAAAGTGCAATAGATGGCCTTTCAGCTCCCCATTAAAATGTGAGCTCCTTGAGAAATGAGTTTTTTTCTTGTCTTGTATTTGTACTCCTAGCATCAAGCAAAGTGCCTGACACAGAGAAAGTACTTAAATAAATCCTTACTGAATGACCGATAAATCTTTAATCCTATGGCTTCTTTTCCAGTCAGGTTTTTCCTGGATTATCTTTTATACCAGTTGTATCACATGTGGCCATGGGTTGCATTATAATAAGTTAAAATGGGAAATATTTAATCAAAAATACAGTAAAATATAGATAATGTTAATATGTGGTTTTCTAAGTCAATATGCAGGGATCCTAATGGCAGGGCTTCAGAAGCCTTATTTCTATCTGAGTCTGACCCCACTGCTTTATGCTGTATCATGTATGCAAATTATCAGTGGTTATATGCTACAGACTTATATCACTACATGCCTTCTCATTAATTTTTGAGATGTGGCTGTAATTCTGATTCTGGGATTATGTTTTAGGCTTCATAGCCTTAAAACATCACAGGAAGGATACTGGTGTTTAAAAAACAAACTTTCATATGAGGGAGAAGCTTTGGGCCATTAAAAATGCTACACAATTTCTCAAATTCACTCTAGCCCTCTCTTCTTCCCAGATAATGCTGAGTCCAGCTCAATGGCCATCTACAATATCTGTGCGACGGTGGACGAGCAGTTGGCCCATGCCCAAAGCTGGGTAACTGCCATTCTTCATCCATTTTTCCCCCTCACATGGACTCAGTGCCCACAAACGTCTCTGAGAAGACCCTGCAGTATTCTGGTGTTGGCTGTCATTTGCCAACAGAAAATATTCACAGAAACGAACAGCCCATAATCTCTGTTGCAGCAGTGCTGGACCACCTTTGGTGAGTACATATGCCTTTTATAGCTCATCTGATACTGAAGCTTAGGGTGAATGGCCACAGTGATCTCCATGGCTGCGTGCAGCAGGACTGCCCGAAGTTCTTCCCATATGCTAGGAAGACAACTTGCTGGAGAACAGTTTTTTAGCTGTGTTTGGACCTATCGGGCCAAATGATATGGTGACGACTAGACTAAGATAGCAGACACTATCTAGAGTTCAGACAACCATTGACTAATGTGTGACAGATGTACTGGAGAGGCAGCCTGGTGTCATGGGAGAACGGCTGCTTTTGGAGGCCACCTGGGACCTAGGTTCAAATTCCAATGTGGTTACTTCACTTCTCTGAGGCTCAATTTCTTCATCTACCAAGAAGGAAGGGAAATGGTCATATCATTCTAAAAAACTGAATCCACAGCTGGAAGTAGATTCTTAACCAAAACAAAGATATGTCTTTTTTTTCCCCCTTTTTTTAGATGGGCAACGAGGTTGCCCAGGGTCACATAGCTAGTAAGTGTTAAGGGTCTGAGGTCAGATTTGAACTCAGGTCCTCCTGAATCCAGGGCCGGTGCTCTATCTACTACACCACCTAACTGCCCCAGAAGTAAGTCTTAAAGACAAAATAGCCAGTTTAGACTATACTAAATTTAAAAGCTTTCAAATAAACGCATCTAAAGAATTTGGAAAGATAAAATAGAGTGGGAAAAAAATCCGCATCAATGATCCTCTAGAAGAAGTATGATAGCCAAAATATAAAGGTAATCGATGCAACCATATAACAGCAAGAATCATTCTATAATATGTAAGCAGCTAAAGGACATAAACAAAGGTTGAAACATGAGACTTGTAAGCTATAAATGACCATATATAACTATGTTCCAAATCAATAAATAAAAGAAATGAACAATACCATGGTGGTTTCATGTTACACTTTGCAAACAGATGAAAATTAAATAGTCCACATTGAAGGGGTTGTGAAGATAGGTGTCCTCACATACTGTTTGCGGGGCTAAAGAAGTGATTCAGGGGCAGCTAGGTGGCACAGCAGATAGAGCATTGGCCCTGGAGTCAGGAGTACCTGAGTTCAAATCTGGCCTCAGACACTTAACACTTACTAGCTGTGTGACCCTGGGCAAATCATTTAACCTCAACTGCCTCACTAAAAAAAAAAAAGTGATTCAGCTCTTCTAGATTTCAATTTGAAATTATGCAAAAAAAAAAAAAGGGGGGGGGAGGAGGGAGATAAACAGTCCAAACCCTTTCACCAAAACAATCCCACTACTAGGCACATACCTCAGATCAAAGACAGAAACAGAGGTCCAGCATGTACTAAAATAATCAAAAGCACTCTGTTACTTCCAGCAAAGAACTGGAAATAAAGTGGAACAGTGGGAAAACTCTGGTAAATGAATGTTATAAAATATACTACAGCAAGAAATGATGGCCATGAGGAATTCAGAAATGACATGGGGAAACTGATATAGAGGAAAATAAGCAGAAGCAAAAAACCAAAATAGACCATGACCACAACGATGCAAATGAAAAGATGACTAAAAATAAGTTTAACTCTGTCTTCCCCATCACGGAAAAGGTGGATACTACTAAGAGAATATTGTATACATTGTCAGAAAAGGTTTCTGTCATATGCTTTTATTTTGCAAGAAAGGTTCTGATCTGGGGTTGAGGTGAATGGGAAAAGACTGTAAAACACAGCAAATGAGATGTATTTGAAAAGAGTGAGGGAGCTGAACTAGATAAGATCCCTTCCAGCTCTAAATCGATAATATTATGATCCTATTACTAGATGAAAATACAATTAGATGAATTTGGAACCTGTTAAATAGCTAAAGTCAAAAAGTAGTCATTAAGTTAGACAACTTCTCTATCTTCCATTAATAGTTTACCTAGGACTGAAGTGGCGAGGCTAACAGTTCTACAAATGCAGGTGGGTGGCTCCATTTTTTTCATCTGTTTTCATCTCAGTCTCATCAATAAATGTTTTCAAGATGGTCTTGCTTAGATGGGTTAATGCCAAGCTTTTTGGCAGACGTGTTTTCCCTTCTACTGCTCCTCAATGTTCTAAGAAGGCAACATTGCTCATAATCTCTCATCACTGTCCTCTAACATTTTATAAATGCACTTAAAAAAACCATACATATTGGTGATGGTCTTTTTGCTAAGTTGAAACACTTGGCAGCCAACTGTTGGGTAAGGTGATTTCTGACCTCTTTTTGCCTACTAGTTGTGGCAACTGTTTAATGTTTATTAATTGCTTTTTAAAAATAGTGAACTGTGACATTTAAAATCTAATGTGTGGGAGATTGGTACCTCTGAGCCATGTGCTTTGTGCCTATCTCCCCATGAGAAGTCCAAGGATTTCTGTCATGGTTTCCCTTCCCCCCCCTTCCCTTCCCTTGCCCCTAAATAAACTACCACCTTATTCTAACTACCGTTTTGTGTGCAAGAGGGCATAATTCTTTAAAGAGGAATTGTACCCCATTTCCACCATTACATTTTGGCACCCACACATCTGAAGGGACACAGGAATTTCCTCTTGGCACACAAAACTGGGGGGTGGAACCTTCCTTCTGGGTTTCCTTTCTCCCTCTCCCGCCTGACTCAACCTCCCATTTGAGTGACAGAGAGGTAGAGAGAGGATCAGCTTTCGCATGCGACAGCAGAGGGCAGCCTGAGTCTCCCTCCCTCGCTGAAAGCTCAACCAGACGCCTGGACCACGCTTGGCACACAAAACCTGGAGGTAGGGCTCTACCTTCTGGGTTTCTCTTTTCCCTCTCCCACCGGACTCAACCTCCCGTTTGAGTCACAGAGAGGTAGAGATGGTCGGCATCTGCATGACAGCAGAGAGCAGTCTGGGACTCCTAGATGTCCGAACCACACTCGGACCCTCAGACTACACGTTTCTGGGTAAGAACTCTTATGCTTAGGTGTCTATCCCTTGGTGCTCTGCTCTTGGTTCATACTATTCTCCTTAGACAGTAGTTATGGGACAGAAAGGGAGTGTTCCAAAAAATTGACCTCTGGGGTGCATCCTAAGAGATTGGACTAAACTAGAACTTAAAAATCCGAGAAAGAGATGCATGTGTGTGGCCACATTAACTGCTAGGAAGTGAAGGAAACTGGCCTGTACACGGCACCCTTAATTATAATACCATTTTGCAATTCGACAAGTTTTGCAAACATGAAGGGAGATGGACAGAGATTCCATACATATTGGCTTCTATGACTTTAAGCCAGAAGTCAAAGGGAAAGGACGAGGTCCCCTTGCCAGTTGAGAATCACCGCAAGTCCAAGCAATTACCTAACCCTTGGGCACCTCCTCTGAGACCCCAGCTCCCCCTGCTCCTCAAACTCATTCCCTACCCGTTTCTCGCTTCACTTCTTCTTCCCCGCCTGCTGTCATATCACTGTCATATCACTCTATGACTGAGACCTCCCCTTGCCCACTGGCTGATCTCAGAACCAATTTCCTGGGCCACACAGGGAGTGGATGTCAGTATCCTTCTATCCTGTTCTACCCCATTTACAATCTGGGGGAACTCCAATATATTCCCATTTCTCCTGTTTTTTCCATTCAGCTGTCCCAGTTGTAGAACTGGGATGGAACTTTGATAACAGGGAAGACAGGGCTCGTAGAAATCACATGGTCACCTGCCTGGCTGAGGAAATGAGAACGGGGGTCAAGAAACAAGTCAATTATGGAAAGGTGAGGGAGATAACACAGGGGTCTGACAAAAATCCTGCTGTCTTCATAAGCTGCTTAGCGGACTCTCTGAAGAAATATACTAACCTAGACCCCCAAAGAGATGTAGGAATAACTGTCCTCAATATTCATTTTATCAGCCAGTCTGCTCCTGACATCAGGAGAGAGCTCCAGAAGTTAGACTGGGGTCCCCAGATCCCATCCTCACAACTCCTTGATATTGGTTTTAAGATTTTTAATAACAGGGACCTTGCAGTTGCTAAAGAGAGAGAAAAGATGGCTCGTGCCCGCTCCATAGACCAAGCTTCTATAATAGCAGCAGCCATCACCACATCTGCTACCAGTAGAACTCTGGCTGGCCAAGATTCTGGCAGCTGCAATAAACCGGGACACAGAAGTAGGGAATGCTGCACGAAGGTGAGGCCAGCTGTCCTACCTCTTTGTCCCCAGGGCAGCACCCAAGAGATCAGCTTAGTGAAAATCCAGCGCTCTGCAGCTTGCTCTCCTGGCCAGCACCTTGTCAGGCCCATGGCCAAGCTGGACATAGGAAGCAAGCCTAGAAATGGTTTTGGGGCGACCTCTGTCTTACTCTCTGGTTCAGGTCCTAGCATGCCATCAAGGCACAAAGTAGGGATGGGATAAAAGGACCCTAAATGTAGACAGACATTGCCCCTCACAGAATTAGGCTTGATTTGATTACTTAACTCTGGTAAAGCAGGCCACACCCTGTCCTACATTCAGCCTTTCCAGTTTCCACTGGAAAAAAAAAAGTGGTCACACTTTACTCCTGATATGATAAAGTCCCTTTTCGTTTTTTGCTCTCATCAGTTTTAATTTTTTTTTGTTTAAGTCTGTTCCATCTAGGCTCGAGGATTTATGGCAGATACCCATTGTGCCTATGTGTCGCCTCCCACCCTCTGGATTCTCTGGGCCCCTCACAGCTCCATGCATTCCAGGCCTTCTCCACTTCTCTCCCCTCCCCCTCCCTTGCACCATGATTTCTTCGACCCCCCCAGTCAGCATGAAGCAGTTTCAGAAGAATCTTTGTCCACTTTCCTTATATATAGAGAAGTGGGGAAATATCATGGGGTGCAGAGCACCCTATAAGTTCTCTGGGGCACATCAAGGAATCTTCTCCTTGAGAAACTAAACCAGAGGACACATACCCTAGAGAGATAAACAGAACCAGTTTGGAGTGAGCTAGCTTTGGGACCTCCACCCTTCATTCTGGTCTCCCTTACCCTGGGGAGGTAAATTTGGGTGTGGCTGCGGCCTTTGTGTCCTGAAGAGGGATCCATAGCCACCCCTGACCCAATTCCTCTAGTCACTACCAGTGGGGGATGGTCCTCCCTCACTAAAGGAACTTTCAGGGTTCAGACTGGCCTCCTTCTTGTCCTTTCCTTTCTGCCACCAACCCAAGGTCTCCAAAGGAAAGAGGCCAGAGCTAGGGAGCCAGCCTCCCTTCCTACTTCTTGTCTTCCTCCCCAGAAGGGGTGTCCTTCAAGTTGATTGGTTGAGGGTACTCTAGTGTTGATGTCATAGTCCACAGCCTCTGAGAACGACACCCCGCTCAGGGCTGGCCAGGTGTGGTCTCAATGTAATCAACCTTAAGTAGGTTCTCAGTCAGTCTCTCAGTCTCACCCAATTCAATCAATTCCAAATCAATCTTCAGGTAGTACCCCTGTACACCTGCCAAATCCCATTATTTTCTCTTAGAACCTATATCAAATGCTATGGGGTGAGGGGGTGCGAAAGAGGGAGAAAATTTTGGAACTAATTTTTTAAATGAATATTTTAAAATTGTCTTTACATGTAATTGGGAAAAATAAAATATTCAAATTTTTAAAAAAAGTGATCACTGATATCAGGATATTTTCTTTATTCATGTCCCATTTTCTGGCCTGGGTTCTGGGATGCTTCATCAGCTAAATGCAAGGTCTGGCATATTCTTTGTTGTGGTGGTGGTGGTGGTGGTGGTGGAGTTGTTTCAGTTGTACCTGACTCTCCATGACTCAGTTTTGGGGTTTTCTTGGGAAAGATACTGGAGGTTTGCCATTTCCTTCTCCAGCTCATTTCACAGATGAGGAAACTAAGGAAAACAGAGTGAAGTGTGCATCCTGTAGCTAGTAAGTGTCTGAGGCAAGATTTGAACTCAGGAAAAGGAACTTTCCTGATTCCAAGCCCAGCACTCTATCCACTGCACCACCTAACTGCCCCCAAAAGTATCTTTATCAAGATAGCTATAAAAAAATCACAAAAGTTTCCTTGAAAGATATAATAAGAAAGATCACTTTGGTCTCTGAATATTGCTGAACTCCAGGTCTATTGTTCTATCCAATGTGCTACATGGATGCCCTCTGGCATATTCTGCCAAGCTGGAAAATGTGAAATACAAATCTGGTGAAGTTTCTTGGTCCCCAAACCTCTCTGGGCCTCAGTTTCCTTATCTATAAAAGAGAGTTGGATCAAGTCCCTTTCAGTTAAGCCTATAATCCTATTTGGAACTGTCTAAGGCAGTTTGCATCAGTGAGTGGAGTAGGCAAACTCATTAACTTAGATTTTCTTTTTTTATGTGAAGTTGTTAAGTGTATTATCCCCATATTTGGTTATAACAATTCACATTTATATAGCACTTTAAGGTTTACAAAATATTTTACACCAAGAACTCTGGCATAAAGGATCAAATTTATGAATGAAGAAACAAACTGGGACAGGGTAATTAAAATGTCCAGGATCCCACGGCTCATAAGTGTCTGAAGGAGTTGAACCCAGGTCTCTAACTTCAAGCTCAGTTCCACACTGCCATCTCCCCAGCCTTCTTATATTATGGTATTGTGTAATGGTGAACAACAAAGAAAGGCTAATTTTATAGCTATTAATTTTTTTAAATACTGCAGTGTTTTCAAAGCTTTCAAAGGTTTTGTTTTTGGTGCAGTCAGGAACTGTTCCACTTAGGTAAAGGATTAAAACAAAGTCGATTAAAATGACTAAACACACTAACAAGTAAACTTGTTGTTGTTTCAGTCATTTTTCAGTCATGTCCAACTTTTCAAGACCTCATTTGGGTTATTTTTTGTGTGTGAAGATACTGGAGTAGTTTGCCATTTCTTTCTCCAGCTCATTTTACAGATGAGGAAACTGAGGCAAACAGGGTAAAGTGACTCGCCCAGGGTCACACAGCTATTAAGTGTCTGAGACCACATTTGAACTCAGGAAATGAGTTTTCCTGATTCCAGGCCGGGCCACCTAGCTGCCCTAACATGTAAATCAAAGAGGACAAAAATAATCAGACTGTTTCTCGGTTATTATCTTTGTTATTTACCAAATCAATCCCCATGTGTAAATCACATGTGTATCTGTATTTTTTATATTTCTGCGCTGTACAGAATTTTCTGTAGGTGCTAAGAAGGCAGGGGAGGTCACTAAGAAGATTCCATCTGAGTTGCTGGTGGTCCTTCATTCTCGAAGAGGACCATGCTATGGGGAGGATGTCATGACTTGCAGTGAAGTGCATTTAAGAGAGGGAGGGCTGTTCAAAGTCACCAGCCTCACTCTCTCAGAGCTATCCGGGTCCAGTGGCAATATACACATCAGGACGACTGGAGATGGCCCTGGACGCTTTGAGACAATCAGGGTTAAGTAAGTGTTAAGGGTCTGAGGCCGGATTTGAACTCGGGCCCTCCTGGTTTCCAGGGCCAGAGTTGTACTGACTGTGCCACCTAGCAGCCGTCTTCCATCAGAGTATACGGGAAGAGAAGGATGCAACCCACAATCTACTGGTCCTTGAGGGAGCAGAGTGCACAAAGACCAGTGACTGCCTTTTCTCCCGCCTCCTCACAGAGTGCATGCTCTCTTATAGAGCAGCGAGTGATGAACAAGGCGGCAGACATGAGCTGCTCATACAACTTCTATATTCAAAATAGGCATCGCTTAATCAAGGAAATACCCGGTACTGGCACATCAACAGTAGCAGCCCCTACTTCACTTGCCTTCCAGACACACCCTGTGTTGTGTTCTTCATGACTATCTTTCTGTAGCCTCCCTCCAAAGGGCTACTCCATAAGTTGCAGTGAAGGGGCAGATAGGTGGGGCAGTGGTTAAGCACCGGCCCTGGATTCAGGAGGACCGGAGTTCAAATCTAGCCTCAGACACTTGACACTTGCTAGCTGTGTTACCCTGGGCAAGTCACTTAACCTTCATTGCCTGGCCAGCCCCACCCCCCCAAAGTTGCAGTGAAGACAAATACTGCACACCCCTCAAATTTCAGGGCAACATAAGACTCGGAGATTTTGAGAGATTATTTTTTGGACTGTTCCATCTGAAGATGGATCCTCAGTTCCTGAATCAAAAACTAAAAAGACCAAAGCCTTGAACAGGAAGTCCTAACACTGAGCCAACTGCATGCTCTTCTCAAAGGGGCTAGCTTCTGGGTGTGCCTCACCCCTGCCTAGGCTGCAGGCTGGCTTGTGACTACTGAGCTGGGGCCTAGTCCCTTCGGACCTAGACTTCTAGCCAGAACCACAGTTAGTTCTAGACTGGTATGACTAAAGAATCCCATTAAGCAGCTGCAATATTAGAATTTCCACTATTTTAAATAATAATGATATTTAAAATATGGTGATGGTTCCTCTTCAATGGAAATATAAAATGAAAATTTGTAAAAAAAATAAATTTCTTTGTTAACATATCAGCCAAAGATTAAGAAAAATGTAGTCTTTGATTTGTTCATTATAAATATAGTGAATAAAAAGAAAAAAATTTAAAAAATAAAAAATTGACTGAATATCCTGCCTAAAGGTAAGCAAACACTGATGGTATGACTCAAATGTCATTTACAGTATTTTAGCAGCACGGACCAAACTGTCTTCTCTTTAAATCTTCATACACATGCTGGTAGGTACAGAGAGTTTTATCTATCTCTGTAGTTTGCATGCTCACATTGTCATATAAGCAACCAAGTAAAATTGGATGAACTGAGCCATTATCTAAAATCAGTAATACTTTAAGCTCAGTATTGATGTTCTGCAATAATTTAAGAGTTGGCCTAAAGAGCAATTTGGAACTATGCCCAAAGGGCTATAAAACTGTGTATACCCTTTGACCCAGCAATATCACTACTAGGTCTGTATACCAAAGAGATAAGAAAGGGAAAAGGACCAACATGTGCAAAAATATTTATAGCTGCTCTTTTTGTGGTGGCAAAGAATTGGAAATTAAGGGGATTCCCATCCATTGGGGAATAGGTGAACAAGTGATATTTGAATGTAACAGAATGCTACTGTGCTTTAAGAAATGATGAGCAGACAGATTTCAGAAAAACCTGGAAAGACTTACATGAATTGATGCTGAGTGAGATGAGCAGAACAAGGAGAACACTGTACACAGTAACATTGTGTGATAATCAACTATGATAGACTTGGCTCTTCTCAGCAATACAATGATCCAAGGCAATTCCAAAAGGCTGATGATGGAAAATGCTCTCCACATCCAGAAAAAGAACTATGGAATCTGAATGCAGATTGGAGCATGCTATTCTCACTTTTCTTGGGTTTTTTGTTTGTTTCTTCTTTCTTGTGGTTTTTCCCTTTTGTTCTCATTCTTCTCTCATAGCATGACTAATGTGGAAATATGTTTAACAGGATTGTACTGTATATCAGACTGCTTGCTGTCTTGGGGAAGGGGGAGGGAGGGAGAAAAATTTGGAACTCGAAATCTTATGAATGTTGAAAACTATCTTTCCATGTAATTGGAAAAAAAATAAAATACTATTTTAAAAAATAGTTGGCCTAAAATAACATAAAAGTCAGTTTTCAAAAAAAGCTTTAGTCAGCCAGGGTTTCTTATCACCACAGAACTCGAAATGACTAATGGTCGTAGCCTTTCAAAGCAGGTTTCAATTACAATGATTCTTGGCCTCAGTGATTCATTGAGTGTTAACAAAAAGATCCACACTAAAATACTGTATTTGTTTTAGGCTCCAATCTATCAGAAACAATGTTTAAAATATTATCATGGCAGCTAGGTGGTACTAAAAAAAAAAAGCCTAAAAAGCTGAGCTCCAATTCAGCCTGACATGTATCTGAGTGACTCTGGGCCCTGTAAATTCTACCTCACTCACCTTCCTCATCTGCAAAATAAGGATAACAGTCGCATCTACCTCCCAATGAGTAAATCAATCACCATTACTAGACACTGTGCTAAGGACACAAATTAAAAATCTAAGGCAGTTCCTACTCTCAAGGAGCTCACCAACGAACGGGAGAGAAAACATGTAAATAGCTTTGTGCAAACAAGAGACAGGAGAAACTGGAGATAATCCACAGAGGGCAGGTACTGGTGTCCCAGGACTGTGGTGAGGATAAAGGAGACTCTCTTCCTCCAGATAACTTTAGTTAACATCTATAAGAATCATGAACACAGAAAAGAGAACAATGGATGAATATTCCATCCCACTCCTCCCGGACCATTTCTTTGAGAAGCAAATGGTGCTCTTCCCAGAGAGCTGGATTGAAAAACTTAAAGATGGTGGATATGAGAAAGGGAGATCCCTAGAGCAGATCCTAGTATCGTGGGTGCTTCAGGCCAGGAAAGGCTATGATCTTATCTAAATGAGAGTTAAGTGTCCTATTAAGTCATGTCCCTAAAAAACCTTTTTGTCTTTTACCTGTCTTTTTGGAAATTTTACAAAGAACTTCACAGGGCAAAAAAATTCAGTTTGATGACAAATGAGGTTTTCAATAAGTTTCCATAATACTCTGCCCTGGTAAAAGTGGGCTTTTGTTTTCACCTTTGGATACCAGTTTGAGAAGATCACTAATAATCTGGAGCACACCCAGAGAAAAGTTATAATCCTTATTTGGATTTGTTAAAGATACGGCAATGGAACTAAGAAAGTTTGGCCTGGAGAAGACTTGAGGGAACATGATAGCTGTGTTTAAGTAACTGAAGGGCTGTCATGTGGAAGAAATTAGCCTTGTTCCTTTTGTCAGAGTGTAGAAGCAGGAAGTTGTAAAGAAGGTGATTTTGGTTTGAAGGGAGAAAAAACTTCCTAGCAATTAGAGCTGTATAAAAGTGTAATGCATCACCTGGGGAAGTAGTGGATTCCCTTCACTGAAGGTTTTCATCAGATCAGATACACTGTGGAAATGATTCTTTTTCAAAATTGATTCATGATTCATGATTTCATTTTCAAAATGTTGGCCATGGATGGCTGCTAAGGGTCCTTTTCAACTTAAAGATTCTGTGAAAAAGACTTGAGCCATGAAGGAAAAGAAAGACTCACAGAGAATAAGGTAGTGAGCTTAGGTAAGAAAAGGTAAAACAAATCAGAAAGATAAGAGAACAGGGTAAGGAAATTGGGTGTGGCAATTCTAAAGAGACTTCCTAGGTATTAATGAAATCACCCATGAGTAGTTGAGAGGGAGAAGAGGACTGGGCTCAGACTTCTGGTAAATCTGGACATCCAGAGCAGTATACAGTGTGTAGCTGGCATTGAGTGTACACTATTTGTATTCCTGTTACAGCCAGGTGAAGGCTACCTCTCAGTGCAAGCTGAGTGATCCTGCACTCAACGTAACCCCTGAAGCTGAGATGCAACAAAGTATGAATCCATTGTCTGCTGCTTGTGCTAATTTTGGCCTGACAACAGCAAGAAAACCTAGGTGCTCCACCAGCCAGCACCACACCATCCATACGTGAAACCATTGGTTACAGCCAATGGAGAAGTTTTGAATCCTGTGAATAAATTCGCTTACCATGGCAGTATACTTTTCTGGGATGAACACATTGCTAATGAGGTTGATACACGCATTGCCAGAGCTAGCTCAGTGTTTTCAAGGCTCTGAAGGAAAAGCGTGGGAGAGAAGAGGTATTAGACTGACTACCAAACTGAAGGTCTACAGAGCCACTGTGCTGACTTCCTTGTCGTATGCCTGGGAAGGCTGGACAATATGCCAGCACATGCCAGGAAAATGAATCGCTTCCATTTGAATTGTCTTAGGAAGATTCTAAAGATCACCTGGTAGAATAAAGTACCAGACACTAAGGTCCTTTTTTGAACTAAACTGCCAAGCATTCAAACTCTACAACAGAGAGTGCAACTACAATGGGTTGAGCATGTTTGAATGCAAAATGTAGGTTTGCCTTAAAGATTTTTTGCGCTAAACTCATACAAGGCAAGCAGTCACATGGTGGTCAGAAGAAGGCCACTCTCAAGATCTCTCTTAAAAACTTTGGAATGGACTACATAACATGGGAGATGCTGACATAGGACCACCCAGTATGGTATGCCCTCTTCAGAGAAGCTGCTGTGTTCTAAGAGCAAAGCAGAATTAAAGTAGCTCAAAAGAAAAGGGAGTAGCGTAAATTTAGAGAATCTACTCCCAAATGTTCACATGAAGTATTTGTGTCCAACCTGTGGTAGAGCCTTCTGAGCTCACGTTGGTCTGATCAGCCACAGTCGGACACAGTGTAACTTGACTCTAACATAGTGATAACATTTAGGTCTTCTTCAAGAATGATGGACAATCAGCACCACCATTTTTATTCCTGTTACAGCCATGTGACTCCTGTATCTCAGTGCAAGTTGATCTCCCCCCACCTCTGGAAACAGGGCTAAAGGATCTCAAGGAATTCCCCTTCACATTCCAGATCATCAGCTGATGAAATGCAGAAGAGAATTCTGGTAAGTCAGGAGACTGAAGAATGGAAGAATGTCATACAGAGTTAGAAGGAAAGAAAGACCACTAACCAGTTGAAGCTAAAAAACCAATTTGATGCTTTTCTTTAAAGAGACTGAATTGGGCTGCACTAAGAAGGAAGTAGCTTCTTGTCCTCTAAGGAATGATTGAGTAGATCCACTAGTGATCTCAAGTGAGATATCATCCAGCAAAGTTCAGAGTATTTAGTGGTGGTTGGCTTCTCCCTAATCAGCAATACTAGGGAACTTTCTGCCAAGAGGACAAGAACAAAGAGGCCTGTTTTATTCCCAAGGCATGTATCCAAGATGTGAGAGAAAACCAGAAAGATACTGTCCAAATAGATGACTGCTACCAGTTCCTGGTGATTCATGTAGGCCTGGGGGGTATTAGCAAAAGGAACCTAGAAAGGACTGCCAAAGTTTACAAAAGCTTGGGCAAGAAACTGAAGACATAGGGGCACAGATGGTGTTTTTATCCCTCCTGCCCCACAAAAAGGCAAGGGATGAAGAAGATAAAAGCACAACTGGAAAGTGAATGGCTGGTTAATTGGAGGATATCTGAGAATGGGATTTGGATTTCTGGACCATAGCTGAAACACAGAAATGACAGCTTCCTAGTCAGGGATGGAGTATACCTGCCAAGGGCTTGTAAGAATATATTTGGGGGGGGGGCAGCTAGGTGGCGCAGTGGATAAAGCACTGGCCTTGGATTCAGGAGGACCTGAGTTCAAATCCAGCCTCAGACACTTGACACTTAACTAGCTGTGTGACCCTGGGCAAGTCACTTAACTCTCATTGCCCTCAAAAAAAAACAAAACACACACACACACAAAAAAGAATATATTTGCCCACTGTATTACAAATATAATCTGAAGGACTTTAAACTTAATTGGAAGGAGAAAGGAGAAAACTCCCTACATTATCTCTGCCAAGCTAAATACTATAGAGAAAAGCTATAAGATAAAAAGAATAGGGGGCAGCTAGGTGGCGCAGTGGATAAAGCACTGGCCCTGGATTCAGGAGTACCTGAGTTCAAATCCGGCCTCTGACACTTGACACTTACTAGCTGTGTGACCCTGGGCAAGTCACTTAACCCCCATTGCTCTGCAAAACCAACCAAACAAAAAAAAATAGAATAGAATAGCTGGAAAGATTCAAGTTCACAGGAGACTCAAATTAGGGGGAAAAGTCAATGGTCAAACAAAAGACCTCATAGGTCTATACACAAACGTACAAACTACAGGTAACAAGCAAGATAAACTAGAAGCCCTAATTCAAGGAGATAAATTTGACTTTAGAGGTATCAGTGAGAGTTGGTAGAATGAGACTGATGATGAATTTGTCACTAGAAGGGATACCTTATTCAAAAGGATTAGGGGCAGCTACATAGCCCAGTGGATAGAGTGCCAGGCCTAGAGTTAGGAAGACCCAAATTAAAATCCAGCCTCAGACATGTACTAGCTGGGTGACTCTGTTTGCCTCACTTTCCTCATTTGTAAAATGGGGATAACAGCACCTAACTCCCAAGGCATCAAAGTATAGTGTTTAGGCACAGAAAACCTTGGATTCAAATCCCACCTCAGACACTTAACTGGCTGTGTTACCCTGGGCAAGTCACTTAGATTGCTCTGGGTCTCAATTTCCTCATCTGTCCAATGAAGGGCAGCCACTGAAGGCCTCTAAGGTCTAGCTCTAACGCTGTGATGACAGATTCATATGAAGAACACCAGGAACAAGGAAGGAGAAGGATGAAGAGCATTTGGCTGAAGATCCCCCAAGGCATAATGAGAGTGCCACTGAGATACACATTCTAAAAGAGAGAGACAAGGAGGCTGGAAAGCAGACCACCAGGCTGCCCTTAAGGTGCGCTATTGCAAGAGGCTCCTTCTCCACCCAAAGCAGAGAAAACAGCTCATGCTGTCTACACTGGCCTTAATGAAAATTTCATCCCTAGGATCAGGGACTAGATGTGTAATATAGAACACTCACAATGAGGAACTCCTACCAAAGCAAATTCATACCTTGTCTGCAACTTTAATGCTTCCTAGAGAACAAGGAAAGGTTAGGTGACTTACTCGAGTTCATACATAAGGGTCAATGGGGTGGGGGTGGGGAATATGAACCCCCATCTTCCTGGATCTTAAACCAGCTATCTACTCTACCACACTGCTTCTGACATGCTATGTCTGGTATGCACCCTAGATTATGGCTTAGCAATTCTGAAAGAGCTCAGATGAAGGAAAAGCTGGATCCCACAAACTAAAATTTTATGGGAAGTCAGTCCAGGAGAGATGTAAAGCTCTCAAGAATGAAATGCTGAACATTAACTGTCTGAAGAGACAGATGCACAAGGAATGCAAAAACCACTGCAACTTTTAAAAGACACATACTGTAATAGCAAAACTAAGAGGTGTAAAGGGCTTCACAAATCTTTTTTTGTTTTTGTGGGGCAATGAGGGTTAAGTGACTTGCCCAGGGTCACACAGCTAGTAAGTGTCAAGTGTCTGAGGCCACATTTGAACTCAGGTCGTCCTGAATCCTGGGCCAGTGCTTTATCTATTGCCCCACCTAGCTGCCCCCGCTTCACAAATCTTAAGGGGCTATATAAATGATAGAAGAGAAAATTACATAAAAAATGATGACTATGAAGAATTCAGGGAAGCATGAGAAGACCCTGAGAAACTGATGCAGAGTAAACTAACGGAGAGCAGGAAAACAACAGAGATAATTACTACAATGTAAATAGAAAGAACAAAATCAAAACAAAACCAATACCCTCAATGGGATATAATTATAATGACCAAGCTTGCTCCCAGAGAAAAGGAGAAAATCTTTCTTGTTTATTCTTTGGAACAAGGTCGTATTTTGAAATAAAGATGTTAAAAGAAAATTGATTTTAAAAAATGAAAAAATATACTTCACTCCTCTCTCTGTACAGCATTGGGAGACTATTGGAGTGGAATATTGCATATACTGTCAGTCTCAGCTGGTGTGTTATATAGTTTTGCTGAACTACCTTTTTTCTAAATTTTATTTTTTATTATGAACTTAATGAACATCAAAAAATATGAACATTTCCATATATAAAAAATGAGGCTTGTCTATGTAACCGTGACTACTGCTTTTTCTTTCTTTTTTAATAAATCTTTACTTCTCTAGGTAGAAGGGAGAGGATTATATTTGGAAACGAAAGTGGTTATTTTTTAAAAAGCTATCTGGTTTTTCTTTTAATGGTAAAGAGAAAGGTTCAGAGGAAAAAAGGACAAGTACCAGGATGAATGAAGAAAAGAAAAAACATTTCTCAAGTACTTACTATGTATCCAGGCACTCTGCTAAGAGCTGGAAATACAAATAAAAGCCAAGTCAGGCCTTGCCCTCAAAAAGCTTACATTTTAACAGATACAATAGCCATATGATCATGGTGAATAGGGAAGGGAATAGACAGGCAACTGGAGAAATGGTGAACTAATTAATCTATAGGGCAATCAGTTGACATTGCTACTGAGGGGATGATGGAAGGCAAATGCCCATGAAACACCATCTGGTCAGGTAGAGATATTAACCTAGTTGAATCTGCATGCACCAGTCAAGTCGGCTTGGCCCTAAAGGCAGACATTCCAGCTCAGGAAATTTTCTTCAGCAGGAATTTGAATCCCTTCCAAACTGGTTACAGAGTAAATGCTTAGTAAATGTCTGTTAACTGATAAATGGATAATGAATGTTAAAGCAGCACATTAGAAAATATAAAATGCTAAACAAATGTTATGTTTGCAGTAATTTAAAAAATTTCAAAACACAATTCTAAACAAACCCCCTGAAACTGATTTGCCCCCTCTCTCTGTATCAATATTGGATTCCTAAGACTTGGCCTATATGCAAACCCATTACACACCGCCCCCCCCAAATCATGTTCTATGTGCAGGAAATGTGACAACGTGCTAAGAGAACCATGCCCCAAATTATCTTGAATGTAGTGTTGCCTCTCTAGACAGACTGTAAGCTCGGTTTCATTTTTCTGTTTCCCAGTACTTAGCATAATGCCCAGCACAAGGTAGGTGCTTAATGATCAACTGACTGATACATTATCTCAGTTAATGTGGAGACGTTAGAATCACAAATGATAGAAAATATGACACAGTATAGAAGAACCTGACCAGTCACTGATGATAAGGAACAAATCCAGTCACTCAGCTAGTTTACTGCTTTATTTCTGTAGGACTAACATCTTCTAGATAATTTAACATGCTCATGCTTTCAATGAACCGTGCCTAGAGGAGAGTTAATTCAGCCTGTATCCAAAAAGAGAAATATTTATAGAAGAAAGGCTTGATTGTTGCAGGCTGCGTTGAACTAGGCAGTATTTAAAAACCTTCCAAGCCATATTTCAATGCCTCATTGTAGCGTGAAGTTACTCTGGGGTCCTGAAAACTAGAAAGTACTATGCTAAGCTAGAGAGTGTAAGCATGGACTTCGTTTGACTATCAAGGATCAGTCTGGTTAAGTTTTGAGGAGCTCAGACTGAAGGTTGATTACCAGAATCAATCTAGTAGAATCAATTCTGGAGGAATTGACTTAGGGGGAGTTGGGGTTTTTGGCCACAGCAACTTGGAAAGACGCCAATCTACCAAGTCATAAAGGCTGGCAATGTGCATACATGCAAGCCCAAGTTCAGTTCAAGGCAAATATATATCAAGCACTACTGTCAACCTAGACAATAGGGATACAAACAGAAAAAAACAAAGTAATCTCTGACTTCAAGGAGTTCTCATTCTACTTGAGGGATACAGCATGTACGCAGATAAGTATAAAGTAAGAGAAAACTATTTCAAGGAGAGCCTGTGAGCCAGGGGCAGGGGTGGTGCCTGCCTGCAAAGGCCTGCTACTAGAGCCAACAGAGGCTGGTGGATCTCTTGAGCTCCGGTTCAGATTTGCAATAGATGTTCACAGTAAGTCTAACAGTAATATGATGTGCCCCCAGGAGCAGTGGGCCCACCAGGCTGCCTGAGGGACAAACTGGCCCAGATTCAAAAAAAACAAGCAAGTTAAATGCTCCTTATAGAGCAGCAGTGGAATGTCCCATGAGTCCGAGGGAGGGAGGGAAAGGAACAGGATGGGGCAGAGAAAAGAGAATTCAAAAAAGCTTCCCATAGACTGTACCTTGAAGAAAGCTGGGAGTTTAGGAAGCAACAAGGAGGGAGGGTCCTCAAGGTCTGGAGGACCCCTTGTGCAGAGGCATGGAGGAGCTGATTTCACTGAGAGTGCTTAAAGAAATGGAGTAATGACTAGGAAGGTGGGAGGCAACTGTGAAGGGCTTTAATTACCAGGACAGAATTTTGTTTTTCATTTTTGGGTTTTCTTCGTGCCTTTTTTTGTACAATATTCACTTCTTGACATTCCCCATGAGGGAACTGAGCAGCTTGTGCAATGTTCTGCTTCCCAAATCTCCTGTCTTTCTACCACGAGGGGAGTTCTGTCTTCCCACTGCTCTGCACACAGTACTTGCCTGATAAACACTTATGGCACTGAATTCAACTGCCTGTCCTCTGAGGTCAATAGTGTCACTGTCCTTAATTTGAGCGTAGTCCCTTCAGTGCTGCTTTTATTTCTATTTCAGGGCTTCTGGGCCCTGTTTATTTCCCTCGGCATCAAGTCATACCAAGTTTCCATTATTCATTGAATTTTTAATATCCATTGTTTTTATGACACGGTGGCATTCCATTTCATTTTATTTCTGGCCCGCAGTTTGTTCAACCATTCTCCAATCCATGGGCATCCACTCTGTTTAGTTGTTTTCATGTCAGAAAGTGAATAGTCAATACAGGACCTTTCTGTCTATGACATCTAGGCAGTGACCCATTCCAGGCCTCCAGTGGTTCTTCTCTACTACTTCACTGGTGATCTCTTGGAAAACTCTTGGTGATCACCTCTATGCTAATGATTCCCAGCCCTAAGCTCTCTCTAGGCCTCTCTACAGTTTCTTATCTCCAACTAGATCTTCCCAATCACTTAGGCACTCTCCATAGCTAACCTGTTGCCAGCTCCCATTTTTTTTCTTTTTGCCAGGGCAGTTGGGATTAAGTGACTTGCCCAGGGTCACACAGCTAGTAAGTGTTAAGCTTCTGAGGCCAGGTTTGAACTCAGGTCCTCCTGAATCCAGGGCCGGTGCTCTATTCACTGTGCCACCTAGCTGCTCCGCCAGCTCCCATTTTTACCTGATTCATAACATTTCTCCCACACACCCCCTTCTCTCCTCTCAAAGTGCCACCATTCTACTGCAGGCCTTCATCACCTCATGCCTCAACCATTACAACAGTATGCTGGTTGGTCTCCTCCTCAGAAGACTTTCCCCACTCAGTGGTCAAAGTGATTTTCCTAAAGTGAAAGTCTGACCATGTTGCACAGACACAGCCCCAACCCTCAGTACATTTCAGTAGCTTCCTGTCACCTCCAAATAGAAAGTCTCTGGCATGCTATTGACATAAAATCCACAGGGGGCGCGACTTCCAGGCTCGAGTGGTCATTTTCGCTCCCTATCCCCTCGATGTGGAATGCTCTACTTCCTTATCACAGAATCAGCCTTTCTCTTCTGTTTATTTCCAATTCATTCTATGTAGAACTTGCTTGTACAGAGCTGTTGGCCTGTTATCTGCCCCAGGATGCTTTGAGCTCCTTGAGAACAGGGATTGTCTTCTCCCTTTCTTTGTAATCTTAGCACTTAACACAATGTCTGCCACAGAGTGGGCATTGAATTAACTTTTTACTGACTGCCTGACTTAAAGAATATTAATAGCTATTACAGTAAACAGGAGCTTTCTTCTTGCCATCCGAATGTATCCTGGCTATTTATTTTCATGCTCAAGTCAACAATGAGAATGAGCGTTCTTCACCTTGTTTATTATGTCATCCTTTGGGAAAGCCTATGGGCTCCTCAGAATCATATTTTTAAATATTTGAAGGAAATGCTCAATTTCTATTAGAGATGGGTGGAAATAAAGACAGTTTCTTTCCCATCCAAATCTATTCATAGATCCAGTGGGGGGGGGGGGGCGGCGCGGAGAATAGGACGGTAGACCTCAGTATAAGAACCCCTGCAGCAGAGGCACTTAGAAAATCCAAGTAAATAATCAAGTGAGACAGAACAGAGAATTCAAAAAGGGGGTGAGGACTTGAAGAGCTGTCAGAGTAATGAGGCTGAGAACTATTAGGGAAGAAGCTTTTGACCCTAGAGAGAATCTTCACTGACACTGACCCAATGTCACCACAGCAGCCAGGATGTTTGGTGCTCCTTCCTGCTTTATCATCTCACAGCACTACAGCTCGAAGTCACCTGTGGCAGGTTAGGTGATATTTTTATTTCCATAAACAATAGTTAAAAACTAAAGGCTGGTATCTCTGGGGAGGTTAAGTATTTTGTCTACTGCAACAAGGCATTAGTTGTGACTTCAGATCTTCCATAGATCAAACAGTGTCCTCAGAAACACAGCTCTGTATATCTAATTTAACATAAGGGCTAGGCCTATGACCCAACACCAGCATCACAAAGAAGCTCATCTGGAGACAGACAGTTATGCACACTTATTTTTTAAAAAACCTTCTTTAGGGGCAGCTAGGTGGTGCAGTGGATAAAGCGCCAACCCTGGATTCAGGAGTACCTGAGTTCAAATCCGGCCTCAGACACTTGACACTTACTAGCTGTGTGACCCTGGGCAAGTCACTTAACCCCCATTGCCCCCCCCCCCCCCGCCAAAAAAAAGAAAACAAAGTCATTATAAAAAAAAAAAAAAAACCTTCTTTGTATCACATCTTAAACTCGCCTCTCCAGTTCATCCTCATCACTACTTCAAAGCAATCTTCTTCAAGAATAATCTGTTACGGGGGCAGCTAGGTGGTGCAGTGGATAGAGCACCGGCCCTGGAGTCAGGAGGACCTGAGTTCAAATCCAGCCTCAGACACTTAACACTTATTAGCTGTGTGACCCTGGGCAAATCACTTAACCCCAATTGTCTCACCAAAAACCCCCCCAAAAACAAACAAACAAACAAACAAACAAAAAAGAATAATCTGTTACTTCTGTGTTCAACAGCTTTCCATGGCTCTCTATCACCTCTAGGTTGAAACACAAACTCTTCTGTCCCAAAGTCCTTCAGCTGAGTGGCAGAGTAGATAGAATTCTGAGCCTGGAGTCAGGAAGACCTGAGTCAAATCCAAATTTAGACATTAGCTGTGTGACCCTAGGAAAGTCACTTAGCCTCTCTGTCTAGCTCAGTTTCCTTAGTTGTAAAATTAGGGTAATAACAGCCCCTACCTCTCAGGGTTGCTGTGAGAATAAAATAAGATAAATATTTGTAAAATGCTGAGCACAGTGCATAGCACATAGTAGGTACTTAATAAAAGTGCATTCCCTACCTCTCTCCCACCCCCAAACCAATCTAAACACTCACTTCCTAATACCCTGCCCCTACAAAGACAAAGTTCTGCTGTAATGCTTCTTTTAAAAATATAAATTTGGGGACAACTAGATGGCGCAGTGGATAGAGCACTGGCCCTGGAGTCAGGAGGACCTGAGTTCAAATCTGACCTCAGACACTTGACATTTACTAGCTGTATTATCCTGGGGAAGTCACTTGACCCCCAACTGTGTCACCAAAATGAAATAAAAAAAATAAATTTGTACCAAAGCAAATGATATGTTAAGGAACAATTTTATTCTAACACAAATTGCTTATATTTATACATGATTTCACCAGCAAGAAACAGAAAACACCTACAAACACACCCCTCCAATATTTACCAGCTACCGTGGTCCACCTATTCTATTGACATGTAAGGTTGGATAATACTCCTTCCCAGTAACTCACAAGTTGCATTTCAAGACCTTCCCAACCCAGCAAGAATCTACCCTTCCAGGCTTTTAACATATTACTCTTCTCCAGCCAAAATGGCTAGAGCCATTCAAAAACATGACTCACATTTCCAAACATTAATAGGTGATTAGGGTATGAGACCGTCCATTCAGCAGAGCCCTGTCCATATTCAAAGAGGAATTAATTTGTAGTGGGAACTTTCTTCTGGGGTAAAATCAGACAATTCACTGTTGTTTCTGTTTTGTTCATTATGTATGGTGAATACACACTGAGAAACATGACTCCAACTGAAAAGCTATTATGTTCACTGACTGCTATGAACTATTTTTTGATTGCTGTATATTTTTCGATTTTTAAATCTTGTCTAAAAAAAAAATTCCTCATTTGGCTAGGCATGTTGATCAAAATAACCAATTATTTGCTAACAATTATATTAATTTTGTTAACAAAATTAACAATTTCCCTAATAGGCAGTTAGGCGGCATAGTGACTTGAAGTCAGGAAGATCTGAATTCAAATCTTGCCTCAGACCTCTTACTGGCTCTGTGATCCCTGGCAAGTCACTTGGTTGCCTCAGTTTACTTATCTGTAAAACGGGGCTATTAATAGCATCCATTTCACAGGGCTGTTATAAGGATCAAATGAGTTCATATATAAAAAGTTTTGCAAACTACATAAATGCGAGCATTTATCATCATCATCTACAACTCTGCCTTATCCTCTGGTGCATACATAATTAAAAACAAATAATGAAACCTATTCAATCTTATGCCTTCCCTCTAATAACCTATATAACATACATACAAGTAACTACGTGGCGCCATAGTACATAGCGCTGGGTCTCGATCAAGAAAACTCATCTTTGTGAGTTCAAATGCAGCCTCAGACACTTACTAGCTGTGTGACTCTGAGCAAATCACCTAGCCCTACTTGCCTCAGTTTCCTCATCTGTAAAATGAGCTAGAGAAGGAAATGGAAAACCACTTCAATATCTTTGCCAAGAAAACCCCAAAATTGGGTCACAAAGAATAAAACACGACTGAACAACATGTATGTATGTATGGTCTCCATGTAACTGCATATTGTTGTCATTCCTTCATGACTCTGTGGTCAGGACATATATTCTCTTTTGGTTCTGCTTTCTTCAGTCGATCAGTTTATATATCCATGTGTGCCAGTAACGACATAGTAAAGTAAAAGGCATATAGAGAGTAAAGGGCATATAAATTAAAGGACATGTAAAGCTCAGTGATTTTGGAAGTATAATTCCAAATTTGTTCTCATGAAAAGTGACCAATTCATAGCTCTTCCACCTGTGTTAGTGCCTGTTTTTCCAATGCCTTTTCATCTTTTTTCATCTTTGCTGATCTAATGGATATGAGTGAGGTCAAACCTCAGAGTTGTTTAAATTTGTATTTTTCTTATCATTGCTGATTTGTTTGGAGTGGTTTTTTTCCCCCTTATGTCTGTTAACAGTTTATGTTTTCTTTTGAAAACTGCCTATTAAGAAATAGAAACTAAGGTAGCACCTAACAATTGGGAAGTGGTTGAACAAATTAAGGTTTATGAATATGATGTAATATCATGTGCCAGAAAAAATGATGGAAGGGACAGTCATCAGGGAAATCTGGGACAACTTGTATGACCTAATAATGCAGAGAGAAGTGAGCAGAACCAAGGAGAACACTGTAACAATTCTGAAAGCCTTAAGAACTCTGAATAATGCAATGACCAACCATGATTCCAGAGTACTGGTGATGAACTCAAGTTGCAGAATGAGATGTATATTTTCCCACACAGCTAGTATTTTAGTTTCCTTTTTTAATGGAGGGTGGAGTTGAGGAGAAGACAAGGGATACAGTTGCCCCAACCGAAAAGAAAGGAGGTGGAAAAAGCTCCCCCCCAAAATCATTGAAGCATTTTTTTAAAAAAAATGCACAGAAGAAGACCTGAAGGAATCAAAGGGAAGCAGAACGGATAGTTATTGCTGCTGATGCACTGTAATATTCTGAAAGATCATGGAAAACAGGAAAGGTGACATGAGATTGGATGAGGGTTAAAGTGTTGCAATTTTCAGAAAAAGAGAAGTCTGCAAACTACAGAACAATAGCTCTTACTTGATTTACAGGAAAATTCTAGACTAGATCATTAAAGAGATGGTTGGTGAGGATCTAGCTAGGGAAACAGTGACTATAAGGAGCTAACATCACTTAAGAATAAGACATGCCAGGAAAATAGCATATTCTTTTTTGACAGGATTACCAAATTAGTAGATATGGGGAACATTATAGATACAGTTTACCTAGATTTTGCCTAAACTTCAAAGATTTTTTTTTCTTTTTAATTTTTTTTCCAAATGGAAATGTACCTTCTCCTTCCCTATGTCCCTTCCCCTGCCAACTGAAAAAGCAAGAAAAACAAAACTTTGTTACAAATATGTATAGCCCAACAAAACTAATTCACACAATGTCTATGTCCAAAATGTGTGTCTTAATCCATGTTCAGAGTCAGTCACTTACCTATTGGAAAAGGGGTAGCAGGTTTCACCACAAGTTACCTGGAATTTGGGTTGGTTATTGTGTTGATCAGTGTTCCTAAGTCTTTCAAAGTTTGTCTTTGCAATATTGTTATTGTATTTTTAATTGTATTTATTGTATTGTATTTTCCTGGTTCTTCTGACTTCACTTTGCATCAATTCGAGTCTTCCTAAGTTTCTCTGAAACCATCCTCTTCACTATTTTTTTTTTTAATTTTGTGGGGCAATGGGGGTTAAGTGACTTGCCCAAGGTCACACAGCTAGTAAGTGTCAAGTGTCTAAGGTCGGATTTGAACTCAGGTACTCCTGAATCCAGGGCCGGTGCTTTATCCACTGCGCCATCTAGCTGCCCCCTTTCACTATTTCTTATAGCAAATGTATATATCATAGTTTAGCCATCCCCCAATTGATGAGCATTGCCTCTGTTTCCGGCTCTTTGCCACTATAAGAGCTGCTACAAATGTTTTTGTATAGATGAATCCTTTCCCTCATTATCTCTATGGAGTATAGAGCTAGTAGTGGTGTGTCTGGATCTAAGGCTATGCACAGCTTAATAGCTTTTTTTTTTTGGCAGGGCAATGAGGGTTAAGTGACTTGCCCAGGGTCACACAGCTCATAAGTGTCAAGTGTCTGAGGCTGGGTTTGAACTCAAGTCTTCCTGAATCCAAGGCCAGTGCTTTATCCACTGTATCACCTAGCTGCCCCCTTAATAGCTTTTTGAGCATAATTTCACACTGTTTTCCTGAATGGCCAGACCAGTTCACCACTCACTGATACTGCATTAATGTATCTGTTTTCACACATCACCTCCCTTTTTGTCAACTTTGCCAATCTGAGGACAATGAGGTAAAATGTAAAATGAGAAAGTTGTTTTAATTTGCACTTTCCTAATTATTAGTGATTTGGAATACTTTTTCATGTGGTTGTTGATAACTTGAGATTTCTTCCTTTAAAATTGCCTGGTCATATCTTTTGACCATTTATTAGTTGGGGAATGGCTCTTTTTCCCCAACTTTGGTTAAGTTCCTTATATATCTTAGAAATGAAAACTTTAATCAGAAGAACTTGCTGTAAATATTCTCCCAGACCTCATTTGCCTGCTTCTTTTCTAATTTTAGATGCACTGTTTTAGTTTGTGCAAAAACTTAAATTTTACATAATCAAAACTGACAATTTTGCCTTCTCTGTTCCTCTCTATCTCGTTTGGTCATTAACTTTCCTGATCACAGATTGACTGGTAATTTCTTCCAAGCCCCTTCTATTTGCTTTTTATGTTACTCTTTACATCTAAGTCATGCACTCATTTGAATCATATCTTGGTATGTAATGTGCCATACTGGTCTATACATAGTTTTTGCCAGACTGCCTTCCAGTTTTCTTAATAGTTTTTGTCAAATAGTGAGTTCTTGGTCCAATACCTGGGATCTTTGGGTTTATCAAATACTAGGCTACTATGCTTGTTTGCTTCTGTATATTGTGTTCCTAATCTGTTCTGCTGATCAACCTCTCTTCTTACCTAGTAACATTTCTTTTTGCTTGTTTTTACCAAATATAGCTTTGTAGTATAGTGTGGCACTGAAAAAATAAATTAATTTAAGCAGTATTATAAATGTTATTAAATTGGCTTGTCCTACCCATGAGCAATTAATATTTCTCCAATTATTTAGTTCTTTTTGTTTTTTGTAAAGAATGTTTTATAACTGTATTCTTCTGGTTCTGGTGTGTGTAGTGGCAAGTAGATTCCCATGGATTTTATATTTCCTGTCATTCTTTTAAGTGGAGTTTCTATTTCTTCCTTCTGAATTTTGTTGGCAATGTACAGAAATGATGGTTAGGTTTGACTTTGTTTTACATCCTACAATTTTGCTTGTGAGGGCCAAAATTTGATATACAGAGCATTATTTGGGTGACTCACCCTTAATATTGGGGTCCTGGAAATAACGAGGGACCTTTTAGGTTCACCATCCCCCCCCTCTGAACTGCCCTTTTTAGATATTTTTCCCAGGCCAATAAGGAGCCTTACAGCTTTAATTCACAGAAGGATTAGATTTATTACTTGGGAATTAATTAAACAACAAAGGTGAAACTAATAAAAACCAAAGATAAGGAAATAGGAAAAAAGAAACACAGATAAATACTCTAAACTTAACCTATGCAATCCCCAGGCCATTTCCAATTAAGGCAGTTCAAAAGAATTTAGGGTTTTCCATAATTAACTCACCAAAACCCGGACAGTCTACTGTTGCAAGCCACCAGGAAAAAGCAGGAGAGAGCGAGAGCGAGAGCGAGAGCGCGAGAGCGCGAGAGAGCGAGAGAGCGAGAGAGCGAGAGAGAGCGAGAGAGCGAGAGAGAGAGCGAGAGAGAGCGAGAGAGAGCGAGAGAGAGCGAGAGAGAGCGAGAGAGAGCGAGAGAGAGAGAGAGAGAGAGAGAGAGAGAACGAACTTGCACCACCACCGGAAGGGGAACAGTCCAAGGGAGCAGCCGCCAGAGAGAGCATGTTCCAGAAGAGACCTAGCATTCAGGAAGAACCCTCTGCCTCCCTTCAGGGAGCATTCAATCTTTCCTCCCCCCAAAGGGGAGGTCATTCAAAGAACTGCCTACGGAGAGTTCTCCTTCTGACCTCAGTAGCATACATAACCTCGGGGTGGGCCAGGTGTGGCCCTTCCCAAATAAGTCAGCTAAAAACTGCCCTTTAATAATCTTATCACAAATAATTTTTACCACATGCTGAAGTTAATTGTTTCACTTAGCTTTTTAGATGACTCTCTAGGATTAAATTGTTAAGTAAACTATATCATCTGCAAAAAGTGATAATTTTGTTTTCTTGTAAACCTATGCTTATTTCCCCAATTTCTTTATTTTGTCTGCTATAACTAGCACTTCTAAGCACTATATTGAATAGTAATGATGATAACAGACATCCTTGCTTTACCCCTGATATAGGAAATAATATTGGCTCTTGGTTTTAGGTCAATAATACTTATATGAAGGAAAGAGGCATTATTACTATACTTTGATATTGTATTTAACCCCCCCCAAAAAAAATGGGTGTTGTATCCTGTCAAAAGACTTTACTTTATCTATTGATATAATCTCGTAATTTTTGTTGTTCTTGCTATTAATATGGTCAATTGTGTTTATAGTTAGTTCCTAATACAGCCTCAAATTGCTGATATAAATCTAACCTCATCATAAATGTATAATTTTTGTGGTATGTTGCTTTATTCTCTTTGCTAATGTTTCATTTAAATTTTTTACATCAATATTCATTAGGTATATTGGTCTATAGTTTTCTTTTTCTGTTTTGACTCTCCTTGGTTTAGGTATGAAGACCATCTTTGTTTCACAGAAGAAGATAGAACTCTCTTTTCCCATTTTTTTTCAAACAACATATACTATTGAAATGGTTCTTTAAATGAGAGATTTTGCTCCTAAGTCCATCTTGTTCTGAAACTTATTTCCTTTGAGAGTTCATCTATGGCTTGTTCAATTTATTCAAGAACTGAGTTAAGTCTTTTGTTTTTCTGTTAAATCTGGAGATTTTGCACTTTTGTTAATATTCTTTAATTCCATTTAATTGTCAGTTTGATTGGCATATAATTGGGCAAAATATTTTCTGATGTTATCTCTTGTTTCTTCTTCATTGTGAATTAATCTTTTTCACTTCTGATAGAATTTAGTTTTAAGAAAAATTTTCTTTAAAAAAGAAAAAAGTTTTTGGGGGCAGCTAGGTGACGCAGTGGATGGCCCTGGATTCATGAGTACCTGAGTTCAAATCCGGCCTCAGACACTTGACACTTACTAGCTGTGTGACCCTGGGCAAGTCACTTAACCCCCATTGCCCCGCCAAAAAAAAAAATTTTCTTTCTATTAAGAAAAAAAAATCCTCTGGGTTTCAGCAATTCAGTGGGGTTTTTTTTCCTATGTTTTCCTTCCAATTTTGTCACTTTCTTTTTTGATTTTCATTTCTATCTTGGTGTCTAACTGTAGCCTTCTGATTTGCTGCCTTAAAAAAAAAAAAAGGTCTGCCCAATTCATCGTTTTTTAAAAGTTTTCTAAATTTTAGAAATCCTTCCCCCCCCCCTGTTTTTGTTATAGATTTGGGTCCTCCACAATTCGCTTTACTATTTCTCAGTGCAATTTGATTAACTTTTCCTTTAAGTATTTAGTTATTTAACTATTCAAATATATCATTTATATTGCTTCATTATCTATAATGTCTTTAAGCGTAATACAATTTCTCTACTTTTTTTTCTACTTATTTTTTATAGTGCTTACTTTTTCAGTCACCTTATCTTATGACTGCTACCCCAAATTACAGCGATCACCATTTGCTTTAGCTCCTTATCTTAACTGTTTTATGTTTCAAGTGTGTTTTTTGTAAACAACAGTTTGTTGGATTCTGTTTCCTAAGCCATTCTTCAATTCTCTTCCATTTTATGGGTAAATTTATCTCATTCATGATTGTTAACTGTGTTTTTTCCTCTTATACATTTTTCTCTTTGCCCTATGGTCTTCTCTTTACAAAGAAGGTGGTAAAATAATTTTCTTAACACTATTAATTTATACATTTGAAGCAACTTATTTTTGTTCTTTGTCCTTCTCTTCTCCCTCATAAACCTCATTCACCTTCCTTTCTATTTCCTTGTGACTTCTATTGTATCTCTATGCCAAACTTAGTGTGGGAATGTGTGTTCAACCTACCTTTGTTTGGTTCAGATGAAAGCAAAACTCATCCGATACTAAAGGTTTGTATATTCTCCTCTTGTTCTTTCCTTTCCTTCTCAGTATATTTCTCTTTCCCTCTCATCTCCCTTTAAGACCATCAAAACAGAACAAAACCACTTCCAAGGCCTCTGCTTGTCATCTAATTTTCTCTATGATCTTTGTATACTTTAGGGTTATGAAAGGAACCTCATTTCTTCTTCCACAGTAGAATACAATCATACTATAGTTTGTTCTAATTGATCAAATGCATTTATTTGTCCTGCTTTTCTTGATATTTATTTTTCTGACCTTTTCAATAAGGAATACTTAGAAGTCCTCTATTTCATTAGATTTTTTTAATTAAAAAAAGTCACAAACCCTGTATGATTATACTCAGCTTTTGTGGGTAAATTATTCTTGGTTTCCAGCCTTACCTTTTGTCTTCTGGAATAACAAACTCCAAGCTTTCCTCTCTGTTAACGTGACACCTTCCAAGTCTTATGTGATCCTAACATGAGTGGTTCCTTGATAGTTACATTTTCTTTTAGGTTGATCTTTTTTCTTTAACCTAATAAGCTTTGGATTTTTGCTCTGACAGAGTGGGTGGGGGTGTTCTATCATATCTATTTCTATTCAGGTAACTAATTTCTTGTTTGTTTTTTTGTCAGATTTAACAAGATCTGAGAGGATTAGGCTAAGAAAATATTTAGGAAGTGCTTGGTATGGTGCCTGACACACATGTGATTAATAAATGCTTGGTCCACCTCTCCTCCTACTATTTTAGTTTAACTATTTCTCCCTATAATTCATTTTAACTTCTTTATTTAGATGCTAAGCTATGTGATGCATATGTTTAGTATTGATATTAATTCACAGTCTCTGGTACTTTTCAGCAAAATGTGGTTTCCATGTTTATCTCTTTTAATTAAGTCTATTTTTGCTGTTGCTTTATCTGAGATCATGATTGCTACTGCTGCCATTTTTACTTCAGCTGATGCATAAAAGATTTTGCTTTGGCTTCTTATTTTAACTGTGTGCATCTTTCTGTTTCAAGTGTGCTTCTTTTAAACAACATCTTATTGGAATTCTACCTTCTAATCCATACTGCTATCTTCTTCCATTGTATTTAGCAAGAGCTTTTGATAAAGCATTTCGAATTATTTTTGTTAAGAAGATGAAGAGATATTGATTATTCCATGATACAATTAGATGGATTTAGAATTGAATTAAAGTAATTGCTACTGAGGATTTAGTTAATGTGGTAGAGGTCTCTAGTGTAGTACCCTAGTGATTTGTGCTTGGCCCAGTGTTGTTCAACATTTTTATCACTGACTTAGATAAAAGCATAGATAGTATGCTTGTCAAATTTGCATAGCTGGGAGGGATAGACACACACTGGAAAGCTGACAGAATCAAGATCCAAAAGGATCTTGGACAGCTAAGAGCAGGGTTTGGCAAACCATGGCCTGGCAGGCAAAATCCAATCCACCACATGTTTTTGTATGGCAGAGCCATAAACTAAGAATGGTTTTTATGTTTGTAAATAAAGTTTTATTGTATTTAAATATGTAAATACCATTCTTATCTCCAAGGCCTTACAAAAACAGGTGGCCAGTAGTGGGTAGTTTGCAGACACCTGGTCCAGAGCATTGGGCTGAATCTAATAAGATGAAATTCAATGTAAAGTATTGTACTTGGATACAAAAATACAACTTCACAAGGATAAAATGGAAGACACGTAAGAGAACAATTTTTCTGAAAAGGATCTGGAAGTTTTTGAGGACAGAAAGCTCGAGATAAGTCAGCAGTGTTGTGTCAGTGAATTAAGAGTATAGTTTGTAGGAATAGAGGTGATAGTTCCACTGTATTCTGCCCTCCTCAGACTTCACTTAGAGTATTTTGTTCTGTTCTGGGTGCCAATGTTTAAGAAAGACAATGATAAGCTATAGAGAGTTCAGAAGAGGGGGAACCAGGAAGGTGAATGGCCTTGAGTCCATGACATTAGTACTGGTCAAAAGAAGTAGGCATGGGGCAGCTAGGTGGCACAGTGGATAGAGCACCGGCCCTGGATTCAGGAGGACCTGAGTTCAAATCTGACCTCAGACACTTAACACTTACTAGCTGTGTGGCCCTGGGCAAGTCACTTAACCCCAATTGCCTCACTAAAAAAAAAAAATTCTGTGATATGCAGAGATTTAGGCCCAGAAATGTCACAAAGATAGTTAAGTATAAGCAGCAGGCTCAGAATTTGAATTTCCAAACTGAAATCCAGGGTTCTTCTCATTCCATCATGTTACCTCTGAGAACCAACTACATTAAGACCATGAAATTCCTTTTTACTATCAGCCTTCAGTTCTTTCCCTCCTGAATTATGCTCAACTCAGTCATTTAATCATTCCATTTGATCTAATAAAGCCAGGTTAAAAAAAAAAACAGTAAACAATTCTTTATGAATAATACAAACTCCTATTTCTATGCTGCTTTTTGGCTTACAAATCAAGTTCTTTACAACAAGTAGCTCAAGTATTATTATTCATATTTTCAGATAGGGAAATTAAGTCCATGGCTGGAGCATGATTTGAACTCAAGTTTTCAAGTAGAATATGACCTGGCTCCATACTGTTCCATACTACTAAATTCCCAAACCAATCAACTGATCTGACCACTGTGAAAGATCCATTTTAAAGATTTACTTTGAAAGAAAATGGCTAAAATGATTGTTTTTCCACTGTGGAATACAATAATAATGAAAATTTCCTTCAAAATAAAAAAACTATTTCCAAATGGTCTCTGAATCATAAACATTTATAATTATTATGTTGTCTGGCAAAGAATTTACATAAATGACTGTAATTAGTATTACATTCACACAAAGTTTTTGTTGATTTCCCTGTATTTCATAAATTCAATTCACATCAATTCAACAACAAACATTTTTAAACATCTAGTATGTGTGAGGCACTGGGATACAAAGACAAAAATGAAAAGTCCCAGCCTTTAAGGGCTAAGATTTAAAAATTTTAACCTAGAAGTAATAGGGAGCCACTACAGATTTTTTTTTTTTTTTTGCAGAGCAATGGGAGTTAAGTGACTTGCCCAGAGTCACACAACTAGTAAGTGTCAAGTGTCTGAGGCCAGATTTTAACTCAGGTCCTCCTGAATCCAGGGCCGGTGCTTTATCCACTGAGCCACCTAGCTGCCCCCGCCACTACAGATTTTTCAAAAGTGGAGTAACATGTCAACTCTCTGTTTTAGGAATATCAAATGGTCGTTGCATGGAGGTGTATCGGCAAAGGAGACTGGAAACAAGGAGACCAAATTAGGAGGTCACTTCAATTATCCAGATGAGAAGTGATGAAGTCCTAAAGTCAAGGCTAAATGAGTGGAGAAGAGAAAGACGAGATGTTAATTACTGATAAGACTTAAGAACTGACTGACTGAATCCCAGGGATAAGAGAGAGACACCAAGGATGATTGATTTCAAGATTGCACACCTGGATGACTGGGAGAATAATAGTATTCTCAACAGAAAAAATGAAATTGGAGGTCAAAATTTTGGATGGAAAACAATGAGTTGTTTTAGATGTGTTAAATTTCAGCTGTCCACAAGCCAATTCACATGGTGATGTCCAGCAGGCAACTGGTAATGCAAGAAATGAAGAGAGACTATGATCTATCTGCATTAAGATGATAATAAAACACATGGGAGAGTATTGAGAATTGAGAAGAGTGCTCAGGACAGAACTTTGGTGACGATCACATTTATTCACCATGAGGGAGAGAAGAATGAGAATTAAGCAGAGCAGACAGAGGAGTGATCAAACAAGGGGGAAGAAAGGTCACAGAATCCTAAGGGTATCCAGGAAGAGATGGCAGCAGACAATGTCAAAAGATGAAGAAAGGTCGAATGGAAGTCTTTTTTTAAGCATGAAGACTTGAGAGGTGATTTTACACAGCAGGAAGGAATCAAGGAATAAAAAGGGTAAAGACAAAAATGGGAATAATATTTAAGAGGATGGGATCAGGAAGAATCAGCCATAACCACTTAAGTCAGAGACTGGAACAGAGAAGATAATGGAGGATTATTAAAAGGTTTTGTTGTGTGGAACTGAGGGAAAGAAATTCACAAGTAAATTATGGGAGATACTCAGCTAAGAGGGAGTGGGAAGAAGAGGTGGTCTGATGACAAAAGTAGTTTGGGACAGTCACTGTGGAGAAAACAAGAGTGGATCAAATTAAAACAAAAGGATTGGCATGCAGTGACAAACCAAGGGTATGACTACTGTGTGCAGCCAATGGAACAGGTCATGAAAGTTGAGGAGACTGTGAGGGCAATACATTTTGTTGCTGTTCAAGTGTGTCCAACTCTACATGACCCCATGGACAAAACATGGGGTTTTCTTGGCAAAAATACTGGAGTGGGGGCAGCTAGGTGGCGCAGTAGATAGAGCACCAGCCCTGAAGTCAGGAGGACCTGAGTTCAAATCCAGCCTCAAACACTTAACACTTACTAGCTTTGTGACCCTAGGCAAGTCACTTAACCCCAATTGCCTCACCAAAAAAAAAAAAAAAAAATACTGGAGTGGTTTGCCATGTCCTTCTCCAGTGGGTTACGGCAAACAGGTTAAGCGACTTGGTCAGGGTCACACAGCTAATGAATGTCTGAGGTCGGATTTAACATCAGGTCTTCCTGACTCCAGGCCCAGTGCCTCCCTTAGGCTTACTCCTGAATGGTATATTCAAAAAGGTACCTGAGGTTTGCTTATCGTAAAATGATAAAATGTACTAATTCCCTTTGTTTATTTCTGAGTATAAAGACAGCATTAATGCCAGCATTCAGGAACCATTCAATCAATCTAAAATCTTGGAGAAATCTTCTGAGTAGATCTCATATGCACTGTGGCATGTCCCAATCCCCAAAAGAACTTGGCTGGCTATGTCACAGGCCGTCACACGGCCTTTCAATAGGCTTTAACATCAATAAATAACTAGGTTTGTTCCTTAATGGGCTATTTCTCTTCCTTAAATCCAGAAATGGACCGTTATGGTATCTATAGTGGCAACATTGATATAATGCATACTGGGCAAGTCACCTAACCCTGATTTTGCATCCAAAGAAAATTATAAAATGAACTACATTTTGGCACATGACATCTAATATTCTGCATGGTTCTGCTTCATGTGTGGGGGTCCCATGACTCCACAAATGCTGCTAGCTCCTTATAGTCCAAAGTCCCCTTTTATGTCTTTTCATCCATGATGCCTGGTATGGCAATGGACGTGTAATAAGAGCTCATTAAATAGGGGATTTAAGCTGCCACTTTGGGTCATTGGTACCATGCTCTATCCAGCTAAGTTAGCCAGTCAGCAATAACACAAGTACTATACAACCGCTGAAAGTGACCCTCTGTTTAGCTAAGTCTAAATGACTGCTTTCCCATCTACACAGTCACTACTCATTTGTCTATCTTGTCCAACTGAAGATCCCTTGATTGAATTCATAATAAATAAACCTAAAGATGTATATGTGTGTGTGAGTGAAAAATGTTACTTCTTTTCAATAAAATTGAAAGAACTATGAACTATAGGAAATACCTGATTCCCTGAATATAAAAGTCCTAGAATATAGGGCATTCCTCACAACCACTTTATAAGGTAGTTTAGTATAAGCATTATTACCCTCGTTTTATAGACAGGAAAATGGAAAGATGCTGAGGTATTAAGAGTGGAGTAGTTAGAAGTGGGGAAAGGCAAGTAAATCGCTTCTTTGTATCTTTCTAATAAGAGTCTTGACTACTGGAAGTATCAAATTCTCCTAGAGTTATTACATTATCTCTTACAGGAAGATAGAACTATTAGATACTTGAGACGAAAAATAAACAACACCAAAAGGAACATCTAGACTGCCCAGCTGACATTTTATGCATTAAGTAGGTAAGTCTTGGATGTTGAACGAATAGGAGACTAAATTCGAAGTTGTTGTTTGTCCTTCATTCTTAAAGAGGACCACGACATCAGGAGGTGATGTCATGACTTGAAATGAATTGGATTTAAGTGAGGGAGGGCTGTGCAAAGTCACTGGCCTTACTCTCTCCTCCAGAGCCATCTGGATCCAGTGGTAACATATATATCAGGATGACTGTAGATGGCCCCAGATGCAGTGGAAGACCTTGGCCAGGATGTTTTGAGGCAATCAGGGCTAAGTGACTTGCCCAGGGTCACACAGCTACTAAGTGTCAAGTGTCTAAGGCTGGATTAGAACTCAGGTCCTTCTGACTGCAGGGCCAGTGCTCTATTCACTGTGCCACCTAGCTGTGACATACTGGCACATGTACTGTACTCATTGTTTTGGTAGTCACCACACAACTGTATATGCACACTTTCCAGCAAGTCTTAAAGAGAAGCAGACCATTTAACATAACCACAGTTTTTTAGACACAAAAACTAAAAAGGACAAATCATCTCACTTTAATTTTTATTTCAGTTCCAAATTTTCTCCCTCCCACTTGCTCCTCTGCACCCATTGAAAAGGCAAGAAATGATATCATTATACAGATGATGTAATGCAGAATATATTTCTGTATTAGTCATGTTGGGGGGGGGGGAGAATCTGCTTCAATCTCCAGAGTACATCAACATCATGAGCCCTTTGAAGCTGTCCTGGATCACTGTATTGATCAGAATAGCTAAGTCTTTCATAGTTTATCACCCTTGCAATGTTGCTATTACCAAAACCCTGGTCTTAGGGTTCTGTTCACTTTTAATCAGTTCAAACAGGTCTTCCCAGATTTTTCTGCAACTATCTCCCTTCATCATTTCTTACAGCAGGATAGTAGTTCATCACATTCATACACCTTAACTTGTTCAGTCATTTCCCAAGTGATGGATATCCATCCCCTGAACCCTCCTTGCTGGATTTTCATAAACTGCCCTCCTGATTCTCCTCCTACCTGTCTGGCCCTGACTCAGTCTTTTTTGCTGGATCATCATCCCAAAGTGTTTCCCCTAAATGTGTGTGTATCCCAAGACTCTATCCTGGGTCCTCTTCTCTCTGTACATTTTTCCACTTGGGGATCCCATCAGTTTCCATTGTTTCAGTGATCTCTATAAAGACTGTCAGATCTCTATATCCAGCCCAAGTATCTCTCCTGAGCTACAGGCCTACAGTACCAACTACCTATTATTAGATATTTCCAAGGTGTCAGTAGTCACCTTGAATTCAACATGTCCAAATCAGAACTCATTATCTCTCCCGCAACCCACCCTTCTTTCAAATGTCCCTGTTACTGTCACCCAGGTTTGAAACTCTAGTGCTGGCCCTGCCTCCTTACTCTCGTTCACCCCACACATCTAATCACTTGTCAAATCTTGTGATTTTCTCTCTATGATATCTCTTGAATATGATGTCTCCTCACCACTCCCACTGCCACCACCCTAGTTCAGGCTCTCATCACCTCTTACCAGAACTATTACAAAAAGCCTTCCATTTGGTATTCCTGGCTCATCTTTCCCCACTCCAATCCATCCTCCACAAAGGCACTCAAATGAGTCACTTCAAGGGCAGACTTTGCCATTTCACTCTCCCCGACCCTCCCCAATACATTCCAATGTCTCTCTCTCTCTCACAGAGTAACTCTAGGATGAAATATAAGCTCTCCTGTCTGGCACTGCAAGCTCTTCCTCCCTCCTCTCCCTCTTCCACAGGCCACAATTGGGCCAAAATGGCTGAGTTGCTCTTTCTTGAACAAGGCTCTCCAGCTCCTGTTTCTGAGCCTTTGTTCTGGCTGTTCCCTCTCACTTCCCCCCACCCCCTTCTTCACCTCTGCCTCTTGGAATCCCTCAAGATTCTGTTCAAGCACCACCATTTATTTGCTGGTCCTTCCTACTGCTAGTGCCTTCCTAGCCAAGGTTACTTTGTGTCTACTTTGTATTTATCTTTGCCACGAGAACACATTGTCTCTCTAAATAGAGGGTAAGCTCCTTGAGGAGCTACACTCAAAAGTATCTTTATTTGTACTTATTGTATCTCAAAAGGCTCCTTGGGCATGCTTTGGGATAAAAGCTTAACTGTTTAAATTTTGTCTCTGCATGCCCAGTACTTAGCTGAGGTCCTGGAACATAATAAACACTTAATGTTTGATTTTTCTTTTTTTTTGCACTAAACCAAGAAGTTCCTAGTTCAAACCAGGCACTGCAGGAACTCAAGTCTGAAGCAAAAGACTGGCTGTGGCAGCAGGACTTATCAGTACCTTGTTCCATCTGAGAGCAGAAGAAACAGAACCATTGACTTGTGGGTTCCTAATGCATACTATGAGAGGTCCTGATGTCCAACCCTGGGCAATGCTGTGATTCTGGCGCTATTGGCTAGATTCTGCGGAGGCAAGTCTCACCAGACCAGTCAGCTCTTAAGTTCTTTTCCCACATGAAGGGTGGCAATAAGTCTAAAACAACTTCATTGGTGCCTGGGGAAGGTGGGACCCACCAAAGGAGAAAGTTTTCTAGAATTTTTGTTTGGTAAAATAAAATTGTTCTATGATCTATGCATTGGCAGCTTCAGTTGCTTACGAGGGAACTGAAGATGACCCTTGTGGGAGAGCCAGAATCAAACCAAATTCAGATGTTCTCAGAGAGACTTCTGCATTGGGGCAGTCAGAGATTCTTCATTACCGAAAAGTCTTCAAGACTGAAGTCTGTCTCTGTCTATATCTAAGCACACTACTTCAAATGACAGCGTTTTCTTCCTTTCCAGGTACAAAATGTAATCTCTGACCGAATTGCCAACAAGCAATTGCCTTGAAAAACTTGCAGCCCTGAGAATTCTTTTGTTCAAAATAATTCAATATTTCAGGATCTTTGGTTTTGTCACTGTTTATGTCCTCTTCAATGATACAGATGAATTCCCTATGCCTGACTAATTAATCAACATTAGTTACTGAATGTACACCATGTTCTAGAACCTGGGCTAATCCCTGGCTGTACAAAGAAAGGCAAAATGAGGCCCTGCCCATAGAGTTCACATGATAGTAAGGGAGACATGTAAATATTTAAGAACATCTAAGATAGAAGACAGCCTGGGAGGGGAAGGTTCCAGCAGAGGAGGGAAAGGCCTCCCTCCTTCAGAAGGTGGTATTTGAACTGAGTTTTGAAGGAAGCCAAAGAAACCAAAAGGCTGAGGTGAAGCGCAGAAAATGACAGGCCTGGAAGACAGCCAGGGCAAAGGCAGAGAGGTGGGAATTGGAAGAACAGGGAGTCTGCCAGCATGGCTGTATCATAGGGTGTGTGGAGGAAGGGAGGGAGGGTTCAGGCTGTGAAGGGCTTTATGACAAAGGCCTTTCTCCTTGATCCTGGAGGGAGTAGGGAGCCCCTGGAGTTCCTTGAGCAGGGCAATCAGCAGGGTACAAATGTTACTTTGGTAGATGTTTGGAGGATAAATTAGTAGGACAAGGAAACCATCGAGGAAACTGTAACAACAGTCCATGCAAGAGATGATGTGAGCCTGTATTCTGGAGGTGAGCTGGGGGAGTAAAGAGAAAGGCTCCTGCATGAAACACTTGAGGAGAGATAAGAGTGAGGAGTCAAGGATGACACTTAGGGCTGACAATGCTCTGGAGAGTAACGGAGAAGTTCAGAAGAGGGAAGGATAGCTGGTATTTGTATTTTGCTGTTAAGACGATTTTAAGCCTTCATAACCAATCTGGTGTTGAGTGTTTCCAAACTTAGCTAACTGGTTCTCCAACAATACACATACAATCTGTCATCCAACACCAAGAGAAGACATTAAAGTTATGGGGCAACTCCAAATGGCACAGTGAACTGTAAAAGTGTTTGAACAGCAATTACAATCTAAGAACTAAAGGTTCAAAGCAACTCAATGTCCAAGCTTGAGCCCACTAGTTTAGTTCCAATCTCAAAATCAAAAGGAACTTAACAAGAGAAAGATGATGAATAACAAAACTAAAGAACTAAGGCTGACCAACTGCCCATCTAATTTTCTAAAAATATACAGAATCCTATGCGCATGATGCAGCAAAGATTTAGGTCTGAGAATCCTCAGAAATGAGGCAGGGAAACAAGCAAACAAAAATGTAAGTTATGTTTTTTTTTTTAAGTGCTAGACCAGTTTGGCTAGATTAGAGGGGTCTAGGAAAGCAATTGAAAGTTTCTTAAGAGATCGGAATGATTGCTTTACATTTGTACTTATCTCAAAAGCCTAAGAGCTTCAAAGGTGCTTTCTCACTGTGGTAAGATAGCACTTTGCCAGAACTGTTCTTGGCAGGGTAGAAATAGAAACAAATAAGGCAGACCTTACCTTCTAGGAGCTCTTTCAACTCAACTCTGTCCCAAGATAAACACTATCATCAGAACTATAATTATTCCTTCAAGCACAAACCTCCCTCAATATCTGACTGTTCGCGATAAACTTCAGTAACCACCTCTCTTCCTCAAGTTCAAAAATTAGAAAAATGTATTTTTTTGTGCAAAGTTACACCAAAATCCCTCTTATGGTGGAATCAAAGATTTCCCCCAAACCTTCCAACTAGAGTAAGAACCAAAAGTAATGACTTTTTTTTTTTTTTTGGCGGGGCAATGGGGGTTAAGTGACTTGCCCAGGGTCACACAGCTAGTAAGTGTTAAGTATCTGAGGCTGGATTTGAACTCAGGTACTCCTGAATCCAGGGCCAGCGCTTTAACCACTTCGCCATCTAGCTGCCCCCAAAAGTAATGACTTTTAAGTTAAAATATCCCATCTTATTAGATGTACTGACTCCTCTTAATACTGTTAAGAGTCTTACTAGACACAGAGTTTTTCAATGCTACTCCCACTCAGCTACTGATTCCCAACTTGGGAACTCTTTAGTTTTGTTCTTCTACAAAGGTCCAGGTGGGTGATTTACATCAATAGTTAAAACAGAACTTTCAAGAGAACATTGCTGTGCCTGAGGAGGAATCCCCAAATGGAAGAGCAACAAAAGGTACAGTGGTAAAAGCACTTGCACAGGGGCCAAAACACCTGGGTTATATATAGTTCCAGCTCTGTCCCTAACTAGCTGGTGACCTTAGCAGATGCATCTCCAACATCCCTTTCAGCTCTGGGATTCTAGGAAAGGAAGATGAAACTGTTTACTTCACAAAACTTCATCTTCCTAGATAGAATACAGGGAGTGGGCAATGTTATTTTAAAGCACTGATGTGTCAAACAAAGAGCTTAGCAGGGAATTTCCTCGACAGACTAAACTACTTTGTAAAAACTATAACAAATCTAAACACAATTTTTATTTTTGCCAAAGTTGGTATAGTTATCTCTCTGATGATGCTGTATATTTTTGTGTCCAGAAATCAGTCACATCAGGTTGATAAGCATTTAATAATTCCCTACTATGTGCCAGGTACTGCACTAAGTGCTGGGGATACAAAGACAGACATAAGACAGTGCCTGCTCTCAGGGAGCTCCTAGTCTAATAGCAGAGAACATGCAAAACACTATGTGCAAGCAAAATATATATATGGGACCAACTGGAGAGAATCAACAGGGGGAAGCCACTAGCCCAAAGAGGGAACAGGAAAAGGCTTTTTGTAACAAAGTCAGGGAAGCCAGGACGTTGGAGAAGAGGGAGAATATTCCCGGCATGGGAACAGCTAGTGAAAATCCAGAGTCAGGGGACAGGGCATTGTTAAGGGCTAAAATTCTAGCTAAACTGTCTAAAATATCTAATGAGTGGTCGCCAATGAATTATAAGCTTTAGCAAGAGTTAGACTTTTAAGCATTTATTAAGGAAAATAAGAATTTGGTAAAGAGAGAAGAAAAGGCCTAGATTCCTATCTATTAAAGGGAGAGAGCATTTCTAGCTCCCTTCTCCAACGGCGTCCCCAGGAAAAAAGCCCCAGTCAGAGCGCCAGGTTCTTCCCTTTTTCCTCCCACAAGCAGACGTCCCTTCCTAACGCCAAAGAAAAGACTCCTGGTCTTGCCCTCAAAGACCTTCACTTCATCGCGGAGCTTTTCTACAGTAAGTCTCCAGCAGGTGGCATCATTCCAATCATTACAGCGTTTTGTACCCAAAAGAGCCAAGAGGCCAATGTCATTTGACTGTAGGGTACATGGCGAGAGAGTGAAGAGTCAGAAGAATGGAATGGCAGGAAGGGACCAGCTTAGGAAGGGCTTTGACACAAACAACCTCTGTCCCAGGGAATAAAGTGCATTTCTAAATGCAACTGTTTCTGAAGAACAGGATCACTGCTAGGTAGCTGGACTTTGATTCACTCAGACTTGCTTCACAAGCTGTACTACCTTTGGCTGTTGTTCTGTATCACTTTTGGGAAGCAATCGGGCCAATAACAATTTGGTGTTTGAAGCAAGAGAAAGAACGATTTCTCTCACTTCGACATATTCTACATATCAGTAACCAATGACTGAATTAGGACTAAGGTTTTCCCCCTTGTTCCTCATTCAGAAATCAGGCCCTGGTAGGTTATTCAGCCAGCACCTGAAGGATTAGATCAACTTTCTCTTTAATGTTGTTCAGACCCCAAGTGGGGAGGCTTGGGGAGTGGGGGGAGGATAGGGCTCCTTAAACTTTTCTATTTGCGATCCCATTTCACCCCAGAAATGTTTATGCCACCCCAGGTATAAATAGGTATATAAAAGAAGCATATGAATGGAACCATTACTGCCTCCCCCACATTCAGTCATGAGGGGTCTGACCTGCGGTTTAAGAAGTTTGGATCTAGGGAATGAGCCAGGCTGGGGATGGTCTGGGTAGAGATAAGTGAGAGTGACATAATGAAAGTTACACCCCTTTAGCCCCTCATGAGAATACTCACTCTTCTCATTACTTGTAACCAATCAGAGTTTTTTTTTTTTTATGTCACGGAAGTGTGGAAAGGATTCCCAGCAAAAGCACCCTAAGTATTAGAATCACATGTAAATGTGACATGAAAACTGAGCTCCTTCCAGACTTGGTAGAAGAGCAACAAAAGGTAAAGACAATGTGACTGGTGGGGCTGAATAATGGAAATTAAAAGAGGAGAAAAGTTAAAGTGGTTACTGAGGACGCCCCTGGAAACACTTATGGTGACCTAGTCTGTCATCCTGGGCCCTTCATAAATTACAGCCACTAAAAACATTAAAGCGCAGGTACTAAAACTCAAGATGCTTTCCATGGAGATATAGGACAACAACAATAGCTAAGACAGCACTTACTATGTGCCAGGCTCTGTGCCAAGAGCCTTTGAAACACTATCTCACACCTTCAACAATCACCATTTTGCTGATGAGGAAACCGAGGCAAACAGAGATGAAGTGACTTGCCTAGGGTCTCACAGCCAGGGAAGCATCTGAAGCTGGATTTGAACTTAGGTCTTCCAGATTCCAGGCCCTAAGCTCTAAGAGCCCCCTACCCAACCAAGCTGGCCCTTGGAAAATACAGAAAAGCTGTAACTAGAGTGTGTGTGTATGCGTGTGTGTGTGTGTGTGGGGGGGTGTTCACCAGAGCTTTGTTCCCAGGAGCTCTGACTTTACTCTCAGTCCTTCATCAGAACAGCAACAACTGAGTTGATAACAATTCATAAAATGAACCACCTCTCCCTAGAGGCTACACTGAAGGTGAGTTCCTTCTCCTCTCCCTGCCTCAGAACAGGCCTCCCAAGCAGCCCAACACACAAGGGTGTGTTTCTGGGGGCACCAGCAAACACCACAAAGTCCGTCACCATTGTTGTCTCCATGGTCCAGTCAATGAATTAATTTTTTGTTTTATGATCACAGAGTGGCACAGAGCTATCTGTACAATCTCTAGACCTGCCTGGTTTCACTACTGGTGAAGAGTATTTTCTGCCTTCCCTAAGGGCTCCTTTCTCATCCCTCTCCCACCTGAGAAAAGCCTTCACTCACTCCACCAATTCCTCGAAATAGCATCCTCTTTTCTTCTTGTCTTCACTGCTGGCCTGCCCAAGTGGGTGGTTCGTGCCTGATTCCTCACCACAAATGCCAGCTGGACCCTCTGTCCTCTATGGCCTTTCCCCTTATTCTGACTTTTGGGAGCTATTTCAATAATGAGCTCATGTGACCTTTCTCTGGGCCTTGGTTTTCTCATCAGTAAAATGAGATTTGAGAAGCTCTAGGGCCCCCTTTGGCTCTAACAGTCAGTGATCACAACTGATCTATTGCCCTGATTGCCTAACATTCCCTAACGAAACAATTACTCTTCTAGCCAAACCCATCTCCTTACTATCCCCACAAGCAGCATGGCTCTTCCTGACTCCCAGTTTTCCCCGAGTCTGACTCATTCTGGGAGCAGGCCAGGTGCTCCCCCCTTCATAAATCCCTTCCAGCCCAAGGGCCTTTTCTATGAACTGCTAGCACATGCTATCATCATCTCTGGAGCACAGGGTTTTAGGCTGCTATGTGTCCATGAGGTGCTCACACAAGCCTGTGCTCCCCACTCCAGTGGAGTGCTCAGAAGGCTGGGCCAGGCAGGGTCTCACAGCTCCTGGACCTCTTAGCAGCACACAGCACACCCTGACACACAGAACAGGTTTTCAACAAATATTTGTTGACTGAAGGAATGACTACACACTACCCAAGTGATTGGATGCACATCAGCCTCATCACTAGGCTTTCATTAAAATCAAATTTATACTGATTTAAAAACTCACATGAGTATCATTCAATTCACTCCACTAGTCCCCTGATGACTGGTCCAACTGACTTGTGATTATATAGTCATGGCAGACAGCAGATGCTTAACCCTAAGGGGGTTGAGGTATCCTCTACTCTATGTCCCACTCAGCCACTGACCAGAGGCATACACTCAGCAGCTACAAACTCATTTTAAAATCCTGATTTTTTTCCTCAAAACTGATTCATCTACTGCCACTGAATCACAAAATAAAATCCCTTTTACACCTTAAAGATGTAAACGATCTCAACTAGGATTCAACAGAGAGCTGCCAGAGAGAACTTTAGGATAAGGGATCAGCATAGAAGAAACCAGGCCTGAAAAAGAGCCCAGAAGCCAAGGGATAAGGCAGAAGCTAACATGGAAATCTCCCCGCCCCCCCACCCCCAGGCAATGAGGGTTAAGTGACTTGCCCAGGGTCATAGAGCTACTAAGTGTCAAGTGTCTGAGGTTGGATTTGAACTCAGGTCCTCCTGAACCCAAGGCCAGTGCTTTATCCACTGAGCCACCTAGTTGCCCCCTAAACATGGAAATCTTAAGGTGACTAGAACGAGGAAAGTTTGCAAAAACAGAACACTGGGCCCAAAACTGAGTCAGGAAAAGCTGGAGGCAAGTAAGAAAGGCAAAAGACAGTTCTAGAATCAAGAGAAATTATCTGAGCAGCAGAATCAGGATCTAGACAGAGACTGTCCAGAGGTTAGGCACTGGGGCTTCAAGTCCAAGTATACCAGTAGGGACCCTGATAGTGGGCCTAGCCCACCTGCCCTTTGCTTTATTCAGCTTTCAGAGAATTCCTTTAAGGATTCATTATCTTGGTACCCTCAGAAAGTAAGTAGTTAAGTGGGAGTACCTGGCTCCCATTTAACTAACATACAGAGGTCTCAGGTGAGTAAGGGTGTGGAGACTAGCAAAGTTACAGGTAGTTCAGGACAATAAGGTTCTTCATCATGATACAGCCCTAAATCAAATACAGACAGTTCTCACTTTATGTAAGTTTGCATTATGAACATTTGACTTTCCATAAAGAATGATGAAAGAAGTCTGCATTCCAAATAAACGCCTATGTCAGCTTTACGGTACACAGCACTGTGCTTACTCTCTCGCTACTCCTGTCCCTCAGCTTGGCACGGCCTCCCACCCCTGCATAAAATAAATACTATGGGGGGAACCACTCCAAGTGAAAGCAGAAGGAATGGATGGGCAGAGAGACCACCACTGCCACTGCCAGACTGGGGGCCTTGGGAGAGAGAACACCTTTGCCCCACTCTGCCACCTGATCCTGTGCTCAGGTACCATATGTGTATCCCCAGTTCCACGTCACCAGTCGTCTCCTGTCTGTGTCAGGCCCCCATGAGTCTGCCCCCAAAGTGTTCTCTTGCATGGCTGACCCAGACCCCCCATGCTCCTCCTCCTGCTCTAGCTTCTGTCCTTGAACCATGTGGCACAATCCTCCTTCCATGGGCATGCAGCCCCCTTCTTGCCTCTCTCCTTCCTGTCCCCACATCTGTGGGCAAATTTGCATTATGCAAGATTTGCAAGGGGCAGCTAGGTGAGGCAGTGGATAAAGCACTGGCCCTGTATTCAGGAGGACCTGAGTTCAAATCCAACCTCAGACACTTGACACTGGCTGTGTGACCCTGGGCAAGTCACTTAACCCGCACTGCTCCCCCCCCCCCCCCCCGGGACCAACAACTCTTGAAATGCTATGCAATGTCCAATACCTGTGGATTTTCTGCCCTTGTAGTATGGGAAAGGATGTTTACTCATCTCTTCTTTGGCACCAAGTTTGTTCTTTACAATTTCACAACATTCACTTTTTGTTATTTTGTGGTGAGTATATTGTTATAGTCATTTGTAAAGTCTGAAGCAATACTTTGTGAAATAGGGTAATATCCATCTATAGATCAAGGAAAAACATGTGGAACACAAACTATCTTAAAAGTTTCCACTGAAACTTCACAGCTAGTGACATGCATGATGAACTGGATACTTTTCTGGTTACAACTTAAGTCCAATGTAATTCACAAACAAGGCAAACGTGGCCCCTTCTTTACTTCTGAGCACGTTCCACTTCTCTGTGCCCACAAGTGGATCGACATGACCAGGTCCAGCAAAAAGGACCTTGGGAGCCTTGGAAAACTGTCATCTTCTCCCAGGTTTCGATCATGCAGGCTCTATGCATCAGTCAGTCAGCAGGCATTGACTATGCTATGTGGCAGGCACTCTGCTAAGGGGTGGTGATATGGAGAAAGGCAAAAGACAATTTCTGCTCTCAAGAAATTCATGGTCTGAGCAGAGATGAACTTAACCCATCTGGGCTCTACTCTTCAGAAGTACCTCAATCTGCTCCTACCAGGCATCTGAACGGGGCTGCTTTATTTTCAGCTATAACTCCAATGAACAGGTGACAGGCGAAAAGAGTAAACCAGGGAGGTACCAATTAATCACCAATTCCATGAGAATCAACCTTGGTCTTTTTCTCTATGGTTGGGTTTGATCACAGTCTAATCTCATTTTTGGTGAAAAGGCTGTGGGGGTGGGTAGTACCATGAAAAGAGGCATTTGTGAATAGGCAAATGGACTTCAGAAGCTGCTAAAGAAATCTATTTCAACATGTTTTGGGTCCAAAATTACAAGTCTCAAGAGCTTTTCTATTTCTATTTTTCAAAGTAAAAAAAGTAAAATCTTGTTCTTCTGGACAATCTATTCAGGCGCTAAAGAAATTCAGTATGTAGAAATCAGATCTTACAATTTCAACCCCTCCCTCTCTTCTCCTATCCCTTCCAGATCATTTCTATTCCATTATTTTAAATCAATTCCATCATTTTAAAATTCCAGAAAAGAATCTTATTTCCAAAAGCTAAAAAACTTTATTTTAAAAAATCTGCTCTAGAAATTGAGCAGGAAAATGGTCTTCACTTACCTAAGAATGAAGGATTGCTCAGAAACAAAATCAAGATCTTTTTGAACTCTGAATAAATATTCTTTGTATTTAGGTACGGTACACCAAAACTATAGATACTAGGAATTTTTTAATGAAAAGATACATTTTTAAATCTCCTAGAGCCTCGCATATAGCAGGCACTTAAAAATGCTGAATTGTTACCATACTGGACACTAATCTCATCAAGATTTGGGCGCCATGGCCAGTTAGGTCAGTAGCTGTATAGAAGATATCCTTTCGGGATAACCCTGGGCTTCTATGGGAATAGCATGAAGTGAATAAAAATTTATCAAAGTGAAATAAAATCCATTAATCTTTAAATAAAAAGAAATTACACAACTTTATAACAGTTTAAAATATTTTATACCATCTCTAACATAAGTATGTTACTGACATGGAAATCAATTTTGGGAATTCCATGAATGCTAGGCATGCAGTTTAATTCATGGTATTACTTGACAAATTATGTACTGATATGCTTCAAATAGAAGTATTTTTCACAAAGCATTTACAATAAACACTGAGGGAAGTGATTTCAATACAAATTTATGGGGCACAGCTTTGGTTAATTTTAGCTTAAATCATCCATCACTAGAAATACCACCATAGCACTGTAAATTAACTACAGGCAAAATACACTTTAAAACTAAACTACTGGAGTCTTAGTGTGTAAATCCAGGCTGCACAGACACTGCCAGTAACACTAAAGAGTGTTTCCTTCACGGAGACACTAAGTCAGCTATGAGGACCCTGTTTATAAACAGGGCTCAGCCTTTACTCTGGAAATCTGAAGATACTGTGAACAGTTAAAAGTATTATAGATCTTAGAGTTGGAGTGGACTTCCAGATCCTCTAGCTTATTTTTTTTGAAGGGGGGGGGCAATGAGGGTTAAGTGATTTGCCTAGGGTCACACAGCTACTAAGTGTCAAGTGTCTGAGGTCGGATTTGAACTCAGGTACTCCTGACTCCAGGGCCGGTGCTTATCCACTGCGCCACCTAGCTGCCCCCCTCTAGTTTATTTTACAAATGAGCAAAGTGAATCAGAGAAAGTCTAAGTTCCCAGCTCAACATCCCGAAACTAGGGTGGGGCCAGAGCTAACCCAGACCCACTGCTTCCCATCCAGGCAGGCGATTTTTATCATTTCTGTATGTGGTGCTCCCCTCAGCACTGGAGTTTTTATCCTGAACTCTTCCTTCTGCCACAGATCATGAATAAAGATTTTGATAGTGGCCTCAACGGTTATCTGCTAAACTTTTTGAGGAATGGCATTCCCCATTCTTAGGGACACTTTAACTGTAAGTACATCACAGAGCTGAGATATTAGTTAAGTAAATTCCAATTCTGGTCCAAACCTCTACTGCTACCTACTTCTCTTTAATAAAAAATATATTTTTTATTATCCCTGATAGTATATTTTCTCAAGTCTTATTTATTTCTTCAACAGAAGGATAAGATAGCCTGAAAAATCCAGCAACTTATCAACTGGCCATTATTTATTAAGCTGTATTATTTTGGTGAACACTGTGGGATAGACATAGAAAGAACAAAACCTAAGCCCTGCCCTAAGGAACTTTATACTTTGGTTGTATAGGCAAAGCATAAACACGGGCCAAAAGGGGGAAAAGCCACTATCCCATATAAGCAGCATAACCTAAGTAAGTGGTACATACACACTGTGTCATTGCCGTGGAACTTCAGGGAGAGAGAAATCTTTTACAACTTGATCTTGGTTTAGATCCCCCCTTTACCATTTAACCTACTGCCTCTCCTTGCCTCACTTTCCTCATCTGTAATTCTCACGAGGGGGTTTGGCTGGATTCAGTGATTTCTAAGATTCTTCCCAGCTCAAAGGACTTAAGGAGGCTTGAAAATTGTATGGGCAGAGAAGTGTAATAACCTGGGGGTCGGCATGACCTTGGTTTAGAATCCCACTGTGTGACACTGGACAGAGCACAGGGTCAATCAAGCAACAGACACTGCTAAATGCTGGGAAAACAAAGGAAGGCAAGAAAGGATCTGTCCTCAAAGAACTTCCATTCTAATATGAAATACAACATGTCATTAGTCAGCAAATATTTATTCAAAGTAGGTGGCATTTATGCAGTGCTTGAGAGTTTGCAGAAAGCTTTACAAATAGGTGCTAGTATTATCCCCATTTTACAGATGAGGAAACTGAGAAAGACAGAGGTTAGGTGACTTGCCTAGGGTCACACAGCTATCCATCGAGTGACCTTGCTAACTTTATTAAGCACTTTTGTACCGTTTGCCAAGTACTGTGTTAAGCAACAGAAATACAGAGCCAAGCAAAAATAGGGTGCCTGCTCTCAAGGAGCTCACACTGCAATGGCGCAGACAACATGAAAACAAACATACATACAAGATAAATATGGAGGAGACAGGTGAAAGGAAGACATCAGCAGTGAGGAGGATCACAAAGCCCTCCTACAGAAAGGTGCCAGGAGGCAGAAGTAAGCAGGGGAAGCACTCTGAGCACGGAGGACAGACAAGTCAAGGAGATGAGGGCATCAACTCTAACACCCTTACTTTACAGACAAGAAAACACCCAAGGAGCACTAATGCAGGGCTTACTAAATGACCTCATGTATAACAGGTATCAAGCCACTTGCCTTCTTAATGGGTGGGGGATGGAGAATTCTGCAACTCAAAATTCAAAAATGAATGTTAAAAAAAAAAGAAAAACCAATCTAGAGGATAAGGAAATATACTTCTCACATCAGAGAGGAGGGAAGAGTGCTAACAAAAAACACATTGCAATTGTGGTCATCATAGTGGATATGGTTGTCTGTCACAAGGTAGGGTTCAATTTAAAAAAAGAATATTTTTTGGTTGTTTTGGGGGTGGGAATGGCTTCCCCCCACCAATAACTGGATGTAAAGACAAAAGGCATCAATAAGACATAGAAGAGGCAACCCATCCCTCAAAAAAAAAAAATCGAGCCTACTATGTGCCAGGAACTATGCTAAGCCCTAGGAGATACAAAAAGAGGCAAAAGTCTGTCTCTGTCCTCACAGTTTACAATTGAATGACACAACAAGCAAACAAATATTTACAAACCATGTACATAACAGATAAATAAGAAAAAATTAACAGAGGGCAGGTACTAGAATTAAGAGGGGTTGAGCAAGATTTCCTATAGAAGATGGGATTTTAGTTGGGGTTTAAAGGAAGCCAGCAGGTGAAGATGAGAAGAAAAGTGCATCACAGGCATGGGGGAATAGGCAGAAAATAGGACCAGAGCCAAGAAATGAGTGTCTTGTTAATGGAAAAGCCACAAAGTCAGTATCACTGGAAGTAGGGAGTAAAATATAAGACTGGAATGGTAGGCATGGGCTAAGTGATAAAGGGCTTTGAATGATACACAAAGAATCTTGTGGGGAGGGTGTAACATGGTTGCATATGAGTTTTAGGAAAATCACTTTAGGGGCAGCTAGGTGGTGCAGTGGATAAAGCACTGACCCTGGATTCAGGAAGACCTGAGTTCAAATCCGAACTCACACACTTGACACTTACTAGCTGTGTGACCCTGGGCAAGTCACCTAACCCTCACTGACCAGCAAAAAACAAACAAAAAGAAAAGAAAAAAAAGGGAAAATCACTTTGCATGAAGGGTTGTAGTAGGGAGGAAGGTTTAGAAGAAAAAGATAAGTTATGTTTCGGACATATGGGGAAACAAAGGAAGGCAGAGTTTAAAATGTCTATGAGACATCGAGTTCGAGATGTTAGAAAGCCAGCTAGATATGCAAGAGTAGATATCAGCAGAGAGGTTAGGACAGGAGAGGTAGACTTAAAAATCATCAGCATAGAAATGGTAATTAAATCCATAGGAGCTGATGAGATCACCAAGTAGTATTTAGGGACAAGAGAAAAGGGTCCACAGGACAGAGTAACGTCCCAAAAACCTGGAGAGAAGTTATCAAGGAGGAGATGGTGATAGGCAGTGTCAAAGACTGCAGAGAGTTCTGAGTAGAATGAGAATTAGGAATAGGCCACTGGACTTGACAATTAAGAGATGACTGAGAACTTTAGAGAACAGTTTTGGCAGAATGATGAGGTTGGAAGACAGATCATAAGGGGTTGAGAGGAGAGAAAGTGGGGGCACCTATTGTTGATGGCCCTTTAGAAATTTAGCTCCATAGGGCAGAAGAGGTAGAGGATAGTTAACAAGGATGGAACCATCAAATGAGGGGCTCTGAGGATGAGGGGGAGCCAGAAAGGTTAAGTGACTTGCCCAAGGAAGGTCACAGGTAATAAGTGACATAGGTGGAGTCACAACCTTTTGGAGCCTCAATTTCCTGATAAATATGGGGATAATAATACTTGTACCCCTCCTAACCAAGACTGTTTTAAGAATCAAATGAAATGTGTGTATAGCACTTTGGCACTTTGCAAACCTTGTGCACCCTATGTCAGCTATCTTCTTTGTGGTCTGGAACAATGATTACATTAACTCCTGGATGAGAAGAGGCCCCCTACCAATGAAGGTCAGCACCTTCTGGGCAGTTTAAAGTCTTAGAGAGTTGCCTGGGGGCACTGCCCAGGGCACTATAATGATCATTATTATGAACTTATTGTTAGGGAGGGCTTCAGAGAGAACTGAACAGTCTAAAAGGACAGGTAGGGGGGCAGGTAGGTGGCACAGTGGATAAAGCACCGGCCCTGGATTCAGGAGTTCCTGAGTTCAAATCCAGCCTCAGACACTTGACACTTACTAGCTGTGTGACCCTGGGCAAGTCACTTAACCTCCACTGCCCCGCAAAAAATTTTAAAAATAAATAAATAAATAAAAATCAATTTAAAAGGACAGGTAGAATTCTGAGAGGCAGGATGGAAATGTAACAGAGCAGGGAAGAGTGCTCCAAACCAAAAGACTGGTAAAAGTAAAGGGATAGGAAGATACGAGCCACAGCCCAAGACAACGAGAAGAACAGCAGACCTACAGTCAGGCTCATACAAGAGAAGAGTGGGACATCATTCTGGGTAGACAGACTGGATCCCAGCTGTGGAAGGCCTTGCATGTAAGGTGAAGGAAGAAGTTTGGACTTTATTATGTGGGAGGCATTAAAGGGTTTGGGGCAAGTCACAGGATTAAAGTGGCATTTCTGGAATTAAGAAGCAATAATCGAAACTGACTAGAAGACATAATCAGGAGCTCAAAGAGGTGTCTGTTGCACTAGTTAAAGCATGAGGTCAACAAGGGCCTGAAATAAGATGATGGCACAAGAATAAGAAGAAAAGATTTGAGAAACATAAGAACAAAAGAACTGGGAGGACTTGGTGACTGATTCCACATGACTGTTAAGGGAGAAGCAGGACTCCAACCAGGTTTGGAGCTGGAATGGCAAACTTACTCTACTCTTTTCTAAACTCTGGTCTAAGAGCCATCAGTACGTAGCCTAACAATGGTTTGTGTTGGCCCTCAACTGCTTGACTCAATTTGCTTTTTTTCACTTTGCTATATATTTCTAATACAGGGAACCCAAGTAATTTCCGAGTGCCTGATTGAGAAAGAAGGGTGAAAAGGACCAACATACCCTTACGGCATCAATAAAACTTTAGCTTGCTTAAAAACTACCTGACAAAGATACTTCAGTCATATTTTGTGCCTTGGAACATGGCTGTTATAAAAATCTTAAATAACCACATGCATCGATATATTCCTTATGTTGATCTATTTAAAAAATAATAACTGTCTCCATTAGGATTTTTGTATGGGACCCATACAAGCATCCACTACCTCCAGAGGCAACCCATTCCAATTTGGAACAGTTCTAACTGTTGTTAGAAAGTTTTTGTTTATGTCACTTCAGTCTAAACAAAATAATGAAGCAAGAGTATCAGGATCTGACTGGAGAAGCTGTCTTGTTTCCCCTTCAATCTACTCCATGCCAAAAACAGACCAGCCTCTCCCAGAATAAAATAACTTCCCCCTTTCTCAAACTCTTCCTAAAGCAAGGAAAGGTTCACCTGGCTTCCTTGAATGCAAAGCAAACAGAAGGACTTGAGATGTCAACAAAGTACTGGAGCAGGTGTCCTCAAACTGCAAAGAATGTTTTAAAGAATCTTTAGTGTATGTGAAGACACTCCCTCAAATAACAGAAAGGTGGCTTAATTTATGAAGGAGCCTGGTCAACTCAGCTAACCTTATCTGTGAACTGAAGGGGTTGGATCAGATGAGCTCTCTAAGGTTCTTTCAGTTCTAAGTCTATGATTTTTAAGATCATTTACCAAGTTGAAATTGTCATTTCCCCAACTTCTTGCACATGACATTCTCTGCATTTTTTCTCTACCTTATTATTGATCCAGAATCTCTGTACAGCAGAACCAAAAGGCAATAAAACGGCCATCCAGAAATTTCTGCTGGATCAAGCAGTTTGCAAACAATGGTCTTATCTACCTCTCTGTGCTAGTCTTCCAACAATCATAATGCTTATCACATCACTCTATTACCCCTTTTCAATTCAGAAAACCGTAGTCCTTCCCGAGCACCCCCCCCCACTGGTATCCCACTCATCACCTTGGGCTTCAGGGACAGCTCAATCAAGACAAAGTCACTCCGAAATCACCAAATTTCTTCAACCCATCCCCAAATGTTCACCTCCCCCAAAGCCACCCCTATGAGATCTCCCCCTGCAGGCAAAACAAACACATTCACTCTCAACCCTACGAAATTATCCCCTTTTCTTTCTATTTCAAATATCCCTCCCATCATGACTTCCTCATTGAACCACTGACTTTAATTCCTAGTCCACCACCCCCACCCCCAGTACGAGAGCTGTATTCACAGCCCTTACAATAACCAAAACCGTGGGAAAAACCTTTCATTCAGTTCTAGTCCTGACTCAAACATACAAGAAAACACTACCTTGCGATATACAAAAGATTTTAGATCTTTTTTCATTCAGTGTGAGATAAGTAGAGCAAGTCCCATCATCTCTGCTTGACAACTGAGGATAACTAAGGCTGAGTGGGTAAAGAACTTGGTCTCTGTCATATGGCCGTAAGCGGCAGTTACAAGTAGAACCCAGACTTGCTAGGCCACTGTTCTTCTCACTCTATTACCCTGTCACCCGTTATGGGGCAGGCAAGATTGCTCCGGTCTGGGAATGAGAAAACCTGGGTTTGTGGTTCTGACGTCCATTCATTGACTTGCTGAGTAAGCCTGGGCGGGTCACTTTGTCTCTTAGAGCCTCAGTTTCCTCTTTGTTAAATGGGGATAATGCTTGTACTACCCACCTCACAGGGTTATAGGAAAAGTACCTTGAAAACCTTAAAGTGCTGATAAAACCATGAGCTCCTCATGACCATTTCATCAGAATTTCTTAAGAATAAAGCTGTTACCAAACAACATTGATTTACGACCACCTTCCCCATATTCTTTCCAGACTCTTCCAAGGCTCTTAGCACAATCCCATCTCTGGATTCTTTGTCTTCTCCCCCAAAGTCTAACCACCATAGTAACAAATCCAACAGTCAGCCCTGTTCCTAAAAGGAGACTTCTCATCCTTATTCCCCAAAACACTATCCTGAGGACTCAGTAAACTATGGCTCCACAAATGAGAAAGTGGTGCTTGGATTCCTTCTAGCGCTACAAATCAGATCACTCGTTTTCAAAGAGCAGTTAATATGACTTTACAAATCCATGGTCTTCAGGCATTAATCTAGGTTGTCTGGCCATGATGTCCCCTAAGTTTCCTAAACAAGTCTCTTCTGAGAACTCGCTAAATGACCTCTGGGGACTGAAGTCTAAGGACCTATAGAGTCACATCCCACCTCTATCTTCTATTAATGGATGAACAAAAAGGCATGTGGGCACTTACTATGTGCCAAGTACTGTGCTGTGCACTTCAGATACAAATGCATTCAGAGTGTCTCAGCTCTCAACGGGACCAGACTCTATTTGGGGGAGACAACACACAAAGAGTTCAGCTACAGGTTGGCTAGAAAGACCCAGAAGTCCCACAGCACTGGGAAGGGGTAGGGGGCAAAGCCTGGGAGTCCTTAGGGGACACTAGCAGGTGAGATGCCAGTGACCAGGGTAAAGTGGCAGGTCTGATGGTGAGCTTTGTTGTTCGGTTGAGTCCAAATCTGTGATCTTATTTGGGGTTTTCTTGGCAAAGAAACTGGAGTGGTCTGCAATTTCCTTCTCCAGCTCATCTGACAGATGAGGAAACTGAGGCAAACAAGGTGAAATGATTTACCCAGGGTCACAGAGCTAGTAAAAGTCTGAGGCAGGATTTGAACTCAGGTCTTCCTACCTCCAAGCCCAGTGCTCTATCCACTACTCTGCCCCTCCCACTTCTGAGGGCGGTAGCTGGTCATTCCCAGCTAGATCAATAGGTTAGAGTCTGAGCAGCCTGAGGTCATGGAAAAGGGAAGTGCATCTCTTACAAGATCTCAGTATCTGTAAGATATGAATAAGTCACTTACCTAACCAACCAAGCACTAGCCTAGATCCTAGGGAGCCACAGAACTGCCTAGACAGAAGTTTACAGCCCATCCGCCTTCTTAGGGCTCAGTTTCCACATCTGTAAAAATGAGGGGACTGGACCAGCTCCCTTCTACCAGCTCTTCCACTTCCCTCTGCAGCTGGGATCCCACAGCCACGTGCAGCTCCCCTTACAACTCTTTCTATTTATTACTAACTGCCAAGATTCACATGGCCCACTTTTATGGTTCTTCCTTGACTCTTGGGCTTCTGCCTATTTGGCCAACTCTCCCTCCCTCTCCTTCAGAACTTTGTATCCCCAACCCAGCTTCTAAATTCTGATGGTTGCCACCTCTTTCCCATCCTAGGCTTATATTTCCCCTGTATCCATCCCTATCGCCATCCTCCTATCTTAGAGAAACTCAATCCCTTTTGCCCAGCACCCTGCCTTGTTCCGAAGCCAACCTGACCACCACCTCTTAAGAGCCACACACTGAGGTCATGTGGGACACTGGGAGGGGGGGAGAGGGGGAGGCATCCCGGCTCTGTGTGACCCCAGCAAATCAGTCACTTTCCTCCCCTGTAGAAGGCTGTTCATACTTGGACTACCCACCTAGCAAGACTACTTTTAAGTAAAGTACTATCCAAGTGTGAACTCCAATAATTACTATTCCTATTTAAAGACCGAGCACCCCCATTCTCCATCCCCTCTGCTGGCCTACCCTTTTCTTGACTCTCCTTGGGAAGCATTCTTCTCTTTTGTCTGTCCCCAAGTAGGGAGAAGGTGGGAGGTCCATTCATACCATACAGGCCCTCTATCCCTTAACATTGGTCCGCAATGTCTCTTCCTCACCTCCAGTTGGTTTATGGAGCATTCACTCCCACATCCCCCCACCATCCTTATCCCCAGCATCTGCTCCTACAACCCAAGTCTAGGACAAAGCTGCTAAAACTGTGGGACGGCACCCCCATATGGGTCACACTGAATGTGGGGGTCCTGAACAATGTAGCAGCAAAGATTATGTTAACCTATTTTATAAACCTATCTACCCAGAGTCGAGTACAAATTTCTCGGGTGGAAAGGGGGTAGCAAGTGGAAAAGTTGAAGAAGCCTTGGTCTTCCACACAGCCTCTATACACACAGTTCTACAACTCTGGTGTCTGTCCCTCTTCTAATTTCAGAAGGGGGGGGGCGGGGCAAGCCTGGCTCTAAAGCAGGCTGTCCCTCCAGCACCTATCCTCCTGCTCCCAAACTGTTGAATACAGGGGCACAGTCACTAACACAACCACTTGCCTCTTCCTCCTCACAACAGCACTCGCTCCTGGCTCCAAACCAAACGGGAGAGAGAATTCATCCCCACACTCTCCTAATACCACTGCCGGTCTTGGACACTCCCAAGCCCCGAGACTGGAGGACCACCCCAACAGACTCCCACGTTGAGTGAGGCTATCGTCCAGTACTCGTCCTCCCACTTCGTAACCAATGCTCCTGGGGGCCCCGTTTCCCCCGTGACAGCCCCCCACCCCGCACACGAAGACTTCCTAGCACTTGTTCTCTCCAGAGCCTGCTTCTCCTAACACCGGCCGGTGCTCGCCACCTTTCTCCACAGCAAGATCACGAGCCTTTAGCCCCCTCTTCAATAACACTGGGATTTCCTCCGGCTCATGCCCCCAGCAGAGCTCTCCCCAGTCAAACACGGCCGGCCGTCCTCCGGGACCGCCCCCCCCCCGCCCCCGTCCTCCCTGACCCCCAAGCCCGGGGGCCACTAGTCCCGCGGGCTTTCCCCACCCCGTCCAGTCCTCCCTGACCAGCCGGCCGAGCCTCCCTGGGCCGGGCAGGCCCCGCTCCGGCCGGGCATCGCTGAGGGCCCCCTGGCTGCCCGCGCCCCGCCCGGACCCCCTCCCCGCCGGGCCGGGCCGCCTCACCACGAGTAGGTCTGCTCCGCCATGGCGCTCGCTGCTGCGGGCCTCGTCCTCCGGCTCGGGCTCGTCTCGGGCGCTCGTCGGGCGGGGCTGCGGGGCCGGGCCGGGCAGGCCGCGGCGGGGCCGGCCGGGCCTCCTCCTCCTGCTCCTCGGGCCTCGCTCCTCCGCGGACCGCGGGCGGCGCCGGCCTCGGGCTCTCTCTCACCGGCCTCCTCCGCGGCGGCGGCGGCTCCGCGGCGGCTCCGATCCCAACATGGCGGCTCCGCGGCGGCGGGGCCTGGGCCTCCCTCGGGCTCTCCCGGCGGCGCGGCGGCGGCGGCGGCGGCTGCGGGCTGGGAAGGGAGGCGGGCGGGGAGGGGCAGGCCAGCGGCGGCGGCGGCGGCGACGGCGCTAGAGGCTCCCTGGCTCCCTCACTGGCCCCGGGGCGCCGCGCTCGGGCGGCGGCGGCGGCGACGGCGGCCGGGGCTCATGGCCAGCTCGGGCTCGCGGCGGCAGCGGCGCTCGCTCGTCCTCTCGGTCGCTCGCTCTCGGTCTCTCGGCTCCGGCTCGAGGCCGCCCTGCTCCGCTCCCCGCCCGCCCGCGAGCCTGCGAGCCTCGAGCCAGCCAGGGGCGGCGCGAGGGGGAGAGCGCGAGCCTGCGGCCTCCGCGCGCTCACGTGCCCAAAACACGCTCACGTGACGCGCCGACGCCAGCCCCGCCCCCGGGCGCTCGGCCGGCCTCCCCGCCGCCGCGGCCGCTGCTGTGGCCGTTTGTCCCTCCCTCACCCCGCCCCGCGGCGCGCGGGGCCGGGGGCCGGGGGGCGGGGGGCGCGGTGGCTGAGCTCTTCCCCTCCCCCTCCCCTTCTCCTCCCCCTCCTCCTTTCTCACCCCGGGGCCGGAAAGAGCTCCAGGCGCCCGCAGCGAGCCCCTTCCCCCACCTCCCATCCCCCATTATCCCCCGGGCTCTGGCTCCGCGGCTCTCCCCTCCGGGGGTCTGCCTCGGATCCCTTCGGCTCAGTCCGCGATCCGGCGTCGCCCAATAACTCTCCGGGCTTCTGGGTCTCCTCTCTCCGTCTCTGTCCCTCTGTCTTTGTGTCTGTCTCTGTGTCTGTCTCTCCTCTCTCAGTCTCTCCAACTCTTTCTTTGTGTCTCTGTGTCTCTGTCTCTCCCCCTTTCTGTGACTGTCTCTGTTTTTGTCTCTCTCACTCTTGCCGAGATTACTTTATGCATCGGGTTAATTCCCCCAAGTCCTGTGTGCCAAACACTTTGCCAGATACCCGAGAGGCAAGGACAAAGCAGAAAAGCATTTCGAGATTTTAGGAGCCCTCAATCCCCTAGATTCAATCCCCTAATGTTCACAGCTAAAAGCTGGTCATGTCAAAGGCCCAGGGTAATAAAAGATACCAAAAAATAAGGTGGTCGTTCAGGGGAGGAGCTTACATACTACTAAAGGGCAACAACCCATTCACAAAGGAGAATCCAAAGAAGTACAATGTAACCAGGGTGGGTGGGAAGCATTCTTTGACTTTCAACTGTATCTCCTCTGAAATAACAAACCAGTTTGTATTTACTTTGTATCTTTTTCAGAGAGGCAGCCTTGGAGAGGGAAGACGGTTTTCAGTCGCCCAAGTCTGAGACAACATAATTTCCGTGGGATTCAGGGCGTCATTTAACCTCTCACTCCCTTAACCTCTCCCAGCCCCCAGGCCACTCTCTAAAGACTTATCAGTTACAGACACTTAGTGGCTGATCTGCATAATGAAATCTCAAGTCCAGACCGAAAATATCCTGTTTGGACTTATCTGTGTATGTGTTGTTCAAACAGTACGCTGTAAACTAGTGCCTGAAATTCTCTCTCTCCTTCCTTCCGCCTCCTGGCTTCTCCGGCTGCTTTCAAGTGCCAACTAAAATCCCACCTTTTGCAAGAAAACCTTTGCTAATACCCCATAATCAATCAATCAATCAATCAACAAACATTATTAGACAATTGCTATATGTCAGGCCCCGTTCTAAGCACTGAGTGTAAGGCCTAGGGCCTTTTCTCTGTTAATTTAGTTCCAATTTATCCTGTCTATAGCTTGTTTGTACATAGCTGTTTGCACGTTATCTCCCAGTGTAGATTGTGAGTTCCTTGTAGTGGAATGTCTTTTGCCTTTCTTTGCATCCCTGGCACTTAGCACAGTGCCTGATGCAGAGTACACACTTCAATGCTTCTTGAATTAGACTAAATTGGATTCAAGATTCCAGGAGGACAATGCTTAGAGTAGGAATGACCAGGTGAATCTCAGTCGTGCCACTCCCTAGCTAGGAAACTAGACAAATAAATGAGTACTAGCTGGGGATTAAGATGCTATGGGTTTCAGGGCAGCTAGATGGCACAGTGGATAAAGCACCAGCCCTGGATTGAGGAGTACCTGAGTTCAAATCTGGCCTCAGACACTTAACGCTTACTAGCTGTGTGACCCTGGGCAAGTCACTCAACGACAATTACCTCCCCCCCCCCCCAAAAGATGCTATGGGTTTCAATTTGGATTCTGCCACTTAGCTCATATGACCTTGGACAAGTCACTTCATGTGAGCCTCAGTTTCCTCTTCTGTAAAATTCGGGGGTTGGATTAGATAGCTTCAAAGGTCCACTCGAATTCCAAGTCTATGATTCAATAATAATCCTGCTCTGTTCTCGGGAATGGGGGCAGCTAGGTGGAGCACCAGCCCTGGAGTCAGGAGGACCTGAGTTCAAATCTAGCCTCAGACACTTGACACTTACTAACTGTGTGACCTTGAGCAAGTCACTTAACCCCAATTGCCTCACTAAAAAAAAATAAAGGGAGTGGACTAAATGACCTTTTAGCTCCCTTCTAGTTCTCAGGTATGGATTTAAGAACCACTCCTGTCTTCCCTCCCTCCACGCTCTCCATTCTTGAGACTCTGCCTCCTCCCCAACACTCCCCAGATCTGTGGGAACCTTCTTCTGCTCTAGGCAAGGGAGCTTCTTTCTACGGTCAGAGCTGACAATCAACCAATGTAAAATTGTCCCATGATTGTCTTTAAGCCTCCCAGCTGGTTTGCAGATGGGCCATGCGATATAAAGAAGACCTGTAATCAGCAATTTATGATTGATGGGACTTATTTTACTTTGCTGAGCCTAAGTTTCTTCAGCTGTAATAAGGGCATTTACAGCAACAGTTTTCAGGTTTGTTTGCAAAAAAAGGTTTACATGTGCTATCTCATTTGACGTTCACAACCCTGTGAGGCAGATGCTATGATTCTCCCCATCTTACAGATGAGGAAACTGAGGTTGATGGAGATAAAGTGACTTGCCCAGGGTCACACTTGTTATTTTTGTTTTGTTTTGGTTTTTTTTTTGGGGGGGGGGTGTTGCAGGGCAATGAGGGTTAAGTGACTTGCCCAGGGTCACACAGCTGGTAAGTGTTAAGTGTCTGAATCTGGATTTGAACTCAGGTCCTCCTGAATCCAGGGCTGGTGTTTTAGCCACTGTGCCACCCAGCTGCCCCCTAGGTCACATTTGTTATTGAGTCACATCTAACTCTTTGTTACCCTGTGTACCCATGTCCATAAAGTTTTCTCGGCCAAGATACTGAAGTGGTTTTCCTCTTCACTGGATTAAGGCAGACAGAGGTGAAGTGACTAGAAGCTAGTAAAGGTCTGAAAAAGGATTCAAATTCAGGTCCTTCTGACTCCAGGCCTAGAGCTCTAACCATTGAGCCACCTAGCTGCCTCACCAGGGTCACATAGCTGGGAATTATCAGACGCAGGATCTGAACATTGGTCTTCCTGACTCCAAGGCTAACACTTTGCTGCTTGAAACTTTAAAGTTTATGAAGCACTTTATATATTTTATCTTATTTGACCTACAGGCCAACCCCATGAGCTAGGTACACACCAGGTCTTCTTTCCATTTTTACAAAATAAAAAACTAACCATCAGAGATTCAACCGCAGACTCATGATCATATAACTGCTGTCAGAGGTGGAATTAGAACATGTCTTAGGGAGTTGGTCTAAATTACTTCTACATGAACATTTTTTTTTTGTGGGGCAATGGGGGTTAAGTGACTTGCCCAGGGTCACACAGCTAGTAAATATCAAGTGTCTGAGGCCAGATTTGAACTCAGGTCCTCCTGAATCTAGGGTCAGTGCTTTATCCACTGAGCCACCTAGCTGCCCCCCTAAATTACTTCTAAAGTCCATTTCAGCTATAAACCCATGGAGTCAAGTTGATTCAATAGGAGTTCTAGAACACCTACTATGTGCCAGCCTCTGTCTAATCACTTCAGTACTATGGCAATATCTTGGACCATCCTACATGGTAGGGCAGAGTGCAAGGCTATAAATTGGCAGAGGATGATACAGGATTTATAGCTGGAAGGTAGTTGTTGGTCCAGCTCATTTTACAAATGAAGAAACAGACTCAGCCAAAGTTGCTCAGGAAGTAGAAGGGCATGTAACATAATAACCATCACAACAACAACACAACAATTAAAATGTAGGTTTATGAGTCACTTTTTCTACAACTGCCCTCGTTAGAAGGTAAGCTATGCAAAGATTACTAACCTCATTTTACTGATGGGGAAACCAAGGCACAGAGAAGTGAAATGACCTGACCAAGGTCACAGAAATAAGTGTTGGGGCTAGGATTCAAACCCTATGTCCTGACTTCAAGCCCAATGGTCTTTCTGCCAAAATGCAGAAAATCGTTGGCTTTAGAACCAGAAGGGACCTTAGAAGAAAGGCAAAAAACAGTTCCTACTCTCAAAGAGGTTGAAATGAATGGGGGAGACAACAACAAGCTATATCCAGAATAAACAAGAGTGAAGGGACTGGCATTAAGTGGGTTTGGGAAAGGCTTCTTGTAAGAGGGAGGATTTTAGCTGAGACTCAAAGGAAACTGAGGAAGTCAGGAAAGGAGAGATGGGGGGGGGGCGGGGAAACAGCCCAGGCATGAAGGACAGTGAGTGAAAATGCCTGGAGTTGAGAGATAGGATGTCTTGTTCAAGGAACAGGAAGAAAACCAGTGTCACTGGATGGCAGAGTACATTGGGGGGAGGGGGGGAGGGGGGAGGGGAACATGGGAAGAGTGTGTGTATGTGTTTGGGGGAATAAAAGAAGACTGGAAAGGGGGACAGCTAGGTGGTGCAGTGGATAAAGTACCAGCCCTGGATTCAGGAGGACCTGAGTTCAAATCCAGCCTCAGACATTTGACACTTACTAGCTGTGTGACCCTGGGAAAGTCACTTAATCCTCATTGCCCCTCCCCAAAAAATTTTTTTTAAAAGAAGACTGGAGAGGGCAGCTCGGTGGCGCAGTGCATAGAGCACCAGCCCTGGAGTCGGGAGGACCTGAGTTCAAATCCGGCCTCAGACACTTAACACTTACCAGCTGTGTGACCCTGGGCAAGTCACTTAACCCCAATTGCCTCACTAAAAAAAAAAACAAGACTGGAAAGATAGGAGGGTACCAGGTTCTAAAGGACTTTAAATGCCAAAGAGGAGATTTTACATTTGATCCTAGAGGTAATAAGGAACCACTGGAGTTTATTGAATTGAGGGGTGATATGGCGGAACTTTCCCTTTGAGAGAATCACTTTGACAGTTCGGTGGATGATGCAAACAGTAAGGAGAAACTTGTGAGAGGGAAGCCAAGCAGCAAGTTATTGCAATGGTGGTGAGGTGTGAGGTGATAAGAGCCTGAGGCAGATTGGGGGCAGGGTAAGAGAGAAGAAGGTGTATCCAAGAGATGTTATGAAGGTAAAAGCAACAGTTCCTGGCAACAGATTGGATGTATGAGGTGAGAGATAAGAGTAAGGAGCTGAGGATGACACCTAGGTTTGTGAGTCTGGGGGACTGGGAGGATGGTGATACTCTCAACATTAGTAGGGAAATTCAGAATAGGGGAAGGCTTAGGCGGGGGTTTGTGTGGGGGGGGGATGAGTACAGTTTTGAACATCTAGAGTTTAAGTGGTCTACCAGACATCCAGATCAAGATATGTAGTAGGCAGTTGGAACTGCAAGACTGAAAGTCATCAGAGAGGTTAGGGCTGGCTAGATTTGAGAATCATCAACATTAAATCCATGGGAACTGATGAGATCACCAAATGAAATATCATGGAGGAAGAAGGAAACATCTACAGTTAATGAGCACAATCTGGATGAAGAGCCAGCAAAGGAGACTGAAGAGTAATCAAAGAGGTAGGAGGAGAACCAGGAGGGAAGGATGCACTAAGAGGAAGTGTAACCAGAAGAGAGTATCAAGAGGAAAGGGTGAGGCAGCTAGGGGGCGCAGTGGATAAAGCACTGGCCCTGGATTCAGGAGAACCTGAGTTCAAATCCGGCTTCAGACACTTAACACTTACTAGCTGTGTGACCCTGGAGAAGTCACTTAGCCCTCATTGCCCCACAAGAAAAAAAAAGGAAAGGGCAAAATAGAGGGGTTAGCTTTGGTAAGGAGACAAGCCACCTCTTCATGTGAGACAGAGGTAAAAGAGGTAATAATGGCAGAAAGCATCTGGGAGATGTGAGATAAGAGGGAGAAAAGAGGAAGCTTTCTGTGAATGGCCTCAGTTTTTCAGTGAAATATGAGGCAAGATTCTCAGTTGAGAGGGTGGGGGAGGAGGAATCATGGCAGGTTTGAGGAGAGATGAAAAGGTTTGGTTTTCCAAACCAAAGCCACTGTACTTAGTGGGATAGTGAGTCAATTAGAGAGTTGTATAAGGATTGCCTTGCAGCAGTGAGGGCCCAGTTGAGATTATAGGACATAAATTTGCTGGGGAAGCAGTCAGCACGGTTTCATAATTTCCTCCAGCTCTCTTCAGCAGCATGAGTAGAAGCAAAGGCAACAAATGGTGGAAGTAATCCAGGACTGAGGCTTGTCAGGAGGAGATTGTTCATAGGTTAAAGGAGCAACACTTGAGAGAAGAGGATAATGTAGAGTTGACCCAGTTCACCAAATGACAAGATGGAGAAGAGAGGAGAGGGTAGTGAGTATGGGGGTGATGGCGTGGGAAAGAACTGAGGGGGTTGTCATGAGGATGAAGAACAGGAGAGGCAGAGAGAGAGGGAGGTGGAATGACAAGGGATTGTGATGAGATAAGGGAATTTCAGACTTCACGAATATGGAAGTGGTCCATCTGTGGCTGACGGCAAGATCAAAGGTATGACAATCCCTATGTGTAGCTGAGGTGGGGTGGAGGAGTAGGTCTCGGGAAATGAGTAAGTTGGGGAACTGTGAAGTTAAAGTGATTGAGGGAACATCAAGATGTATGTTAAAGTCTCCTAGTGTGAGGTCAGGAAGTGGGCAGGAAAGAAAGACTGTTAGCCAGGCACTGACCTCATTGAGGAAAGAAGGGGAGTGTCCTGGAGGTCTGGAGACAACAACTTCCAGGCTTTTGATCCTTCCGTAAATAGGGATTGAGTGAACTTCAAAGGGAGGGAATTTACTGAGCGATGCTGCTGGAAGGGGAAACTTGGACACAGGAGAGGGAAGCAAGGATGATTCTAAGTCCCCTTTCTAAACCAGCGAGCCAAGGGGACAGAAGGAAAGTGCAGCCGGTGCTGGAAAGGGTAACCAGGGAGGCTGTCACAAGGAGGGAGCTGAATCTCAGGGAGAGCTGGGAGGAAGGAGTAGGAAAAGAAAAGATTGAAGTGGAAAACAAGTTAGTCGCCCAGCATTCTGGAGAGCGCATTGCAAGGGGGGTGGGTAGCTTTGGAGTGGAGCCTTGAAGGAAGGGGGTGGGGTGGTGGAGGATTGAGAAGAGGGCTTGAATAAGGATAGCCTGGGGTTTGGAGTCAATGGGATGCAGAAGGTACCACTGAGTGGGAGTTGGTTAATCACTGCTAAATGAGTTCGTGTGCTTAGGAACATCTTTAGTTCAACCTTAGGGTACCACTCTGGGAGCTTCGGGCTAGGGTTCCAATGCTGGGAGCAGATGGAATGGTATTTCCTGTCCCTGAAGACAGGGTAGGCCAGAGAGGTGGGCAAGGTGGGCAGAGGGAAAAGAGTTGAATAATGTCTCTGTCCCCGGCAGACTGGATAGGTCCTCTCTGAACTGGAAGGGAGTCCAGTCTAGGATACCAGAGCAGATTATTATTATCTTAATAATATAAATATAATAATAAGTAGCACTTATATAGTGCTTTAAGATTTGCAAAGTGATTTACAAAGATCTCATTTGATCCTCACCTCAGCCACCATGGAAGGTAACTGAAGCTTAGAGGTTTTGTCACTTGTCAAAGGTCACACAATAAAAAAGTGTCTGAGGGTGAGATTTGAAGTCAGGTCTTTTCCAAATCTAATCAGGGCTCTTACCTAGGTATATCTTGCTATTAGAGAAAACAAAGCCTACTACCCTACTAGAGGAAACAAAGGCTAAATGGCATTTTTTTTTTTGGTGAAGCAATTGGGGTTAAGTGACTTGCCCAGGGCTACACAGCTAGTAAGTGTTAAGTGTCTGAGGTCGGATTTGAACTCAGGTCCTCCTGACTCCAGAGCCGGCGCTCTATCCATTGCGCCACCTAGCTGCCCCCTAAATGACATTCTTGAAGTCCTGCAGATAAGATTTCTTGGATTTGGTTGTATTTGTTGCTTAGATTACAAAGGAAACTGAGGTTCAGGGAGGTAAAACCACTTCCCCAAGGTTGCACAGCAGAGTCAGGATTTGAACCTAGGGCTACTGAGTCTGAATCAGTCTTCTAGCTCCAACTCCACCAATTATTTCAAATAATATTGTTGTTAAGTCATTTTTTAAAGTCATGTCAGTCTCTTCTTCTTCTTTTTGGTGAGGCAATTGGGGTTAAGTGACTTGCCCAGGGTCACACAGTTAGTAAGTGTCAAGTGTCTGAGGCTGGATTTGAACTCAGGTCCTCATGAATCCAGGGCCAGTGCTCTATCCACTGCACCACCTAGCTGCCCCATGTCAGTCTCTTCTTGATCCCATTTGGAATTTTCTTGGCAAAGATACCGGAGTGGTTTGCCATTTCTTCTTTAGCTCATTCTATAGATGAGGAAACAGTCAAAGACGATGAAGTGACTTGCCCAGGGTCACACAGTTAGAAAGTATTTGAGGTAGAATTTGAACTCAGATCCTCCTGACTTCAGGTCAGTCCATTCTGTCCATTGTCTCTGTATATATGTAGATGTGTGTCTATATGCACGCCAGTTTGCCACTTACTCTCTGTTTCTTCTTGGACAGGTCCCTCCTCCTCTCTGCATTTTCTTCCTCAATAAGAGGAAACCATTAGAACAGAGAGACCCTCTATGATCCTTCCCAGATTTTAATCTATGGTCCACTTATCTATAAAACAGGAACAATGCTCACATTGCTGCTATCCTTTATGGGATGGTTATGGCTTTAAAACAACAACAGCACACACTCACTTTGTAAACCTGGATGTGCTTAGGTCATTGTTCTTTTTAAGTCCAGGCCTGTAATTTCATAAATGTGTGGAAATTTACCAGTGTGGTCATCCTCTCCATCAATGCACATCTGCGACTTGACTGTACTTTAAGAGTCTTAGAAAGGTTTCTGGGGCCACAAAGCAGTTAAGTAACTTACTTGCCTGCCCAGCGTCACACAGAGAGGAGGTGTCAGAAGTGGGATTTGAATTAGATCTTTCTAATTCCAAGGCTAGTTCTCTCTCCACTATAACTTATTGTCTCTCTTGTGATCAGAACACACACAGTACCTGGCACATAATAAGTGCTTAATAAATGTTTGTTGATTGATTGAATTCTAATGATTAATACTACTAATTACTATAAGCCATACTTAATTAAAATTAAATAACTATTATTTTTTTTCTGTACCAGCTAAGGTCCAAAGTACTGCATTGGGTACAATATAGCATAGGAAACTGGAATGTAAGATCTAGGAGTCAAGGACAGTTGAATGTGATCAAATTGTAGATGGAAAGATCATACATTGACATCTTGGATGGCAGCGAACTTAAGTGGATGGGAGTGGGTGAATTTAATTCAGGTGATCACTACACATTCTACTGTGGGCAAGAATCCCTTAGAAGCAATGGAATAGCCTTCAGTCAATAAAAGGGCGAGAAAAGCAATACTGGGATCTCAGACAACCACAGAATGATAGCTGTTTGAATCCATGGCAAGCCATTCAATATCACAGCTCCAACAACTGATGCTGAAGGCGCCAAGGTTGATCTGTTCTATGAAGCCCTACATCTTCTAGAAATAACACCCCAAAAAGTCACATTCATCACAGGAGATTGGAATGCTAAAGTAGGAAATCAAAAGATAACTGGAATAATAGGCAAGTTTGGCCTTCGGGGCAGCTAGGTGGCGCAGTGGATAGAGCACCGGCCCTGGAGTCAGGAGTACCTGAGTTCAAATCCGGCCTTAGACACTTAACACTTACTAGCTGTGTGACCCTGGGCAAGTCACTTAACCCCAATTGCCTCACTAAAAATAAATTAATTAATTAAATTAAAAAAAAAGTTTGGCCTTGAAGTACGTAATGAAGCAGGGCAGAGACTAACAGAGTTTGGTCAAGATAATTCACTGGTCATAGCAAACACTCCTTTTCAACAACCCTAAGGATGACTTTATATATGGTCAATATAGAAATCAGATTGGTTATTTACTTTGCGGACAAAGGTGGAGAAGTTCTACATGGTCAGTTCAAACAAGACCTGGAGCTAACTGTGGCTCAAATCATGAGCTTTTTATTGCAAAATCCAGACTTAAATTGAAGAAAATAGGGAAAACCATCAGACCACAACAGGTATGACCTAATATCATCTCTAATGAATATGAAGTAGAGGTGATGAATAGATTTAAAGAATTAGATCTGGTAGTTAGAGTGCCTGAAGAACTATGGACTGGGGTTCCCAACATTGTGCAGAAGGCAGCAACAAAAAGCATTCCAAAGAAAAATAAGAGCAAGGGAGCAAAAGAGGCTTTACAAAATTGCTGAGGAAGGAAGGAAAGGGAAAGAAGAAAGGGAAAGATAAACTCAATTGAATGCAGAATTCCAGAGAATAGCTAGGAGATTAGGTTTTCTTAATTGAACAATGCAAAGAAATAGAAGAAAACAATAGAACGGGAAAGGCAAAAGATCTCTTCAAGAAAACTGGAGATATGGAGGGAAAGTTTTTGCAAAAATGGGCAATAAAAGACTTAACATGATAAAAGACTTAATGGCAGGGACTTAACAGAAGTAGATGAGATTAAGAGGAGGTAGCTAGAATACACAAAAGAACTATACAAGAAAGATCTTAACATCAACTATGTGTGGTTAATCCTCTAGAATCAGTCATCCTAGAGAATGAAGTCAAGGGTGCAGCTAGGTGTCGAAGTGGATAAAGCACCGGCCCTGGATTCAGGAGGACCTCAGTTCAAATCCGACCACAGACACTTGACACTAGCTGTGTGACCACGGGAAAGTCACTTAACCCTTATTGCCCTGAAGAGAGAGAGAGAGAGAGAGAGAGAGAGAGAGAGAGAGAGAGAGAGAGAGAGAGAGAGAGAATGAAGTCAAGAGAGACTTAGGAAGCATTGCTAACAATAAGTGGCCAATGGACTGAAAAAGATCAGTTTATGTCCCAATTCTAAAGAAAGGCAATGCCAAAGAATATTCAGATTACTGAACAATTGTGCTCATTTCCCATGCCAGCAAGGTTATGCTTAAAATTAGGCTTTAGCACTTTGTGAACTGAGAATTACCAGAAGAGTAGGCTGGTTTTCCAAGAGATAGAGACATTAGAGACCAAATTGCCAACATTCACTGGATTATGGAGGAAGCAAGGGAGTTCCAGAAAAACATCTGCTTATTTGACTACACTAAAGCCTCTGACTATGTAGAGCATGGCAAAACGTGGCAAGTTCTCAAAGAAATGGGAGTAGTACATCGTCTTGTCTCCTGAGCAACCTGTATGTGGGCAAAGAAGCAACAGGTAGAACTGAACATGAAACAACTAAATGGTTTAAGATTGGAAAAAGAGTGCCAAGGCGATATATTGTCACCTTATTTATTTAATTTATATGTAAAGTACATCATGTGAAATGTCATACTGGATGAATCCAAAGATGGAATGAAGGTTGCCAGGAGAAATATCCACAATCTCAGATATGCAAATGATATGACTGATGGCAGAAAGTGAAGAGGAATTAAGAAGCTTCTTCATGAGCTCGAAAAAGGAAGGTGTAGGGGCAGCTAGGTGGCATAGTGGATAGAGCACCGACCCTGGAGTCAGGAGGACCTGTGTTCAAATCCGGCCTCAGAAACTTAACACTTACTAGCTGTGTGACCCTGGGCAAGTCACTTAACCCCAATTGCCTCACCAAAAAAAAAAAAAAAGAAAGAAAGAAAGAAAGAAAAAGGAAGGTGTAAAAGCTGGCTTGAAGCTTCACATAAAAACAAACTAAGATCTTGACAACTGGTCCTATCACTTCCTGGCAAATAAAGGGAGAAGAAATGGAAGTGGTGTCAGATTTTATATTCTTGGGGGCTCAAAGTGATATCACTGCAGATGGTGACTGCAGCCATGAAATTAAAAGATGCTTGCTCCTTAGAAGGAAAGCTATGGCAAATCTGGACAGTATACTAAAGATGAGAGGCTAGCCAACATCCATATAGTCAATGCTATGGTTTTTCCAGTAACAATGTATAGCTGTGAGAGTTGGACCATAAGGAAAGCTGAGTGGCACAGAATTGATGCTTTCTAATTGTGGTGCTGGAGAAGACTTTTGAGAATTCCTTGGACAGCAAGGAGATCAAATCAGCCAACACTTAAAGAAATGAATTCAGGCTATTTACTGGAAGGTCAAATACTAAAGCTGAAGCTTGAATACTTTGGCCACATGATGAGAAGACGGGACTCATTGGTAAAACTCCTGATGTTGGGAAAGATTGAAGGCAAAAGGAAAAGAGGATGAAATGGATTGTTAGTATGGAAACCACAAACACGAGCTTGGACAGACTTTGGGAGAGAGTGGAGGATAGAAGGGCCTGGCGTGCTATGGTCCATGGGATCCTGAAGAATCGGACATGACTGAGCTTCTGAACGACAACACTGCTCTGGACATTTCATGAGATTGGGATCTTGGCTCTGCTCCTTACCACCACTGTGATCTTGGAAAAGCCACTTCCACTCCCTAAATGTCACATTCTTCACCCGGAAAATTAGGTCAGATTAGCAGATCTCTACAATTCCTTCCAGTTCTGCATCCCATGATCCAATACTTTAAGCAAAGATGAATGAGATTAGAATAGTATTGAGCATTCCATTTAGAGGGTCTGGAGCTTGAGGCACAGCATAGGATGAATATGGAAGAGCAAAAAACCTGGACTTTGCCCCCCCCCCCCTCCCCGACTACTTTGAATTATTTGGAAGGTGCAGTGTGATAGGAAAGGGGTTTGCCTCTCAAGTAACTAATCACGTTTCTTTACTATTTTCTTTAGTGAGGCAATTGGGGTTAAATGATTTGCCCAGGGTCACACAGCTAGTAAGTGTTAAGTGTCTGAGGACGTACTTGAACTCAGGTACTCCTGATTCCAGGGCCAGTGCTCTATCCACTGCGCCACCTAGCTGCCCCACGTTTCTTTACTATTCTGGATAGGTCAAGCCTTTCTAGTAGTATCATTACATTTAGGGGGAGGCATTTGGGGTTGACTTTCCCAGGGTCACACATTAGTAAATGTCTGAGGCCTCATTTGACCTCAGGTCTTCTGACTCTGCTACCTAGCTACCTCAACTCTGTACATTTTCAGTGGTTGTCCTCAATGCCTAGAATTCTCTCCCTTCTCCTTCTGCTTCTGGGTTTTCCTAGATTCTCTCTGTCTCTGTTTCTGTCTCTCTCCCTTCTCTCCCCCCCCCATCTTCCCCTTCCTCTCTCTCCCCTTCCCTCTCTTTCCAGAGCTGTTCTCTATCCACTTCACCCCAAGCTGATCTCTCTCTCTCTCTCTCTCTTTTTTTTTTGGTCCAACTGGTAATTTCATTCATTCATTCATTTTATTTTGTTTTTGTTTTTGTTTTGTTTTTGTTTTTTTTGTTTTTTGCAGGGCAATGAGGGCTAAGTGACTTGCCCAGGGTCACACAGCTAGTAAGTATCAAGTGTCTGAGGCCGGATTTGAATTCAAGTCCTCCTGAATCCAGGGCCGGTACTCTATCCACTGAGCCACCTATCAGCCCCTCATTCATTCATTTTAAATCATAAAAGTATTTTACGATTTTCCAGTTAACATGTAAAGATTATTTTCAACATTTGTTTTCATAAGACTTTTAGTTCCAAATTTTTCTCCCTCCCTCCTTTTCCTCCCCCCTCCCCAAGAGAGAAAGCAATCTGATATATGTTATATATGTACAATCACATTAAACATATTTCTGCCTTAGTCTTGTTGTGAAAGAAGAATTTCAACATTTGTTTAAATAAGATTTTGCTAGACTATCTCTTTTAAGTGGCTTTTTTAGTGTTTGGTCCTAAGGCAGTGATAGTTCCGTGGTACTCTGTCCTGGTCAGAGATAACATCTGGAGCATTGTGTTCACGTTTAGGTAATTGGGTCTTTGGAAGAACCTTGATAAACTGAGAGCTCCAGAAATGGGATGGGAACTAAGATGGTGAAAGACCTGGAGTTCATGCTCGATCAATCTAAGAAATTATATTTAAACTGAAAAAGATTAGCAGGGGCTCTTAACTTGGAGTCTAGGGACAGATTTCAGAGGATCAGTGAACATGGATGGGGAAAAAAATCATATCTTTGTTTTTATTAACCTCTGCATGAAATTGAGCATTTCCTTCAATCATGAATTTTAAACAAGACATCAAGGAGGTGGCTAGGTAGCGAAGTGGATAAAGTGCTGGCCCTGGATTCAGGAGGACCTGAGTTCAAATCCAGCCTCAGACACTTGACACTTACTAGCTGTGTGACCCTGAGCAAGTCACTTAACTCTCATTGCCTCACACAAAAAAAGACATTAGTCTGAGAAGGGGTCCATAGGCTTCACTTGCTTCTCAAAGGGATCCATGACACAATGAGAATTCAAAGGATGATCAGGAAAAACTTCTTAACAATGAAAACTTCCCCCAGGTGCAATAAGCAGTCTCTAGAGGAAGTGGCTTCCCCTCCTTGGAGGGGAGAAGCCAGATGACCCCATTCGATTTATGTTGTAGAGGGGATTCCTGGTCAGATTAGACCTGCTCCAAAGTCCTTTCTTAGGCTGGGATTCTGTGATATACTCAGTATTTAATTATCTGTGAACGTGATTACCAGCATTCCTAAAGCTCCTTAAGCTTTGTAAAGCGGGGTGGCGAGGTGGCGCAGTGGATAAAGCACCGGCCCTGGATTCAGGAGTACCTGAGTTCAAATCTGACCTCAGACACTTGATACTTACTAGCACTGGGCAAGTCACTTAACCCCCATTGCCTCGCAAAAAAAAAAAAAAAAAAAAAAAAAAAAAAGATTTGTAAAGCACCTAAAGTATGTGAATTGAACAACTCAGTAATGTAGGTTACTTTCCCCATTGTACCTTCCACCCTCCAACTAGAATGTAAGCCCCTTATGGGTAATTTTTTTTGCATTAATAATATTTTCTTTTTCTCAATTACATGTAAAAATAATTTTCACTATTTTTTTTTTAATTTTGACTTCCAAATTCTCTCTGTTCCTTCCTACCCGAGATGGTAAACAATCTGATATAGGTTATACATATACAATCATGTAAAACACATTTCCATATCAGTCATTATGTGGAAGAAAACTTGAACCAAAAATAAATAAATGAATAAATAAAGTGAAAAACAGTAGGCTTTGGTCTGCATTCAGATACCATCAATTCTTTCCTTGGAGGTAGATAGCACTTTTCATCATGAGTCTTTTGAGAATGTCTTGGATCACTGTATTGCTGAGAAGAGCTAAGTCATTCAGAGCTGATCATTGTACAATGTTGCTCTTACTGTGTACAATGTTCTCCTGGTTCTGTTCACTTCACCCTGCATCAGTTTGCTGTTAATTCTTTTTATTTTTTTTTAATTTAATTTTTTTAGTGAGGCAATTGGGGTTAAGTGACTTGCCCAGGGTCACACAGCTAGCAAGTGTCAAGTGTTTGAGGCTGGATTTGAACTCAGGTACTCCTGACTCCAGGGCTGGTGCTCTATCCACTGCGCCACCTAGCTGCCCCTCTGTTAATTCTTTCCAGTTTTCTGGAAAGCATCCTGCTTGGCATTTCTTACAGCACGATAGTGTTCCGTTACATTCACATACCACAATTTGTTCAGCCATTCCCCCATTGATGGGCATTCTGCCTTGAGGGTGAATATTAAGGCAATTTTGTCTTTCTATCCTCAGAAGCTAGTACATAGTGCCTGGTGCATAGCGTGCCTCAAAAATTCTTGTTAAACTGAACTTCCTTCATTCTTTTCTGCCCAAATTCTTCATCTGTAAAATGAAAGGGTTGGACTAGAAGATCTCCAAGCTCCGCCCCCCCCCACATTCCCTGTTCTAAGGCCCTCCCAGCCCTGACATCCCCTGTTCTAAGGCCCCTCTCAGCTCTGACAATATATATTATATCAGGGGCAGCTAGATGGTGCAGTGGTTAAAGCACCGGCCCTGAATTCAGGAGTACCTGAGTTCAAATCCGGCCTCAGACACTTGACACTTACTAGCTGTGTGACCCTGGGCAAGTCACTTAACCCCCATTGCCTGCAAAAAAAAAACCCAAAAAATATATATATTATATCATCTTTGATAGCTCTAAAACCTATAATCCTTTGATTTGCCTTAGTACTTTTACAGGAACACTCACTTACCTACAGGGACTCATAAGGAAATAAGACACTAGGCCAATTGGAAAGAATTGAAAGTTGAAAGCATAAGCCACTCTAGGTCATGTGAAATCTCCTTCCTCAGAGATTGGAGAATAAGATAAACCAGTGCCCCATTAATAAAAGAAAAAATCATAGGCTGGGTCCTGGGTGATTCATCTGACCTCCTATTCCCAATGAATCATAACAGGTGGAGTCAAGTGGGTGGCAGAGCTGAAGAGATGAGTTGGATCTGCTAAGGAAAGAATCACTGAGCAGACAGAAGAGAACAAGCTTCTCCAAGTCAAGTCAACAAACATTGATTCAAACTTCTACCATGTGCTGGGCACTGTGCTAAGTGCTTCTGTTACAAAGAAAGGGAAGAAGAAAAAAGTCACTGCTCTCAAGGAGTCCACATTCTATTAGGAGACACAACGTACAAAGAACTAAGTGCAGACATGATGAAAGTAGGATGATTTGGAAGTGATCTCAAAGGGAAGGCACTTGTAGCATCCTGGGAGACTTGGAAAGGTTTTTTTTTTTTTTTTTTTGGTAGAAGCTGAGATTTTTGCTGAGATAGGAAAGAAGCCAGGGAAGCCAGGAGGTGGGGGTGAAGAGGGAGTGAATCCCAGGCTGGGGGGCAGGGCACAGCCAATAAAAATGCAGAGTTGAGAGATGCAAAGTCTTGTTGAAGGAACAACAAGGTCTGTATAATTGGATCAGAGAGTACAGGAGTAATGGAAGGGAGGACTGGAGAGTAGGAAGGGGTCAGGTTAGGAAGGGCTTTGAAAGTCAAAAAGTAAAAAGATCTGGCTAGAAGATGGGGCCTGGAGATGAGAACAGTATCTTTTTTCTCCCTTTGAGAGAGATCACAGTAGAAGCCTCCTGAGAGAGACCATGATCAAAAGCCACCATTGAAAAAGCCCAATGAAAGTGGGCAGAATTGGGAGAGTAGAAGCCATCCCATCCCAACTGTCCCCAAACAAAAATCCCATCCACTACATCCCCAGGAAGTGGTCATTCAGCTGCTTTTGGAGGTGGCCAGTACAAAGGGACCCTCCTGCCTCCCAGGGCACCCACTTTGGACAGCTCTTCTTGCTAGGCAGTTTCTTTCCAAAGCATTTAGTCTGGGGCCAAGTGGAAGAAAGCTTATCCCTCTTCTATGTAACATCTTATTTAAATGCCTGAAGGTAATGACTACACTCACCCAAGTGTTCTATTCAGGCATCAACAATTCCTGTAGCCCAATGATTCTCAGAGGTGGCACAGTGGATAGAACACTGGTCCCGAAGTTGGGAGGACCCAAGTTCAAGTCTCACCTCAGACACTTACCAGTTGTGTGACCCTGGACAAGTTGCTTAAACCCAATTGCCTTAAACATCTGGGGCCATCTCCAGTCATCCTGATGTATATCTTGCCATTGGACCCAGATGGCTTTGTAGGAGTGAGGTTGGTGACCTTGCCCAGCCCTCCCTCACTTAAATCCAATTCAGTGCAAGTTATGACATCACCCCAATGTCATGGTCCTCTCTGAGAATGAAGGACAAACAACAACTTCTCAAAGTGTGATCTCCAAATCCCTGGGGGACTCTGAGCCCTTTTGGGGGAGGGAAGGCAAGGCCAAATTAATTTTTATGACAATATTAAGAAGTTATTTGCTTGTTAAAATGCTCCTCCCCTTTCCAACTATGTATCTCTATAAGGTGGGATTTTCTTTGTATTCTTCAACCAAAACCACATATTGAAACGGATTGAATGTAGAAGCAGATATAGGAATCAAACTGTCTTCTATTAATAACAATAACTAACATTTATATAGTGATTAGTATGTGCCAGGACTGTGCTATTATTTTCTCATTTGATCCTCACAGCAACCTGGAGATGTGTTGTTGTTCAGTTATGTCTGACTCTTCATGACCCTATTTGGGGTTTTCTTGGCAAAGATACCAGAGTAGTTTGACATTCTTCTCCAGCTCATTTTATAGATGAAGAAACTGAAGCAAAGAGGATGAAGTGACTTGCCCAGGGTCACACATCTAGAAAGTGTCTCAGGCTAGATTTGAACTCAGGAAGATGAATCTTCCTGACTCCAGGCAGGGTGCTTACCCACTTTACCACCTAGCTGCCCTAAAGTGAGCTCTTAATAAATGCTTTCTCATTCAATCATCTTTGCATAGCATGTTCACTGGCATAGTACTGTCAATAAGATGAAGAAGATCTGTGAGTTCGGGGACTTGTGATTGTAACAGAAATCAGCTGTGTGACATTTTTGGCAGTCAAATGAACAAAAACAATTTTAGCCTACATCAAGAGGAAAAGAGTGCCCACACCAAAGTAAGTCATAGTCTCTTTGTGCTCTCTTAAACTGAACTCATATGAGAGGGTCAGAACTTTCCATAGAAAGGACTCTCAGGGTTATCTCGTCAACCCCCTCATTTTACAGCTGGGATTCAAACAGGCACTGACTCCAAATCCACCATTTATTCAGTTGTGCCATTTTCTTGTGGGTTCCACACTTTGATGTAGTGGGGATGGACACTCACATTGGGATATTTCCTTTATAGCTAGACCCCAGGCCTGTGCTCTGGTCCCTTACTGTGGATATGTAAGACCAAAGGCTTTTTGGTTGGTTTCCATCATGGGGGCGGCAACATCAAAGATAATTGGCAACTGAACCAGAAAACCACATTTCTCATAACCGCCCCCTCCCCCCCCAGTAGGCTAAATAAAGGAGGGAGGGATGAAGGAGAAAAGTTCCTTCCCTTGTCCAGGAAGGCCTCTTTCTTGGAACACACATAACAACACAACACATCTCCCTCCCACTTTGGCTGCAGTTTCAGATATTGATAAGCTGGATCATGGTCAAGAAGAGAGAGGTGAAGGGAGAGAAGGGCATGTTATATGGAGATCAATTTCTTAGTGCTTGGAGGCTTTAAAATTTGTGAGAGTGGTGTGTGTGCGCGTATGTGTGTTCGTGTGTGCATGTGTGTTCGTGTTCGTGTGTGTGTGTGTGTGTGTGTGTGTGTGACACAAGAGCTATCTTCAAGGCAGCCATGTGGCACAGTGGATAGTACTCTGGGCTTCCTGGAGTCAGGAAGTCTCGAATTTGAATCTGGCCTCAAATACTTACTAGCTGTGTGATTCTGGGCAAATCACTTACTATCTCTGTGCCTTAGTTTCCTCAACTGTTAAATGGGGATAATTAGAGCATCTACCTTGAAGGATTTATGTGAGGATCAAATGAGATAGTATTTGTAAAGTGCTTAGCTTGGTGTCTAGTACATACTAGGTGCTCAGTAAATGCTTGTTTCCTCCCTCCCTCTTTCCCTCCTTCCCTCCCTCCCTCCCTTCTCCTTCCTTCCTTCCTTCCTTCAAGTATTTGAAAGACTGATAAATGGAAAAGGGAATTACTTGGCTCCAGATGGGAGAACCAGGAGCAGTGCCTGGCAGAGAAGCAGATTTAGACTCAGTATATTAAAAAATGCTTTTTAACGAGAAACGTTATTCCCACAAGGCAGAGACTCCCCAGAAGGATAGTTGGTTCTCTTTCCCTGAGGGGAAAGTTTAGATAATTACTTGATGAGGAAGTTGTAGAGAGGATACCTAGTAGGGGAAGGGGGGAAAGGAATAAACATTTATTAAATGCCTACTAGATGGCAAGCACTGTGCTAAGCACTTAAAAAACCCATAAATATGTCAGGGCAGCTAGGTGGTGCAGTGGATAGAGCACTGGCCCTGGATTCAGGAGGACCCGAGTTCAAATCTGGCCTCAGACATGTAACACTTACTAGCTGTGTAGCTGTGTGACCCTGGACAAGTCACTTAACCCCAATTGCCTCACCAACCCCCCCGCCCAAAAAAACCACCCCACAAATATTATCTTATTTGATCCTCAGAACAACTCTGGATTGTAGGTGTTATCATTATTATCACCCCATTTTACAGTTGAGGAAACTGAGGTTAAATGACTTGCTCAGGGCCCCAAAGATAGGAAGTGTCTGAGGTTGAATTTGAACTCATCTTTCTGACTCCAGGCCCAGAGCTCTATCCACTGACTCACTGGAAAGTTTTATTCAAGTATAGATTAGAGTGGATGAGCCCCAAGATCTCCTCTGACCCCCTAATCCTGGAAGTCTATGAGATTTTGTGAGTGCCTTGTACATAGTAGCTGCTTAAATGAATCTGTTGAAAAGAATTAAAAGGAAGGATCTCTAAAGTTCCCGCATTGCTATGATCTGCCAGCTTGCATCTCCCTCGCCAGGGGAAAAGGCCTGGGACTTGAATTCAAATCCTGATTTTGTCTCTTGCTACTCATGTAACTTTGGCCAAGTCATTTCACTCTAGGTGTAGCTTTCCTCAGCCATAAAATGGGGTTGGAGTAGACCACCTTTGAAGTCTTTCCTAGCTGCAGATCAACTATGCCCTTTACCCTTGGTATCTCTGTGCTGCCCATTGGGGTGTCAGGTGGATTTGGCAAGAGGCTGTTGTTAGCTGGGAGCCTGGCACCCCATCAGGGTGAGACATCTGCTCCACACAGTGTTTGTTAAAAGAAACCATGGCAAGGTTTCTCTAATGATCACTGTGGCTAATTATAGGACTGTTCCTAGCCCTGACTATACTCTAGAGACTTCAAGTGCTAGTCCCCCAGCCCTAGGCACAGACTCCCAGAAGCATTACCCAGTGAGAGCTGGCTCTGGGCCCTTTTAGTGAAGTATTTTCTGGGAGAGAGTTGGAGGTGGAGGCTTGGGCGTGGTGGAGGCTAAGAGTTAGAACAGCCAGGATCCTCTTCCTGGCTCAGGCTTATATCCCCATGGAAAGTGACTGCCCCTTTCATCACCCCAGCATCCTTTTGCTTTTTCCTTCTCTCTGGAATCAGAGGATCGGACCATTTCCATGAAGTGAGGGAACTCTCTCTGCTCTGAGACTGTTTGGAAAGCAAGGCTTTAGGATGGATGTTTATAGCATGCTTCACCTCCCTCCTCTCCTCTTCCCATAGTCACATGTTCAGTACCATGAGGGACCTCAGAGGCCAGCTAGTCAAACTGTCTCGTTCCTCAGAAGAGGAAACAGAAGCCCAGGTTTGTGATTATCCCGACTCATAAGAACGAGAAGAGGGATTCGAACCCAGCTCCGTGCCTTTGCACTAGCTGTCTCTCATGCCTGCAATGTTCTGTCCTTTCAATCAATCAATAAACATTCATTAAGCACCTAGCCTGTGCCAGAAACCAGGCTAAATTTTTCACCTCCATCTCCTATAATAAGCTTTTCCCCTTTGTTAATTATCTCCAATTTCTCTCTCATACATCTTGTTTGTATCAAGTTGTTTGCATGTTGTCTCCCTAGGTAGCTGGGTTACACAGTGGATAGAACTGGAGTCAGGAAGACCTGAATTAAAAATCTGCCCTCAGATACTTAGCTTTGTGATCCTGGGCAAGTCACTTAGCCTCTGTCTGCCTCAGTTTCCTCGACTGTAAAATGGGGATAATAATAGTACTTTCCTTACATGGCTATTATGAGGATACAATGAGATCCTATTTGCAAAGTGCTTGGCACAGTTCCTGACACATAGTAGGCACTTAATACATGCTTCCCCTCCTCTTTCCTTTTATTAGTCTGTGAGTTCCTTGATGGCATGAACTTTTGCCTTTTTTGTGTTCCTGGTGCTTTACACTATGCCTGGCACACAGTAAGAGCTTAATCAACATTTGTTGATTGAACATAGGATCACATGAGCATAGGTTTAAAGCTGGAAGGGAACTTAAAGATCATATAGTTCAACCCCTTCACCTTATAGATGAAGAAACTGGGGACCATGGCGTCCAACTTTAGCATCTGGGAACTCTAGGTCAGAGTTCGGAGGGTTGAACCTAAACAAATAAATCAAAAGGGTAATCTTTGTCTCATGAACCCATCTTGATTTGTACTGAAGAGGGCACTGAGGGCTGGAATAATGAAAGTGAAAGTCTGGGTTCCCATGATCTTAGAATCTGGCCTGGGTGGGGGATGACAACATGTATGCACATATACACATACATATGCATATGTATATATAGATATATATATATACATATATATATATATATACTCATACACACACACCCCAATACAAGGCATATGTATATATTTGTGCATTTCTATGTAGTGTGTGTTTTCCTGTCTATGCAAAATATCCCCTATTAATAGTCTGCAAGTGGAGGGCTGCAAAGCACCCCCAGGATAGGGTCCTAGAAGCCCATTGGCAGGGTTCCATTTCTTAATTCCCTTCTGACTCAACCACTTTCTCCTTCCCATCCTTTTAGGTCCTTCTCTGAAACTTTTTCTCCCAGTAGTTTTCCGATGGCACGCCCCAGAGATAGATGACTGATACCTGAAATATTCCTTAGGGACTTTAGGCACTCCCCACCCTTTCCTCCGAGGAATCATGGGGTTTGGCAGATGGGGAAGGGCAGATGGCTCAGCTCTTCTTCTCTGGCTTTCAATGGCCATTGGGGTCCAGTTGGGAGTTGTCAGCACCAGGAAATGTCCTGGGGAGGGAAGGGCTGGATCTAGGTTAATGAGAAGTGGGGAGGGAAGGGATGGTGACTCAAGGAGGAGATCCCCTTGGGAAACAAAGCCAGGGACTCTTTCAATCTTGGTAAGCCTAGTGTCTAGCACTGAGCCTTACCTAAAGGGAGGGGACGGAGATGGGAACTGGGCCCATGATTTCATTAGTACAGGGAATTCACAGTTATAGAGAATCTATCTTTTAGTTCCAGTCAGCAGCTTCTCTCTTTTTTTTTTTTCGTTTTCTTTTCTTTTTCCTTTCCTTTTTTTTTTTTTTTAAGTAGCTTCTCTACATTGAGTCTTAGGGAGCTGCCTAGAACTTGGAGAAGTTGTTAGCCAGCCTGTTGTTCATTTGTTAAGCTCTTACTATGTGTCAGGCAAGGGCAGCCAGGTGGTCCAATGGATAGAGTGGCTGGCCTGGAGTCAGGAAGATCTGAGTTTAAATTCAACCACAGGGGGCAGCTAGGTGGCACAGTGGATAAAGCACCAGCCCTGGATTCAGGAGGACCTGAGTTCAAATCTGACCCCAGACACTTGACACTTACTAGCTGTGTGACCCTGGGCAAGTCACTTAACCTTCATTGCCTCGTCTCCCCCCCATTCAACCACAGGCACTTGCTAGCTGTGTGACTCTGCGCAAGTCATTTCACCCTGTTTGCCTTAGTTTCCTTATCTGTAAAATGAGCTGGAGAAGGAAATGGCAAACCACTCCAGTACCCTTGCTATGAAAACATTAAAAGGGATCAAGAAGAGTCAGACATGACTGAAAACGACTAAACAACAACAATAATATGCCAGGCTATGCCCAGGTCACATATCCAGTATGAATCAGGACTGTAATCCTGGTCTCTCTGGCTCCAAGACCAGTTCTCTAGCCATTAGACAGCACTGCCTCTCTCTTACATATAGTAGGTAATTAATAAATAAATGCTCATTGTTTGCTGTTGGGTTAAGGGATGGTGGTATGATTTAAGTATTTATGTGGAGGAAGGGCATCGTAACTTGCAGGCAGTCTAGGTGTGAAGATTCTAGGACTCTGTATCAAGGGTGCTCAGGGATGTATCTGCCACTAACTGCATGCTCTTGAGCAAGCCTCTGAGCCTCAGTTTCCTAATTTGTAAAATGGTTGGGCTAGAGCCCACAAAGGTCTCTTCCAGCCCCAAATCTCTGAACCTCTGACTGTGCCCAGTGCTACATACCTCTGAGATATGTAGTTACAGTGCACCCTGTTTCTCTGTTCTGGCAGGAGGGCACTAATTTGAAATATCATTATTGTCATCATTGAGGGACACGTGTTATGCAACAGCTCCTGGTGTGTGAGGGTGAAGGAACACAGGCTATGGCATCTATGGACATGGACCTCCCTCTCTCTGTACTGGGGTCTCCCTCCTTAGCTTTGGAAAAGTGAACAAATATGCCAGTCCTCCACTGACTTTCCTGGAGCCCAGGCTAAGCAGCCCAGAGGCAGCAGGCAGAAATTGCAAGTCACTTGTTTCTAGGAGTCACGGGTCAAGCGTTCCTACACAGGTCTCAGCTCACCTGGGCATGATGAAGCTTGATCTGTTTTGCTCCCAAGAAACTAGAGGACAATCTCCATCTCTGCTGCCCTGGGACAAGGACCCCTGGGGTTGGCTGAATGTCTGGAAAAAAAAATGCCGAGGAAGCAAAGACCCACATCCCAGCTGTCTTCGTGACATTACCAACTCATTGTCAAAGGGTGTGCTGGGTTAGTAATTATATGGGCTTGGCATCTCAGCCATGCCAATCCTTTCCCCAGGGGAAGGGAGGCACCTCAGTGGGATGAAGCTGCACATAATGATACTCAGCACAAGTGAAAGTTCTGGGAACTTCAGGCTGTAGATTTTGCCCAACCTCTCCCTGAAAAAGATGGGAATCTTGTGTTCTCTGTCCACTCCTGAGACTCAGGGCTCTCCCTAGCTCCCAGAATCCCTACTTCTAATATAAGACTGTCAAAGGATGGTGGAATCATGGTGACTCATCCCCTTTTTGGTTAAGCCTCTGGGAAGTATTGGTGTGGGGCTGGGACTGGAATATGTTGGCCTATGGCATTGAAGAGCAGGAGGGATGGATGGAATGGTGGCATAATGAATAGAGGGTTTGATGGATGGAGGCCCCAAGAATTAACAGGGAACAGATTTCTCCTATCTGTACCAGATTGGGGAGGAGGCCACTGGAGCAAAGGCTAGCACTCTTGATTCCCAGGGAGACATCATTATTATTCTCATTTTATGGATGTGGAGACTGAGTGTGAATCCTTCCTTTGATATTTATTAACTGGGTGACTGTGGCCAAGTCACCTACTTTCTCTGAGCCTCTTCTGTGAAATGGAAATGAAAATGGCACCTACCTCCTGGAGGGTTGTTGTGAAGATCAATTGAGATAATGTATGTAAAATGTTTTGCAAGCCTGTTGAAAGAGTTGTGAACTGATCCAACCATTCTGGAGAACAATTTGGAATCATGCCTAAAAGGCTATAAAACTATGCATACCCTTTGATCTAGCAATACTACTACTAGGTCTGTATCCCAAAGAGATCAAAGAAAAAGGAAAATGACCCATCTGTACATTGTAGCAGCTCTTTTTGTGGCGGTAAAGAACTGGAAACTGAGGAGACACCCTCATGATGAGGGTATCATCATGCCTTAGTATCTGAACAAGTTAGAGATGGAATTCTATTGTGCTATAAGAAATGATGAGCACAATGGTTGTTCCCATTTTGCAGATAAAGAAACTGAGGAAGATAGCAGTTAAAGTCACATAGTAAGTGTCTAAGGGAGGATTTGAGCTCAGCCTTTTGTGGCTTCAGTGGCTAGAGTGCTGCACCTGATTGCAAGTCAGTATCCATTTGTTCTGGTTAGGTCTAGTTCTCTAACCACTGAACCATCCAGCTGCTTCTCTTCTTCTTCTTTGTGAGGCAATTGGGGTTAAGTGACTTGCCCAGGGTCACACAACTAGTAAGTGTTAAGTGTCTGAGGCCGGATTTGAACTCAGGTACTCCTGAATCCAGGGCTGGTGCTTTATCCATTGTGCCATCTAGCTGCCCCTGCTTCTATTATTATTAATGGTCAGATATAGTTACCAAATCTAGGCTTGGAGATAACAGGATCACAGATCTTTAGCTGAGAGAAATCCTTAGAGGCCAATTAGTAAAATTTTGTCATTTTGTCACAATAAGGAAACCGAGAAACAGGACAGTTAAATGACTTTTCCGAGATTGAATAGGTCAAAATTTGAATCCTGGTCCTCTCACTATCAAACCAGCCCTTTACCCAAAATACCATACAGAAGAGCTGACCCTTCTTGGGTGTGGTCTCACTGAAAAGGCAGTGTGATATAGCATGGTATGTGGTATGGGTTACAACTGACCTGGCATTAGGACGAACTGAGTTCAGACCTCACCTCTGACCCTTCCTCACTGTCATGGGCAAGTCTTTTCTTTTGAGAACCTCCCTGAGTCTCTCTTGGCACATGGTAAGTGTTTAATAAATGCTTGTTGCCTTGTTGACTTGACTGACTCAGTTTCTTCATCCGCAAAATGGGGACAATAATACCTGTTGTGAGACTTAAATGAGATAAAGTAAAGTGTTCTGAACCCTTTTGAATATTATATTAATGTCAGTTATTTTTAATGAGTCACCTTTATAACACAGAAAGTACCTAGCAGGGGAGGAAATTCATTTCAAGACAATGGTTATAATCAGCTTTGCTTCCTTCTGGAACAGGAACCTAATTAGAGGTCGGATATGGGGCTGGAGGAAAGGCCAATATAAGCATAGTAATCTTTTCTCAGGTGACCCCCAGGACTTTTAAAGTATATGTGAAGAGTTCTTGTCTTTCAGTTGTTCTCGTCTCGATGTTCAGAGATTAGTAAAGATAAGCGATATTTCTATAATGCTTTACCTATATTTTCTAATATGAGTTCCTCAGCAATGCTGTGAGGTAGGTTTTTCTTTCTTTCTTTCTTTCTTTCTTTCTTTCTTTCTTTCTTTCTTTCTTTCTTTCTTTCTTTCTTTCTTTCTTTCTTTCTTTCTTTCTTTCTTTCTTTCTTTCTATCTATCATCTATCTATGCTTGTCTATCTAATCTACTCTACCATATATCTATCTTCTGTCTATCTTATCAATCTACTCTATCATTCTATCTTGTCTATCTCTTTCTTTCTTCCTATTTCTATATCTGCCTCTCTATCTATCTTGTCCATCCATCCATCCATCTGTCCGTCCATCAGTCCATCCATCCATCTGTCCCACTGTCTACCTATCCATCCATCCATCCATCCATCCATCCATCCATCCATCCATCCATCCATCCATCCATCCATTTATTTGTTTGTTTGTTTATGGCTTGGACTTGTGACTTGATTGGCTAGGTTGGAGGGTACCAAGTTCAAATACCATAACTGCCACCCCTGGAGTGATCTGGAGCTAGGGGGTCCCAGGTGAGAAAATTCCCTCTAATGTAAATCAGCAACTGTTTTGAAGCTTGTGGTCTTCAAGTGATTCAGGAGATTGAGGGGGTCAGTGCCTTGCCTTGGGTCACTGCTGTGACCCAGTAAGTCAGAAGTCCGAAAAGGAGTTGACTGAGGACACAGACTTCCATCTGTGCCAGATGGGGGCTGGGCAAAGGCTACAGATGCAGAGACTGAAACTCAGAGAGACTGAGTGGCTTGTTATGATCCAAGATCTTTCTGATTCCCTCTCATGGTATAGTGGCAAAAAATTCAGGATTTGATGGAAGAAGACCTAGTTTGAATCCTAACTGAGCTACTTAGGACCTCTGTGACTTTGAGTCACTTCACCTCTGTGGGCCTTAGTTTCCTCAACTGTAAAATAAGGGGATTGGATTAGATGGTTTCCAAGGTGATTTCCAAATTTAAATCCCTGGTTTATGATGCTACCTGTGTCATGTCAGACAACTCACTTCTTCTCTGGGCTTTCATTTTCTCATCTGTAAAATGAGAGGCATTGAACTACATGGCTTCTAAAGGCTGGATTCTGTGACATGATCATATCCCCTGCATCACAATAAAAAATTCACAAGTTAGGTACTATAGTAGGGTCACATGTTGGCACTTCTGCCACTTCTGCACTTCTATGTGCCCATTTGTCTGCACTTCTGCCTCCCCAGGACTGTGTTCCATCTAGAGTTAGCTTCCTATGGCTGCCTCCAGTCAGGACTCTTGGGTTTAGCTCCCAGTTCTAATATTTACTAGCTGTGGGATGCTGGCACAGGTTATTTCCTCTCTCTCTGAAGGTCAGGCTCCCCAATCATAAAACAGACACTGACTACCTCACAAGACTGTTGGGAAGCATTTTTAAATAGAAAACACTTTTGAAAATTGATTTTTTTTTATCAATTTCTTTTTACAATACCTTTCTTTCCTAACATGTCCCTCCCTCTCTTCCTTGCCCAATGATCTCTACCTCTCTTGTAACAATGAATTTTTAAAAAAAACACAAAGAGAAAAAAAAAGCAACTCAGCAAAACTTAACTGACACATCAGACAGGTTTGACAGTTTGAGCGAAGTTCCTCCTCCATAATCCCCAGCCTCTGAAAAAGAAATAGAAGGGTGGTGCATTTTTACAACTCTTTTCTGGACTCAGACTTAATCATTGTAATTACAGAGCTTTCAGCTTCATTTTCTTTCTTTCTTTTTATAATTGTTCTTCACATTTGCATTGTGGAATGAGAGGAGAAGGGAAGTAGATGTCTTTCACAACTATGGATCAGGGAGAATTCTGGACCAAACAAAAAATTGAGACAATCCTAAAAGATAGAAATCAATATTTTTTTGATCACATAGAATTGAAAAGTCTTACACCAATTAAATCATTGCATTAGAAGGGAAAGTTACCTGGAGGGGAATAGAGAATCTTTGCAGCAAATTTCTCATGAGAAACATCTGCTCATCAAGATGTGTAAGGAATTGAAACAAATATATAAGCACAAAAGAAACTCCCTGATAGAGAAGTGGTCAAAGGATATGGACAGGCAGTTTTCAAAAGAAGAAATGTAGGCTACCACCAAACATACGGGGAAAAAAACATTCCAAAATCACTAAAAACAAAAGAGATACAAATCAAAACAACTCTATCTGGCAAAGATGACCAAAAGAGAGAAAATAACAGTTGTTGGAGGGGCTGTGGAAAGACAGGCACACTGATGTAGTGTTGCTACATATGAATTAGTCAAACCATTCTGGAAAGTGATTTGGAATAATATTCCCTCAAATCACTAAACACCTTCTATGTTTTGACCTAGTGATCCCACTACTAGTCATATTCCTCATACATAAAAAAGACCAAGGAAAAGGATCTATGTGTATGAAAATATTTGTAGCAATGCGTTTTGTTGTATCAAAGATTTGGAAACAAAAAAGATGCGCATAAATTGGGGGAATGATATATTTATATAAGGATATGGGATTGGGGGGTATCAGCTAGGTAGTACAGTGGATAGAGTACTGGGCCTAGAGTCAGAAAGACTCATCTCATGGGTTAAAATCTGGCTTTAGACATATACTAGTTGACCCTGGACAAGTCACTTTATCCTCTTTGTCTCAGTTTCCTCATCTGTAAAATGAGCTAGAGAAGGCAATGGCAAACTACTTCAGTATCTTTGCCAAGAAAACCCCACATGGGGTCAAGGAGAGTCAGATGTGGCTGAAAACAACTGAACAACAAAACCCAAAATGTGTTTGGTCCTTCTTTAGCTATTGACTCTCTTTTTTGTTGAGGTGCCCACTTTCTCACTTTAAAGTACTCTGTAAATGTGAGCTATTGTTACCATCTGTCCTAGAGTATTTAGATTCCTTTGGTGAAGTTGGGAGTGATGGCTAGAAGTGACAAAGAGGCAGATTTTGGCTCAATGTAAAGAAAAACTTCCTAATAGTGAGAGCTATCCCAGAATGAAATGGTGTGCTTCTGGAGATAGTGGGCTCCCTGTAACCAAGAGTATTTAAACAACAGTTGGATGACCACTTGTGGATATTGTAGAGGGGGTTCAGGCATGAGTGGGGATAGATGGCCTCTGAGGTCTGGGGGTGTATTGGGAAACAAAAATCCAGAAGTCTAGTTTTTAGGGAAGCTGCAAACACACGGTAGCTTCTCCTTCCTCTCCCTGGCCACCTCACCAGGTCTAGGCACAAAGAGATGATGATGGGTGGGATCCAGGCACTTTCCAGATGCTTTCCACATTCCTCCGTGTCAGTGGCCAGGTTTGAAAGGTTAGTGATCATTGCCTCATTCTGGACCTCATCACCTCATGTGGAAACATTGCCTCAGCACCAAGCCTGCAAGCTTGGTTTTTTGCAATCACAATGTCTGGCTAGGGAGAGGACAATTGAGTAATCCTTAGGAGTGTAGGTAGTAGTTTGTTTTCAAAATGCAGATAAACCACCTCCTTTTAACCCAGTCAAACAAGTTGGGCATTAGCCAAGCACATAATCACCCAATGTAATTATAGCTTATACTTATATAGGCTTTACCAAGCTCCTTTTTACAACCACCCTCCAAAGCAGATGGTGCCAGTGTTGTTAACCTCATTTAACAGATGAGGAATCTGAGACTAAAGGAAGTGAAAGGACTTGTCCAAGGGTATGAGGGTTAGTGTCTTTTATCACTGAAGTCCTGTGCTCTCTCAGCTGCTGTTTGTTCTACTGAAGGGCTATCATTTGGTGGAGGGATTAGTTTTTTTTTTTTTTTTTAGTGAGGCAATTGGGGTTAAGTGACTTGCCCAGGGTCACACAGCTAGTAAGTGTTAAGTGTCTGAGGTCAGATTTGAACTCAGGTACTCCTGACTCCAGGGCCGGTGCTCTATCCACTGTGCCACCTAGCTGCCCGGAGGGATTAGTTTTGACCAGCTTGGCTCTAGAAGGAAGAACTAGGGACAATGGGTGCCTGGTTCCAAGACAAAAAATGGAAGTTTCATAGAAGTAGAACCTTCCTAATGGGTGGCTAGGGGGCACCATAGTGCATAGAGCATCTGATCTAGAGCCAGGAAGACTCATGTTCCTGAGCTCAAATCTGTCCTCAGACACTACCAGCTGTGTGACCCTGGGCAAGTCACGTCTCCCACTTTGCCTCAGTTTCCTCATTTGTAAAATGAGCTGGAGAAGGAAATGGCAAACTACTCCAATATCTTTGCCGAGAGAACCTCAAATGGGGTCATGGAGAGTTGGACGTGACTGAACAACAACATATGTACAATACTTAGATATTTTATGATGGTAAATTAGGTCATCTTTTGCCTCAATTCTGACCTAGCCCTTAGTCATTGAATGGGTATTGCTTCAGACAGATGGAGGACTGGGAAAGACCTTAATTTAGAAAGGTCAAGGTCTGCCACTAGACTTTGATGACTCTGGAAGAGAGAGTGAGGCTGATGACTTTGTACAACTGTGCCTCACTTTAAGTCAATTCAGGGCATAGCTAGGTGGCTCAGTAGTTAAAGCACTGACCCTGGATTCAGGAGAACCTGAGTTCAAATCTGGCCTCATACACTTTATGCTTACTAGCTCTGCGACTTTGGGCAAGTCACTTAACCCTCATTGCCTCAAAAAAAAATTTAAAAAGTCAATTTATCTGCAAATCAGAACATCAAAAATAAGGCCAAACAACAACATTCTCTTCATGAATTCATATATTGCAAGTCCTCTTCCTGTGTGTCCCTGCTTTCAACTTTTCCTTTTATGTGTTGCCTTCCCCATTAGAATGTAAGATCCTTGAGGGTAAGGAATGCTTTCTTATTTGTATTTATAACACTTAGCAGGGGCCCTGGAACAGAGTAAAGTGCTTAACAAATGCATTTTGATTCTAGGTCCAGAGCTCTATTTTTTTTGTTTGTTTTTTTGTGGGGCAGTGAGGGTTAAGTGATTTGCCCAGGGTCATACAGCTAGTAAGAGTCAATTGTCTGAGACTGGATTTGAACTCAGGTCCTCCTGAATTCAGGGCTGGTGCTTTATTCACTTTGCCACCCACCTGGGAAACCTGGGAAGTCTTGTATGAAGTGATGGTGTATGAAGTACAAACAGAAGAACAATTTATACAATAAAATCAATGTTGCAAAGACATGCAACTTTGAAAAACGTAAGAGCTTTGATCAACTCAATGACCAACCACAATTTCTAAGGGCTCATAAAGAGACATGTTATCTATTCTAGAGGCAGCTAGGTGCTACAGTGGATTGAATGCTGGACTTGAGATTGGGAAGCCCTGAGTTTACATCTGGCCTCACATAGTAGCTGTGTGATCTTGGGCTAGCCAGGTAACCTTTGTCTGCTTCAGTTTCCTCAACTGTAAAATGGGGATGATTATAGTACCTACCGCCCAAAGTTGTGGTCAGGATCAAGTGAGATAATATTTGTAAAATGCTTAGCACAGTGCCTGGCACAGAGTAGGCACTTAACAAATAATTATTCCCTTCCCTTGTTTTGATAGAAGAGACTCAAAATATAGAATGAGACATAGATTTTTGGGCATGGCTAATGTGGGGAATTTGTTTGACATGACTATGCACATTTATTTCTTTTATTTATCTATCTATTCACTTATTTGTTTATTCATTCATTCACTCACTAATTTACTTATTTCAGGGAGATGAGGGTTAAGTGACTTGCCCAGGGTCACACAGCTAGTAAGTGTCAAGTGTCTGAAGCCGGATTTGAACTCAGGTCCTCCTGAATCCAGGGCCAGTGCTTTATCCACTGTGCCACCTAGTTGCCCCTTGACGATGCATATTTATTACAAAGGTTTTCTATTTCTTTTTTTCCCCTCCAAATTTTTTTTTTGGAGGGGAGAGAGATGGAATGAAGAGATGGGCAAAGGATAAGGATACCAAAAAACTAAAAGAAAGAAAGAAACAAAAGAAAATGGTTGTGTTAGTATTTTTTTTTAAGAACAGAAGAGAACATATGGAAGACCAGAAGGAAACACAAACAGGACAGCTTTGAAAGTTATATGTTGAATTTAGTCTCCCCTTAAAAGGAAAAACAAAGCTAAATGTAATAGAGATTTATGGCTTCACATACAAACCTCTTTTATGTTCTACTTTGCATATGGAGAAACTAATTTTATTTAATTTTTTTGGTGGTCCAGAATATTTACTGGAGAATTTTTTAAACATAAAATTGAAAAATTCTTACACAAATAAAATCAGTGCCATGAAAATTAATAGATAGCTGGGGGGGGGAAATCTTGCAGCAAATTTATCTGAGAAAGTTTGATGTGTTGGGGGGAACTTGTGACCTGAATTGGGTGGGGGGACTAGCTCACTTAAAGAATTGGAGGCTCATCATGAATCTTGTAAAATAAAGAGATTTATATTAGGAGAGAGGAATATGGCGGGGGGACAGATCACTATGGAGAATTGTCCTACTGGAGTAAGAGAAAACCTGGTTTTTTGTATCTTTACAAAACAAAGGGGAGGGGAGGGCAAGATAACTGTGAGAGGATCTTTGAATAATGGGGCATCAGTAGGACATGAAGCATCCATCCATATCCTGCATATCCTCTTACAGACCTTGATATTACTTATCAGTGTACCAGGGTCATGCTCTGCTACACCTTATTCTGGAGGTGCTTTTTCCCTTTGGAAAGTTTTAAGGATTCCTTGGGGGTTGGGATCTTTATGTTTCTTGGGGTCCTACTGCATTCCCACAACAGATGTTCCAGATGTATATGGAATGAATATAAACATATAAAAATGAGAATTATTCCCCAAAGAGAAATGTTATAATAATGATAGTAATAGTAACAACAACAACAACAGCAACCATCCTTATGGGGCAGCTAGATGGCCTAGACTCAAGAAGACTCATCTTTCTAAGTTCAAATTTGGTTTCAGACAATTACTAGCCATGTGACCCTGGGCAAGTCACTTCACCCTCTTTGCCTCAGTTTCCTCATCTATCAAATGGGCTGGAGAAGGAAATGGCAAACCACCCCAGCATCTTTGCTAAGAAAACCCCAAATGGGTTCATGAAGAGTTGGACATGATTGAAACTACTGAACAACCATAAGGTTTGCTAAAAGGTTTTCCGTATGTTATCTCATTTGAGTCTCAAAACAAACCTGTAGGTAGTTACTATTATTATCCCCATTTTATAGGTAAGGAAACTGAGGTTGAGAGAGATTAAGTAACTTACTCAAGGTCACACAAAATAAGGCAAGATTCCAGTTTGGGCTTTCTCGCTGTCTCATAGGCTATCAATTTTGCCCCCTAGTGGTCTACTCAAAGGTATGAGTTGGTATATATACAGGCAGCTTTCAAGAGAAAAAAATTCAAGTAATCAACAGTCTTAAAAAAAAAAAAACTGACTTGGGGGCAGCTAGGTGGCGCAGTGGATAGAGCACCGGCCCTGGAATCAGGAGTACCTGAGTTCAAGTCCGTCCTCAGACACTTAACACTTACTAGCTGTGTGACCCTGGGCAAGGCACTTAACCCCAATTGCCTCACTTAAAAAACCCAAAAAAACCCCAAAACACCCCTGAGTTATAGGGGGCAGCAAGGTAGTGCAGTGGATAAAGCACCAGCCCTGGATTCAGAAGGACTTGAGTTCACTTGACACTTACTAGCTGTGTGACCCTGGGCAAATCACTTAACCCTCATTGTCACACACACACACACACACACACACACACACACACACACACAAGTATATAGGGGCAACTAGGTGGCACAGTGGATCAAGCACGGGACCTGGATTCAGGAGAACCTGAGTTCAAATCCAGCCTCATACACTTGACACTTACTAGCTGTGTAACCCTGGGCAAGTCACTTAACCCTCATTGCTCCCCCCAAAACAAACAAAAAACCCAAAAAACTGAGTTATGTGTAACAAGGGCTTTGTTTTACTTGCTTTCTCAATGGAAGAAGTATGGGACAGAAATGAGAAACAGAAAAAGGGTATTTCTTTAAGAAATATTGTAAAAAATTGTTAAAAAGCAGAGGAGAAGCAAAATGAGAAGAGGAACACGAAGACATCTTGCCTCACAGATTGGCAAAGAAGACAAAAAGGGGAAATAACAATTGTTGCAGAGCAGGTAGGAGGACAGGTTAAATAATGCAACTTTGGTAGAGTTGGTGAACTGGTCCATCCATTCTTTGGAAAGCAAATTGGAATTATGCCCCAAAAGCTATTAAACTGTGCATTCCCTTTGATCCAGCGACACCACTACTAAGCCTATACCTCAAAGAGATCAAAGAAAAGAGGAAAAGGAACTATATGTATAAAAATATATAGTAGCTCTTTTCCTGGTGGCAAAGAAATGAGGAGAATGGCCATTAATTGGGGAATGGACGAACAAGTTATGGTATATGAAGGCAAAGGAATATTATTGTGCCATAACAAATGATGGAGATTTTTTTTTCAGAAAAATCTGGAAAGATTTGTTTGAACTCTTGTAGAGTGAAGTGAGTAGAAACAGGAGAGTAATTCATATAATGAAAATATTGCAAAGACAAGCAACTCTGAAAGACTTAGTAACTCTGATCAACACAATGGCCCATCACAGTTCCAAAGGACTCATGATGAAACATGCTATTATCCTTCAGAAAGAGAGCTGATGGGCTCAGGGTGCAGATTGAGTCATACTTCTTTAGGACACAGCCAACATGGAGATTTAATTTGCTTGACCAGACATGTTTGTTAACAGGGGGTTTATTTTACTTCCTTTCTCCATGGGAAGAGATGGGGAGTTTGGAGGAATGGAAAGAATTTTTTTGTTTTAAAAAATAAAATAAGGGGCAGCTGGGTAGCACAGTGGATAAAGCACCGGCCTTGGATTTGGGAGGACCAGAGTTCAAATCCAGCCTCAGACACTTGACACTTACTAGCTGTGTGACCCTGGGCAAGTCACTTAACTCTCATTGTTCCAAAAAAATAAAATAAAATAAAATAAGACTTATTTAACAAAATAAAAAAGCAGAAGGAAGGACACAGATATTGTACAAAAATATATAGGAAAATATTTCTAGTAGTACTTTTTGTCATAGCAAAGAATTGGAAACGAAGTAGATGCTCATCAACGGCAGAACAAATTATGGTATATGGATTTAATGGAGTAATATCATGGCTTGAGAAATAGCATAAGAGGAGCAGCTAGTTGGATAGAACACTGTCCCTGGAGTCAGGAGGACTTGAGTTCAAATTAAGCCTTAGACACTTACTGGCTGTGTGACCCTGGGCAAGTTCCTTAACCCTGATAGCCACCCCTCCCACTAAAAAAAAAAAATTGAAATGACAAAAAAGATGGATTCAGAGAAATCATGCTTGGCCATATTTCATTTCCTTCCAGGCTGTGCTTCTGAGTTCTTGGTACCCTCTTCTTTCTTCCCCTTTCAGTCTCCTTTTTTTTTTGGGGGGGGGCAATGGGGGTTAAGTGCCTTGCCGAGGGTCACACAGCTAGTAAGTGTCAAGCATCTGAGACTGGATTTGAACTCAGGTCCTCCTGAATCCAGGGCTGGTGCTTTATCCACTGCGCCATCTAGCTGCCCTGATTTTTATATTTTAAAATAACTTCAATAGTAGTTCACCATTCATATAAGAACAAACAGTGGGCTAGATTTGGCCTGTAGGCTATGACCCCTGGAACAGAGGTATAGAATGAGGTATATATATTTTAGGCCTGTCCACTGTGTAAATTTGTTTTGCTTGACTATTCCTATTTGTTACAAGGGAGGGATTTTATTTGAGGGAGGCAGGATGGGTGGTTAGGGGCCAATTAGTAATAGAGGTACCCCCAAAAAGTAGGAAAGAAAGAAATAACATCAAGAAAATATAAAAGAAATACAGATGAGAGTACAGAAGGGAACAGCAACAAGTGAAGCAATTGTTGATATACTCATGGAAAGCCCAGAATGTAATTTAAATTTATTAGTGAGGTGTTAAACTGATTGTAGGGATGCTTTGATTCTGTTGATTCCTTTATGAGGTATGAACACTTCTATGAATGAGCCAAGAAGAAGAAAGGAATAATTCAATTAGTTGAGCAAATTAGCCAAAATTGTAAGGGCTATAGTTGCTAAACCCAAATTCAAGTTTGAGATTAGTAGCTGCTTTGGGGGATAGAGATTTCTTTCTTCTACTTTCTCAAGGGATGGTTATCTAGCAACAATTTAGGAAAACCCACATTTAAATCTTCGTTCAGATACTAGTTTTGTGATCCTGGTCAAGTCATTTGACTTCTATGTATCTCAGTTTCCTCATGTATAAAAGGAAGGGGTTGGACTCTGCTTTCTAAGTTCTTTTTTAGCACTAAATCTATGATCCCATTATTTTATGATTATTTTTTTTCCTTGAGGGAGACATCTCATCCAGCAGTTTGAAAGTTCCTTGGTTGGAGAAGATTTAAAGTCCATTTAAAGGAGGAGAGACATTCACTCCATATAGTCACAAATACAAAGAGATAGTCAAGCAAAGAATGAAGAAACTTCAAGGAAGAGGATCCCAGGCAACAGAGAAACTGGCTGTTTTAAGGAGAAAGTCAGATGAGCCATCAGTCCAGCACAGGCTCAGCTGGTAAGTCGTGTGAAGATGACACAGAAAGAAAGGACAAATCCTTGCTAAATCAAGACCTGTGACTTGTCTGTGCTCCATGTGGATACTACACAGGAGCCTTGCTGCCACTGTACTCTTAGTTTGAACCCACTCTTCCCACAGATGCTATATACATTTGTGGCAGCCTGGGGCTCAGGTCTGTGTCTGGGCATATTTTATAATGAATTTTCTCAATCCTCTTCCACTTAGGGTATTGTCATGGAGTAGAAGAAAGCATATGGGAGACAAGGGACCTATGAAGGATTTATTTTATCATCCCAAAGTTCGAGTTCTCCAGGGCTCAGCCACATCCCTGGAAACTCAGTTCAACTCCATGAATGCTCCAAGTACATAAATATAAGCTATATTAATACAGACGTTAAGGGCCAATGTGTCAGAAAGAGCATTGGACTTGGAGTTGGAGAGATGGAGGTTTGAGTTCCATCTTAGATATTTACTAACTGTGTGACTCTGGGCAAATCATGGTGGGTTTTTGTTTTTTTTGTTGGTGAGGCAATTGGGGTTAAGTGACTTGCCCAGGGTCGCACAGCTAGTAAATGTTAAGTGTCTGAGTCTGGATTTGAACTCAGGTCCTCCAGAATCCAGGGCCGGTGCTCTATCCACTGAGCCACCTAGCTGCCCTGGAGGTTAACTTTCAAGTTGGGCCAGGTTGGATAGGTGGAAGAAAGGACAAGGGCAAGAAGTGGTATGAAGTATGAGCAAAAGGTCTAGATGTGGGGATGATGAAGTACCAGCAGCCAAGAGCTCATTTGAGGGAGTCATCTGAGTAAAATGAGGTGATAGTGTGGAAATGTTGTACAAGAGTCAGGCATTGTTAAAGAAATCTGGGTGGGGGACGGGGAGGCAGAAAAACCAGGAAGGTGATTTTGGATTTAATAGCATCTCAGGCACTATTTCCTCTTGCAACGCTTTTCCCAAATCTCCCCAATTGTTAATGTAGTCTTCTCCCTCAAGTTTCTTTGCATTTCTTTCTTTGTGCACATACTTTTCCTTTAGTAGCTATAAGCTTCTTGAGGTTAGGGACTGATTTCAACCCCTCCCCCACCTTTTGTTTTTTAAATCGCTAGGGCCTAGACCATAGGAAGTGCTAAATAAATCTTTGTTCAACAAATTGATTGAGTGATATGATGAAAAATAGTTAATCAGATTTCATTAGCACATTTATGTAGTTACTCCCTCCACCTACACAAAGCTAAACACCGCCAGGCTTTAGTAAGATCATATAATCATAGAATTTAAAGCTGGGAAGGACCTTAGGAGTAATCTCATCCAGCTCCCTTATTTGACAGCAGGGGAGGCTGAAGTTCAAAGAATAAAATAGTTTTCACAGGTTGTTGTAGTCTCGCAAATAAATCATCCAGTGATCAGCCTCAGGAGGACGAGCCTCTTGGAACTTGTCTAAACTAGTCCTCAGACAGAAACAGAGTCCTTATCCAATTTGCACTCAAAGTCTTTCCAGTGGGTTAGGACTTTTCAAAGATTCTGCTGTTCTAGCAAAGCTTTGGAAAATAGGGGGCCAGAAAAGAAAGAAAAGAGAATGAAGCATTAAATGAAACATTAAAAAAGGAAAATACACATAAGAAAACAGAAGGAAATTAAGGAATGGGTGCAGACACCTTTTCTCTTTTCCCCCCTTTTTCCTGTAACAAGCATTCTTTTCTCATCACCCCTCTCCTGCAAAAACCAAACAAAAAACCCCAGACCAAACCATCCAAACAAAAAAACCCCATCTCTTTGTCACAATACACATAATTAAGCAACACAAATTCCAGCATTGACCAAGTCTAAAAATATATATCTTAATCTGTTGTCTGAATCCATCACCTTTCTGTCAGGAAGCAGGAAGAGCTTTTTATCATGGATTCTTTGGAATTGTGGTCGGTCATTGCATTGATGAGTGTTCTTTTTTTTTTTTTTTTTTGTGAGGCAATTGGGGTTAAGTGACTTGCCCAGGGTCACACAGTTAGTAAGTGTTAAGTGTCTGAGGTCAAATTTGAACTCAGATCCTCCTGACTCTAGGACCAGTGCTCTATCCACTGTGCCACCTAGCTTCCCTGAACAAATATTTTTCCCCCCAGGGCAATGAAGGTTAAGTGACTTGCCCAGGGTCACACAGCTAGTAAGTGTCTCAAGTGTCTGAGACTGGGTTTGAACTCAGGTCCTCCTGACTCCAGGGCCAGTGCTTTATCCACTGCGACACCTAGCTGCCCCCATTGATGAGTGTTCTTTTTTTTTTTGGTGAGGCAATTGGGGTTAAGTGACTTGCCTAGGGTCACACAGCTAGTACGTGTCAAGGGTCTAAGGCTGGATTTGAACTCAGGTACTCCTGAATCCAGGGCCGGTGCTCTATCCACTGCACCACCTAGCTACCACTTGAGTGTTCTTAAGCCTTTTAAAATTGTCTTTACAATTCTAACTCGACATCTGCATAAAACTTTCTTCACTGATGGAGACTGTTTACTCATTGCTCCTTGCCTATGTGAGGGGAAGAGGTTCTGAGAGCTGGAGAGAAGATCGATCCTGATCTCCTGGCTTCTGGCTTCTAGAGAGAAGACATGGTTCAGAACCTCTTCACATCCCTGAAGGGAAAGAAAGACTGGGAAGAAGCTGACACCACAAAGACATTCTGGAACCGCCTGTCTTCTCTCTCTTCAGAGGCTGATGACTGCAACAGCTAGCTCTGCCTCACTTAAATCCAATTCACTTACTTGCAAGTCAAGACATCACCCTGTTGATGTCATCAGTCTTCCTCCAGAATGAAGGATGAACAATAATCTCTCTCCAAGTTGGAAGTCAGAAGACCAGGATCTCTCTTCTTTCCATCCCTCACCAACTTCCCTCTTCATACGAGGTTGAAGCCTTGAGGAATCAATCTCCATCAATGAACGGAATCTTATACAAATGGCCCTTTGAGTCAAGGGTTACACAGCACCATATATACTTTACAAACAAACTGTACGTAGCAGAAACTCAAAGTTTCCCAGTGGATAGAGCACGGTTCCTGGAGTCAGGAGAACCTGAGTTCAAATCCAGCCTCAGACACTTAACACTTACTAGCTGTGTGACTCTGGGCAAGTCACTTAAAAATTTTTTTTTTATTAATAACGTATTTTATTTTTTTTCCTGTTACATGTAAAGATAGTTCTCAACTTTTGTTTATACAAACTTTCCAATTTCAGATTTTTCTCCCTCCCTCCCCTCCCTCCCCCCCTCCCCTAGAAAGCAGGAAGCAGGTAATCTGATATATATATATATATATATATATATATATATATATATATATTACACATAATAACATTAAACATATTTCTGCATTAGTCATGTTATAAGAGAAAAATCAGAGCAATGATGAAAAACCTCAAAATAGAAAAACAGCACCAAAAACAAAAGAAATAGTATGGTTCATTCAGCATTTATACTCCACAGTTCTTTTTTTTTTTTTTCCTGGATTTGGAGATCTTCTTCTGTACCATTGCATTGGTGAGAGGAATATAGTCCATCACAGTAGATCAACACACTATGTCGATGATACTGTATACAATGTTCTTCTGGTTCTGCTCATCTCACTCATCATCAGCTGGGCAAGTCACTAAACCCCAATTGCCTCCCTAAAAAAGAAAGAAAGAAAAGAGAATGTATGGAGTCACCATCTGACAATGGAAAGTTCCTTTTGGTGGTTGGGTGGGGAAAGATTCCTGAGAGTCAGGGGGATTTTTCTTTTGGGATGATAGTCCGGACCTCTGGAGTTATCTGTGTCTCCTAGCTCAGGCAGTAGCCATGCCCAACTGATTTTCCTGCTATAGAATTTAATCTCCCCCTACTTCTTAGGTGTGTCCCTCCTGATATCTAGTTGGCCAGTTTAAACTTTAATAGTCCCTTAATTCCTCGATATGTCCCAAGAATTATGTAGCAGAGTGGACATAGGGTGGGTCATAAAGTCTCATTTCTGTCACATATTATCTGTGAGACCCTAGTCAAGTCTCAGTGTCCTGACTTGTAAGTGGCAGAACAGTTGTTGAACTTATTTAGTAGAGAGATTTTTCCTCACTGGGAGGAATATACCTATAATAATAATAATAATATTATTATTATTATTATTATATACCAATAATATACTATGCCTATGAAATGACCAGTCAGTCATTCAACAAGCATTTTACTCTGAGACCAGAGGGGAGCAAGAGATACTAAAGGAAGATATCTTAAAAAAATTAAAATAGCTGACATTTATGTAGAATTTTAAGGCTTGCAAAGTGATTTACATACATCCTCTCATTTGCAGCCCTGTGCTAAATTCTGGGGAGATGAAAAAAGATGAAACTACAGACCCAGCCCTCAAGTAACACTTAGTCTAATTGGGGAGCTAGTATGTAAATGGAAAGCTATAGAAAATGCATATAGAGTAGGTGAAAGTAGCCTGAAAGGGAAATCACTTGCAGCTGGGGAAGACTGGGAAAGACCCCCTGCAGAGGGAAAGAAATTTGAGCTGCCTTTTTGAAGGAAGCCAGGGAAACTCAGAGGGGAAGGTGAAGGGGCAGGGGGTTCCAGGCAAGAGGAATAGCCATTGCAAAGTCATGGGGTTGGGAGATCCAAAGTAAGAAAATAATTGACAAATGTCAAAGACTACAGAAAGACCAAGACACAGGACTGAGAAAAGGCTAATAGTTTTTGTTTTGTTTTTTAGGGCAATGAGGGTTAAGTGACTTGCCCAGGGTCACACAGCTAGTAAGTGTCTGAGGCCGGATTTGAACTCAGGTACTCCTGAATCCAGGGCCGGTGCTTTATCCACTGCGCCACCTAGCTGCCCCAAGGCTAATGGTTTTTAAGAGATCACTGATAACTTTGGTGGGGACAATTTCAGTTGACTGATGAAGTAAGTTTTTTGTTTTTGTTTTTGTTTTTTTGGTGAGGCAATTGGGGTTAAGTGACTTGCCCAGGGTCACACAGCTAGTAAGTGTTAAGTGTCTGAGGCCGGATTTGAACTCAGGTCCTCCTGACTCCAGGGCCAGTGCCCCAGCTGATGAAGTTAGAAGTCAAATTGCAGAGAGCTGAGGAGTGAGAGAAGAAATGGAGGATGAAAGTTAGTGGATAGGGGTGGCTAGGTGGTGCAGTGGATAAAGCCCTGGCCCTGGATTCATGGGGGACCTGAGTTCAAATCTGGCCTCAGACACTTGACACTTCCTAGCTGTGTGACCCTGGGCAAGTCACTTAACCCTCATTGTCCCAGAAAAAAAACAGTTAGAGGATATGGTCAAATCGAGTTTTTAAGGATGGGGGAGATATTAGATAGGGAGAGACTGAAAATAAAGGGAGAGAGAATGGAGGTTATGGTGAGTGTGATTTATTGGAGAAGCTGGGAGGAGATGGGGTCACAGGAGCATCTAGAGCAATCTATCTTGACGAGTGTAAGGGTCACCTCTTCATTGGAGGACAGAGTGAAAAAGGAGATAGTGGAAGAAGACATCGTATATGTATGTGCATGTGTATGGGTAGGGGTAGGGGTAGGTATAGGTGTAAATGCCTATGTACATATGTGTATATACACACATGTGTACACATATAATAAAAGCACCTGATGCTTACATATCATTTCAAGGCATGCAAAGAGATTCACACCCTTCAAACTAAACACTACAGCTAGCGTTGTCCCCATTTTACAGGTGAAGAGACTAAGTCTCAGAATGGGGAAGTGATTTGCCCAGGGTCCCACAGCTATTAAGCATCAGAGGCAGAATTCAAATCTAGTTCTTTGCTGTCTCTCAGTCTAGCCCCCTGTCTACCATCCCATGAAACCCCTCACAAAATAATGAATAATAACAATAACAATAATCAATTATTAGCTCACAATATTTTACAGTTTAAAAAACACTCTTTCAAAAGAGCCCTCTAAGGTAGGTAGAAAGTGTTGTGGAGATTGGTGTAATCTGAAGAGCCCCTTAGAGTCTTGAAAGCTGAGAAATTGAAAGGAGACCTTATCAGTTTGTCTTTGGAGTTGGCAAGGGTAGAAGGTACCCAGACTGGAGTGAATGAGCAGCTCGGCCAGTTTAACCTGATAAGCTTCTTCCTGGTTCTGATTCTATGGGATCATTGACCAGCCTTTAGGTCAACTTAATTCAATAAAGATTTTATTAACTGTGTGCTCTGAAAATAGATACATAAAGCATTTATTAATGTGCCACCGCACGCCCTAAGCATTGATTAAACAAAGACAAACAAAGCAAGATAGTCCCTGTCCTCCAGGAATTTATATTCCAATGGGTAAAGGCCACACATAAAGGGGAGCTGGAAAGGGGGGAAGGGCAGGAAAGGAAATAAACATTGATGAAACCTCACTATGTGTAAGGCACAAATATTGATCTCATTTTCTCCTGACAACAGCCCTGGAAATCAGGTGCTCTTATTATTTCACAGTTGAAGAAACTGAGGCACAGAGAGATGAAGAGACTTCCTTTTTTTTTTTTTTTTTTTAGTGAGGCAATTGGGGTTAAGTGACTTGCCCAGGGTCACACAGCTAGTAAGTGTTAAGTGTCTGAGGCCAGATTTGAACTCAGGTCCTCCTGACTCCAGGGCCGGTGCTCTATCCACTGCGCCATCTAGCTGCCCCAATGAAGAGACTTCCAAAGGCTGGTGCACTTACAGTTAGTGTCTGAGACTGGATTTGAACTCAGGACTTTCTGATTCCAGGTCCAGCACTTTTATCCACTGTGTCACTTAGAGAAGGAGATGAACAGAATGTGGTATGGAAGGGGTAGAGTTTGAGGTTGCAGGGAGGGAAGTTGCAATGGGGAAGGGAAGATGAGATTGATAGTCTCATTGCAGGCAGCAGGATATGTGTCAACAAAGTTTGAATTAAAGAGCAATTCCCTGTGGACAATGAAGCCATCTTCATGATGCTTTGTTTTTTGTTGTTTGTTTGTTTTTGGTTTTGGGTGAGGCAATTGGGGTTAAGTGACTTGCCCAGGGTCACACAGCTAGTAAATGTTAAGTGTCTGAATCCAGATTTGAGCTCAGGTCCTCCTGACTCCAGGGTCAGTGCTCTATCCACTGCACTACCTAGCTGCCCCATGATGCTTTGTTTTGAATGACAAATCCTGGAACACAGCACAGTCCTAAATGAGATGCTAATTACTCAATAGAATTTGATCGAGCTGTTCACTCAGGAAGAAGTCCAACTTGATAAAGAATCGTCCAGACAGACAATCAATCAATCAATCAATGAGCATTTATTAAACACTATGTGTCAGGCACCGGGAATACCAAGAAAAAAGTGAATCAGTTTCTGCTCTTAAGGAGCTTACATTCTTTTTTTTTTTTTAAAGTGAGGCAATTAGGGTTAAGTGACTTGCCCAGGGTCACACAGCTTGTAAGTGTTAAGTGTCTGAGGCCAGATTTGAACTCAGGTCCTCCTGAATCCAGGTCTGGTGCTCTATTCACTGTGCCACCTAGCTGCCCCATAGGGAGCTTACATTCTAATGATGTATGTAGTACTTTTTTTTTGGAGGGGGAGCAGGGCAGTGAGGGTTAAGGGACTTGCCCAGGGTCACACAGCTGGTAAGTATCAAGTATCTGAGGCCAAATTTGAACTCAGGTCCTCCAGAATCCAGGACCGATGCTTTATCCACTACGCCACCTAGCTGCCCCCTGTATGTAGTACTATGATAGGCAATAACATGAGGGCTGGCTATTTAAAGAAACCCTGTGGTGAATCCCGTAAGCAAAAGATCCTTCTAAAGCATGAGTAACCCTTCAGTGCTATGTCTGTTTTGTTTGTTTAGGTTTTATATATCTCTAATGCTTAAAATGGATCCAACTTGATGAGGTATACAGAAAAAAAACTGGAAAAAAGTCTTATGGAACTTAGATTTTGATGTCAGGAAAGTGCCCTAGAATGGACTGGACTACCTAGAGAGATGGTGGGCGACCCTTCCATTGAGGAGCAGCTGGACAGCCACTTGTTGGGTATGTTAGAGTGTGGTGGACTCCTTTTATGTAAGAATTGGACTAGAATCTCTTTCCAACTCTGAAATTCTGTGATTCCATGAAATCATGTGAAAAAATAAACAATAACTACAATAATATGAGAGTAAAAGTGAAAATTAATGCTCTCAATCGCCTACAGGATCAAATATAAAATGACTTGTTTTTTCTTTTAAAAAATATTTTATTTTTGAAGGCAGCTCGATGGCGCAGTGGTAAAGCACTGGCCCTGGATTCAGGAATACTTGAGTTCAAATCTGGCCTTGGACACTTGACACTTACTAGCTGTGTGACCCTGGGCAAGTCACTTAACCCTCATTGCCCTGCAAAAACAAAACAAAACAAAATTTTATTTTCCCCCAATTACATGTAAAAACAATTCATTTAAGAAAAATTCTGAATTCCAAATCCTTTCCCTCTCACCCTCCCCTCTCTTCTCTCTGAGACAGTAAGCACTTTTATATAGGTTATACATGTTGTGAGATTAAAATTGGATATTAGATCATAAATCTCCCCTACTTAACCTTTCCCTTAATTTATCTCCCAGACTAGTAAATGGAAGAAGCTTCTGGTTTTCTAGATAGAGCTTTTATTTTTATGGTAGTCACAAGGTGATGTTGATTAGAAGGACAGGAAAGTAGAAATACAATACAAATCGTCTTAAGTCTAGGCTTAGTCTATATTCCGTATAAAACTCACCAAAACCCAAGGCCACCTTTGGGGCGAGAGACCGAGTCAAGCGGGTGCTGTTAGCCGAGAGCCGGGCCGAGTCAAACTCCAGTCCGCGTCTGTCTGTGCAGCGCAGCCAGGAGACCAGCGGAGCAGGAAAAAAGGCCCCACTTCCGTTCTCTCCTTGCCTTTTAAGCTCGCACCCTGGAAGTCGAGTGCTCAGCAGGCAATCTGGCATGCGTTGCAGGCGGACTGGTGTGTGTAGCTCATGCTGTTGGTCTCCTCCCCAAAAGGGTGGTCCTAAAAAAAACTGGCGTCTCTCCATTATCTAACCGACTGTTAAAACTTTTTACCACAATGTGCAATCATATATATTTCCATATTAGTCATATTGTGAAAGAAGAAAGAAAAAACAATAAAAAATAACAAAAGTGAAAAATTGTATGTTTGTTTCAGTTTGCATTCAGGCTCCATCAGTTCTTTCTCTAGAGGTGGGTAGTATTTTCCATTGTGAGTCCTTTGGAATTGTCTTGGATCATTGTATTGCTGAGAAGGGCTAAGTCATTCACACTTGATCATTGTACAGTATTGCTGTTACTATATACAATCCTCTCCTGGTTCTGCTCACTTCACTTTTTCTCCCCCTTTTTTTGGGAGGGGGGTGCAGGGCAATGAGGGTTAAGTGACTTGTCCAGGGTTACACAGCTAGTAAGTGTCTGAGGTCGGATTTGAACTCATGTCCTCCTGAATCCAGGGCCAGTGCTTTATCCACTGGGCCACCCACTTGCTCCCTGGAAGACTTATTTTCATAAGTTCAAATCCTCCTCAGATGCTTACTAGCAGTGTGACCCTTCTAATTCCCATTTTACAGAAGGAGAAACTGAGACAAGTCACTTCATCCTGTTGCCTTAGTTTCGTCATCTATAAAAAATGAGCTAGGGGACAGCTAGGAGGCTCAGTGGATAAGGCACCAGCCCTGGATTCAGGAAGACCTGAGTTCAATCCGACCTCAGACATGACTCTTACTAGCTGTGTGACCCTGAGCAAGTCATTTAACCCTTACTGCCCCACAAATTAAAATAAAATAAAATGAACTGCAAAAAGGAAATGGCAAACCACTCCACCATCTTTGCTAAGAAAGCCCCAAATGGAGTAATGAAGGATTGGACATGGCTGAAAAATGACTGAACAACAACATATACATTGAGTGACTAATAACATGTTTTGGGTTGACTCCTTTAATTTGGACTGCACACTGAGCTCTTTTTAGGAAAGGTGGTATTAGGCTTAAAGCAAAGTATGAACCACAGTGAACTAAAGTAGTCTCCCTGAAAAAATTACATTTTATATTAATTTTTGACATTATTATGTTGCTTACATGTTTTAAATAGAGAACACTTTTCTATGTGGTTACATTTGAGGGTTCTTTATTTTATATATTTGTAATATGTGAGGACAGACTGAGTTAAAGACTTTGTGATGATTACCAAAGGTGTTATAGATGTTATAGGGCTTTTTGTTAACCTGTTTAATAATTTGTTGTTCAGTCATTTTCAAATTGTGTCTGATTCTGTGACCCCATTTTGTTTTTTTCTTGGCAAAGATACTGGTGTGGTTTTTTATTTCCTCCTCTAGCTCATTTTAAATATGGGGAAACTGAGGCAAACAGGGTCAAGTGACTTGCCCAGGGACACACTGCTAGTAAGTGTCTGAGGCTGGATCTGAACTCAGGAAGATGAGTCTTCCGGGCTCCAGGCTAGGTATTCTGTGTGCTATGGTGCTGCCTAGCTGACCAGAGTTTAATAATTACTGGAATGGTAATAAGTTGCTGTTTATATCCCTCAGATTTGGGGGCATGCACTTTTTTGCCCCTTGACCAATATATTGTTTTATTTTCAGATTTATTGATTTTTTACACGGTAAAATACGTGAATGCTTTATATCAAGTACACGAACATATAGATGGCCTCTATTTGGATCTATAGATAGCCTATATTTCCTTTTCTATCTTCCTTTAGTCCCAGCTAAATTCCTGTCTTCTGCAAGAAGATGTTCTGGACTCCATTTAAAGCTTGTGCCTTCTCTATGTTGGTTATCTCTAATTTATCCTATCGATAGTTGGTATGCACATACATAGTTTGAGTCAGCTAGATGGTGAAGTAGATAGAGCCCTTGGGTTGGAATCAGGAAGACATCTTCATGAGTTTAAATTCAGCTTCAGACACTTACTAACTGTGTGACCCTGGGCAAGTCACTTAACCCTGTTTGCCTCAGTTTCCTCATCTGTACAGTGAGCTGGAGAAGGAAATGGCAAGAAGACCCCAAGTGGGATCATGAAGTCGTGATATAAAACATTCACATCTTGTATCATGAAAAAAATAATAAACTTGAAAAAACTTTATGATATAAACAGTTGGATTTGCCCTCAGGAAGATGAATCTTCTGGACTCCAGGTTCATCATTGCTCTATCCACTGCAGCACCACTTAGCTTTCTCTTTACATTCTTGTAATCCATTCTCTTAGAATTTTCCAGAGCTTCTCTACGTTCATCTCATTTGTTATTTCTTACAGGACAATAATACTCCATGATGTTGTGAGATTTAAAATTGGATATTAGATCATAAATCTCCCCTACTTAACCTTTCCCTTAATTTATCTCCCAGACTAGTAAATGGAAGAAGCTTTTGGTTTTCTAGATAGACCTTTTATTGTTATGGTAGTCACAAGGTGATGTTGATTAGAAGGATAGGAAAGTAGAAACACAATACAAATCGTCTTAAATCTAAGCTTAGTCTATATTCCTTATAAAAACTCACCAAACCGAAAAGCCACCTTTGGAGAGAGACCATCTGTGCCGCTGCCATCAGGAGCCCCGCCAAGCAGGCAAAAAGCCCACTTCCGTTCTCTCCACCCCGGAAGTCCAGTGCACCGCAGGCAGTCTGACGTGCGCAGCAGGCGGACTGTTCGTCTCCTCCCCAAAAGGGTGGTCCTTCAAAAACTGGCGTCTTTCAGTTATCCTAACCGACTGTTAAAAACTTTCATATTTTTTACCACAATGTTCATGTAATACCCCTTTTGATGGGCATCCGCTTTGTTTCCACTTCTTTGCTGCATCAAAAAGTGGAGGTACAATTTATTGAGCCTTTCTTTAGGTCTTTGATCTCCTTGGGGTATAGTCAAGCCCTGAAATTTTCTCATATTCTCTGTCAACTAGAGGTTGGGGAAGGAATAGAGTGACTTTTCTGAAGCTACCAAATGATTTATCAGACTTTATTTCTCTGTATTTAATGCCTCTTTTTATGTGAAAACAAACACCTGGCATTTTTATTGTGCTGCAAGGTCAATAAAAATCAATTGATCAATAAACATTTATGAAATGCCCGCCATTTACCAGGCACTGTGCTAGGGATACTCCCCCAGGGAACTTACATTCTAACGGGGGAGACAACAGGGACATATGTCACATAGATAGAAACAGGTGGTTATGTGTAGCATGGGTTAATAGGCAGATCTGAAAGGTCCAGCCCACATGTCAGGAAGCCTGCTGTTCCATCTTTGTGGGGAGCAGGGGATGACCTTGTCTAGGCAATCACTCTCTCATTCTCCTATCTTCAAGAAATATATTGGATGGGGGCAGCTAGGTGGCACAGTGAATAGAGCACTAGCCCTGGATTCAGGAGGACCCGAGTTCAAATCCAGCCTCAGACACTTGACACTTACTAGCTGTGTGACCCTGGGCAAGTCACTTAACCCCAATTGCCTCATCCCCCACCAAAAAACAACCAAAAATAACAAAAAAAGAAATATATTGGATGTAGAATTATATCTAACTCTCACACTCAGATGTTTGTTATCTAAGGATATAACACTTTTTGGGGTTGAGAATAAAAGCCATTTTCCTCAGACCTCAGACATGGAAGGTAACAGTTTAATCTCAGTCTGTTTAGCTTCACTTCCACTAAACACTTAACACACAAAAGAAAATTATGGAGACCAAGCAAGAATCAAAGAAAGCAAGTAAAACAGTAATTGGGGAAACTATAGAATACAATACAATACAGAAGATTAAAGGAGGGCTTTGTGACCTGGGATTGAGAAGAAATCTCAGCTCAACTGGGTAGACAATGATCTCACTAAATATTTAATACACCAAAGACAAACTTGGAGGGCAAGCAAACATATTTATCAAAGAAAACAAGTAAAACAACAATTGAGGAAGCTACCCAGATGGATTTAGGCAATAGAATGCACAAGATTAAAAGAGGGCTTTGTGACTTGGGGTTGAGATGAAATCTTAGTTTAACTAGGTAGAAAATGATCTCATCTGAGAAGTCTTTCTTTTCTTGGTAGTCTCTAGAGGTATAGGCACTAGAAATCAAGGGACATTTTGGGGTGCCAGTTTTCCCTGTTATTCCATGAGTCTTTGATTTTTTTTGCAGGGCAATGAGTGTTAAGTGACTTTCCCAGGGTCACACAGCTAGTAAGTAGTAGTCTTTTTTTTTTTAAGTGAGGCAATTGGGGTTAAGTGACTTGCCCAGGGTCACACAGCTAGTAAGTGTTAAGTGTCTCAGGCCTGATTTGAACTCAGGTACTCCTGACTCCAGGGCTGGTGCTCTATCCACTGCGCCACCTAGCTGCCCCAGTAGTGGTCTTTGATTTATTATTCAGATGGTACTTTCTCTCTCTCTCTCTCTCTCTCTCTCTCTCTCTCTCTCTCGCTCAGAAGGCTATCAGTCAGTCAATCAGGAGTCACATTTCCCAACATGTATGCCACATCACAGGGCTGTTCTTTAGGGCAGTGGTATCAAATTGAAATGGATCCTATGTTGACTTAGAAAACCACAAATAAACATTATCTATGTTGTATTTTAGTTTATTTTGTTAAACATTTTCCAAGTACATTTTAATTTGGTTCTTGCAGCACTCAGCAATTTGTTAGCCCCGAGTTTTGCATGTCTGCTTCAGGGGATTAGCACTGGGGATGCTAATGATGTATATGTATATGTATATGTATATGTGAGAAAATAATGGGATTTAGCAGATACTCAAAGGCCCACCTGGAGATTAATCTAAACTGATTGAATTAAGTGAGAGTGATTGACTGCTGATTAGCCTACTTCAAGTTAACTAGATTGTAATCACACCTGGCTAGCCCTTAAGAAGGTATGGTTCTCAGAAGCTAAAGACTTTGAACTTAACTTGAGAACACCTTCAAGTTCAGTGAACCAATGGATTTGGATGCCGCCTACCAATCAGCTTGAAGCAGTGTATAAGGACCGCCTATGATCTGGACCTATAAAATGCTTCCACTCAGTTTGCTAGAGAGTTCATGGTTGAAGCAGGCTCGTGGTGGAGGACTTGAGGAAGAACCAGACCAGGCTGGAACTCTAAGCTAGATAGGCCTTTTCTTTTTTTTTCCTCTCTCTTTTTTTTTTTTAGTGAGGCAATTGGGGTCAAGTGACTTGCCCAGGGTCACACAGCTAGTAAGTGTTAATTGTCTGAGGCTGGATTTGAACCCAGGTACTCTTGACTCCAGGGCCAGTGCTCTATCCACTGCACCACCTAGCCACCCCAGATAGGCCTTTTCTTAACTCCATGTGTTCTTTTTTTTCTAATACCTAGTATGCTTTAATAAGTGCTTAATGCCCAAAGACTGGTGCTAAAGCTTCTAATTTAAGGCAACCACCCATTTAGATTTCAATCATCATATATATTCAGAATAAATATAAAGAGAATGAATGCAAATAAATATATTATATTTTGGGAGAGAGGGTAATAGGAATAGTGAGCATCAATGAAAGCTTCATGTGGTGCCTGCTTTATAACTTGAAGAAGAGGGGGATACCATGAGACAGATTCAAGGAGGGAGGATGAGGAAAGGCCTATGAAAAGGCATGAAGACTAGGAAATGGAGTACGTGTGAAAGAAAAAAAAGGTTTGCTTGGGCTGGATCACAGTATGTGGGAGGAACTTCAGTTTTGTCTGAATCCTTGTGTCCTTGATTGCAAAGTCAGTGCTCAATCCACTGTGCCAACTAGCTGCCCATGGGCGGGAGAATCTGTCCAATGAGGCTAGAAAAAGACTTGGATCCCGTTGTATGGATCTGTAAAAGCTAAATAGAGGAGTTGGTATTTTATCCGAAAGGCAATAGGGAGCCACTGAATAATACTGGGGAGAGGAATGACTTGGTTAGTGCCACTCTTTAGGAAAATCACTTTGGCAGCTGCATGCTGGATGAGGTGGAGTGGAGAGCCATGAAGCAGGGAGACTGAGCAGCAAGCTACTGCAAAAATCTAGAGTGTGACATGGCAGCACCCAAAGCCAGTGCCATTTTTGGGTGTGCTGAGACACATAGTGTCCAAGGTGAGGACAGTAATGTCCCCAGTGTACTCTGCCCCAGTCAATTAGTCAACCAATAAATAAGCATTTATTAAGCAGCTATTATGTACTAGGCACTGTGCTAAGTGCTGGGGACACAAAAAGAGGCAAAAGACAGTCCCTGCCCTCAAGGAGCTTACAATCTAATAGAGATTTTGTGAGCTAGTGCCTATACCTCTAGAGACTACACGCTACAAGTTTTCAGTCTAAAAAACTGGGTGAATCCATGAAAGGGATGACATTCTGGGACCTCATTCGGATGCCTACAACAACCCTGTGTTATTATTGTGATGAATGGGGGGGGGGTTGTATAAGAGGGTGAACAAAGAAAGCCCAGGCAAGAACTAGCTCACAAAATCTCTATTAGATTGTAAGCTCCTTGAGAGAGAGAGATGACTCCGGAATTGAGGGAGGCTGACTACTTTGTGCAGGTCTGTGTCATTTAAATCCAATTCACCCATGAGTCAAGAGATCACGATGTGATGCCATCGGTCTTCTTCGAAGACAAAGGACAAACAACAACAATTGTAAAAGGCTATAGACATGTGACCCATTATTATTATAACTCATGGAGGGCAGGCTTCCTGCTTGGTGACTGGACATTTTCCCTGGCTTTCCTCCATACCTGGAATTCTTTCACTTCTCCCCTTCACCTCCTGCCTTTCTTGGTTTCCTCTGGGTCCCAGCTAAAATTTCTCCTGCTCCAAGAAGCCTTTTCCAATCTAGTGCCTTCCTTCTGCTGATCACTTCTAATTTATTCTGTATAGTTGTTATCAAGTCATCCCCTCCATTAGGCTTTGAGTTCCTTGAGAACAGAGACTGTCTTTTGCCTTTCTTGGTATCCCTAGTGCTTAGGACAGTGCCAGACACATAGTAGGTGTCTAATAAATGCTTGTTGAATGACTTCCATCCAGTTAAAAACAATCTAATCCCACCTATCCATGGTGGGGATAAATGATTCTTTTGGACAGAGATGATAATGTGGCGCCCTCTGCTGTCTGAAAGACCGAATAACTGGGATTCTAGGATAATAGATTTAGACTTGGAAGAGGAATTGAGAGTCATTCTAGCCCAAACCCCTCTTTTTACAGAGGAGGAAACTGAAGCCTAGAGAGGTTAAGTGCTTGGCCCAAGGTCACAGAGGTCCAGCTGGGATGACTCTCTACACAGCCCTGACCTCACTTTGGTACTCCAAATGAGTATCTATTCAATGCCTAGAGGTTGCCCGACCTTGCCATTTCTGGCATTGGCACCATCCACTCTCTTATTTTCAAAGCTTTAATGTTATTTGTGACCCATATAAACTACGGTCACCATGACTACTACTAGTAGAGTGGGAGTGTGGTTTATTGGATAGTATGCTGTACCTACAGTCCAGATAGCCTGGGTTCTAATCCTGTCTTAGACACATACTAGATATGTGACCCTAAACAAGCCTCTTAACCTTAGTTTCATTAACTGTAAAATGGGGGCAACAATATTTTCAATACCTCCCTCACAGAGTTCTTGTGAGGATCAAATGATACAATATATGTATAGCATTTTATAAATACCAGCTATTTTACTTTTCTCTCTTGATTACACGTTCTTTAAGGTGAAACTCCAACGTCACAATTTTCTGCATGTTTTTTCTCCATTTTAGTCATGGCTATTTATCCCTTGCCCCAGCCCCAACCTTCCATAGTGTTTGTTTGCACTTGTCCATTATTTTGTCCTGTAATTCATCATCTGAACATATTTCAGCTAGGAGATGGTATGCTAGACTTGGAGTCAGGAAGACCTGAGTTCAAATCTGGCCTCGGACACTCACTAGCTATGTGAATGTGGCTAAGTCACTTTACTTCTGCTTATATCAGTTTCCACATCTCATCTTTAAAATGGGGATAATAATAACTCTTAGAGTTTTGGGGAAGATCAAATAAAATAGTATTTATAAGGTGCTTCGCAAATCTTAAAAGGCTATAAAAATACTAGTGATGAGAATAATTATTAAAATAACACCATGATTAATTATTAGCACCACAGTCATGATATTGATGTATTTTTGTCAATATTATATTAATATTGACACCAGTTTAACAATATTATACAATATGAGGATTATAGGATTGATATGCCATTAATATAATCATAGATATTATTATTTCTTCATTGTCAAATGACAAAGGAGAAGTTGCTAATGGACACGAGTTAGTTGCCCCACGTGGTCAATCAAGGTCTGAGCAAGAGAAATGGCATAAAGGATGTCATTAAGGGAGACCAGTGTTCAAATATCACCTCAGGGTTTTATCATAGTTGTCTGAGTCTGTTAGAACCTGCTCAAACCACTTGGCCTGTCTCAGTTTCCTTAACTGTAAAATTGAGACCTCTCATCTCTCTCTTTCCTCTTTTTGCTGCTGCCATCATGGACACCAGCCGCGTGCAGCCCATCAAGCTAGTTTGGGTCACCAAAGTTCTGGGCCAGATAGGTTCTCAGGGCCAGTGCACCCAGGTGCGCATGGAGTTCATGGACTACACGAGCCGCTCCATCATCCACAACGTGAAAGGCCCCATGCGGAAGGGAGATGTGCTTACCCTGCTCAAGTCGGAAGGAGAGACCCGGAGGCTGTGGTGAAACCCGCCTGTGGAGGCCCCTAGGCTGCTGCTTGTGATATGACTGCTAAGAGATATGTAAAGGGGGGCGACTAGGTGGCGCAGTGGATAAAGCACTGGACCTGGATTCAGGAGTTCCTAAGTTCAAATCCGGCCTCAGACGGTTGACACTTACTGGTTGTGTGACCCTGGGCAAGTCACTTAACCCCCACTGCCCCACAAAAAAAAAAAAGAGATATGTAAAATAAAGTTTTGTCTAAAAAAAAATTGAGACAATAATAGTACTTATTTCAACAAATATATGAGTTTCCACATCTCATCTTTAAAATGGGGATAATAATAACTCCTAGGGTTTTGGGGAAGATCAAATAAAATAGTATTTATAAGGTGCTTTACAAATCTTAAAAGGCTATAAAAATACTTATCAACAAATATTTATTGAATACCGACTGTATCACAAGTAAACAAGTATTTATTAAATGCCAACTGTATTACAAGCGAACAAGTATTTTTTTAAATGCTGACTGTATTACAAGTCAATAAGCATCTATCTATCTATCTATCTATCTATCTATCTATCTGTCTGTCTGTCTGTCTGTCTGTCTGTCTGTCTGTCTGTCTATCTATCTATCTATCTATCTATCTATCTATCTATCTTTGTGGGGCAATGAGGGTTAAGTGACTTGCCCAGGGTCACACAGCTAGTAAGTGTCAAGTGGATTTGAATTCAGGTCCTCCTGAATCCAGGGCTGGTGCTTTATCCACTGCGCCACCTAGCTGCCCCTCAACAAGTATTTATTAAATGCCTACTGTATTACAAGGCAACAAACATTTATTAAATGTGTTCTGCATTACAAGTCAAAATGCACTTATTGAGTACCTACTTATGTGTCAGGTACCATACTGAGCCCTTGGGGATACAAAGATAGGCAAAAGCAGTCCCTGTCCTCAAGGAGCTCACATTCTAATCAGGGAGAACATAAATACATGCCAGATTTATACAGAGTAGATGAAAGGAGACCTTAGAGAGGAAGGTTCTCCTGCCTGTAGGATTCCTCTCTTCCTTCAAGACAGCTCAAGGGGGCAACTAGGTGGTGCAGTGGATAAAACACTAGCCCTGGATTCAGGAGGACCTGAGTTTAAATCCAGCCTTAGACATTTGGCACTTACCAGCTGTGTGACCCTGGGCAAGTCATTAACCCTGTGTTTACCTCAGTTTCTTCATCTGTCAAATGAGCTGGAGAAAGCAATGACAGACCACTCCAGTATCTTTGCCAAGAAAACCCCAAATGGGGTCATGCAGAGTCAGATATAATTGAAACACAAATATATATGTATATGTATGTGTGTATATGTTTATGTGCATATGTATAGGTTTATGTATATATTATTGTTGTTGTTCTTTCAGTTGTGTCTGACTTTTCATGACCCCATGGACCATAGCACATTAATACTGTCCATGGTAAAGATACTGTAGTGGTTTTCGATTTCCTTCTCCAGTGGATTAAGGCAAATAGAGGTAAAGTGACTTGCCCAGGGTCACACAGCTAATAAGTGTCTGAGACCAGATTTGAATTTAGGATTTCCTGACTCCAGGCCCAGCAGTTTATCCAGTGAACCACCTCACTGCCTATTATATAATTACATATCATAAGCTATTGTTATAATTTCTATTTTACAAATAAGGAAATTGAGGCTTTGAGAATTTGCGATCTTTCCATAATCATATCTTTAGACCTCAAAGGACCTTGGAGGATGTCAAGTCTACCTCTCATTTTGCAAATGAAGAAACAGAGGCACAGAGGTTAAATGACTTGCCACACAGGTAGGAAATGATGACTGAAGCAAGATTCAAATGCAGGGCTCCTGAGTCCAAGACCAAGACTCTTTCCACTACTCTGTATTCTACACTTGGCACCTCCATATATGCTGATAAAAATACTCGAGTTCTTAGGAAAGAGTGATAACTGTGTGCTAAAGTGGTGAGGGAAATCTTCATAGAGAAGAGACTTGAATTGGGTCTTAAAGGGAAGAAAAAGTTTGGAGAGGCAGAAAGGATTGTGAGTCAGGGCATCTGGGTTTGAATACCACTTTGTAGTTACTATCAGTGTGACCTTGGGAAAGTCATTTCAAGTATCTGAAATACAGTTTCCTCATTTGTAAAATGGGTGAGGTAAATCCAGTCACAAGGTCCCCTTCAGCTCCAGCTCTTGCCATCCTTTTCCAGGAATTGGATTTGGAGGTAGGGGGTCTTGGGTGTTTGAATGCTGGCTTTGCCATCTGCTTACTGTGTGACTGCAGCGAGTCTCTTCCCTTTTCATTTTCCTGTGGGCAAAATAAAGAGGTTAGATTAAATTATCTCTAAGGTATCTTTTTTTTTTTTTTGGTGAGGCAATTGGGGTTAAGTGACTTGCCTAGGGTCACACAGCTAGTAAGTGTTAAGTGTCTGAGGCTTGATTTGAACTCAGGCCCTCCTGACTCCAGGGCTGGTGCTCTATCCACTGTACCACCTAGTTGCCCCTCTAAGGTATCTTTTAATGAAATCCCATGATTTTAGGAAGGAGGAGGGAATTCCAGGGAAGGACAGTAGTATGAGCCAAGATCCAGAAACGGGAAGGAACCAAAGGATGCTGGTTGATGTGGAGAATGCATGTTGGAGGATAGAGGGGAATAAGTTTCAAGAGGTAGGAGACAGGATTTTATACACCAAATTCCAACACCAGCAGGGTTGCCAAGTACTGGTACCTTCAACCAGCAGGGTTGCTAAATATCTCCTTTAGAGTTCCACCTCAGGAGGAGGGCACTCGAATTCCAAGGGTGAAGTGGTGACCCTGATAGACCCTGCTCAATGGTGGCGCAGATGTGGCAGGGCAGGGTCATAGTTCCTTATACAAAGAGCTATTTAAACTTTCTAGGAGGTCCTAGTTCTTCTGACCTTCTGAAGATCCCTTTTTTCATAGGCCAATTGCAGGAGCTCACTATTCCCCATATCTCACTGACTGAATATGATAGCACCAGCTGACTGCATTCCACAGATCTGGAGACACTGGATGAGCCAAATGAGTCCAAAAATCTCTGTGAGACTTTCACCTCTTGTTACTCTTTCCCCAAAGCTCTGCAGGGGTGAAGATAGGGGAGCCAATAAATGAAAGATTCAGTATAGGTTTTTTTTAATACAGTTTTATTATACTACTGTATACAGTAGGGAATTTTGTTACCTGGTACAGGGATCATGGGATAACTGAAAGCCAGCAACAGAGAGTTAAAGCATCTACCAATCCCCTCAACTCCAAGCTGATAATATCAGAAACCCATGACTAGGCACGGGAAAGAGAATTGTATTTTAAGACATAGATAGGACTCACCTCTGTTACGTATTTGCCTGTGCAAAAAAACCAAGTGATACATTTCTTTTTATTGTTGTTCTGGATCAGTGATTTTAATGGTGAGGGGGAATTCTTGCTATGGAAACCCCCTTCAGTGATGCAGATTATAAACTCATCTGTAATGTAGAGTCTTTTTTTTTTTGTTTTATTGAACTTTTAAAAATATGTCATTTTGCAATAGTCAGTGGAGAGAGTGCCAGGTTTGAAGACACATCTTCCTGAGGTCAAATAAGACCTCAGACACTTAATGGCTATGTGACCCTGGGCAAGTCACTTAACCCTGTTTGCCTCAGTTTCCTCAATTGGAGAAGGAAATGGCAAACCACTCCAGCATCTTTGCCAAGAAAACCCCAAATGAACTCACACAGAGTTAGACTCAACTGAAATGACTGTAGACAAACAACAAAACCCCTCCAAAGAACCTTCCCTTGTAAACAAAGGAGTGAGGTTCAGAAAAACAAATCAGCCCACTGACCATGTCCGAAAGTATACTCCTCATTCTATATACCATCTCTGCTTAAAGATCAAAGCATGTTTCATCATCAGTTCTCTTATGAATAAACATTCCTAGAGTCTCAGCTGGCTTTGTTGGCATCCCATGGGGGAGCATCTCCATTGACCCTTGCCCTGACCCATTCCATGCTCTGTGGACACCTGTACTCTTGCCATGATTGGCTACCACATTAATTAATAATAAATATTGACTGATCTCTCCAGGTGTAGCACATTTACCATACCGCATATCTTTATGGACTTTTTTTTGGTAAATAGCATTTTATTTTTTTCAATTGCACATAAAGACAATTTTCAACATTCTTTTTTTTTTTTTTTTTTTTTTTTTTTTTTTAGGAAATGGGGGTTAAGTGACTTGCCCATGGTCACACAGCTAGTAAGTGTCAAGTGTCTGAGGCCGGATTTGAACTCAGGTACTCCTGAATCCAGGGCCGGTGCTTTAACCACTGTGCCATCTAGCTGCCCCCCAACATTCATTTTTAAAATAAGATTTTGAGTTCCAACTTTCCCTCCCTCCCTCCCCAAGACGGTAAACAACCTGATAGTTTTTTGATGTTTTGATCAGTTTTGCCAATCTCCCCCCCCCAAACAAATACTATATGTCATATAGTATGGTTCTAAAGGAAGGGTGGGGGTAGAGACACATGGGATACTATAGTGATGTAAGAAACAGAAAACAGCAATAATTATAGCTAGCATTTATATAGTACTTGTAGGTTTTGTCAGATTTCTTTACAGTATCTCATTTTATTCTTAATATAACCCTGGGATGTAAGTGTTGTTGTTGTTGCTGTTATCCACCTCCCCTCACCCCCCTCACCCCCCCCCCCCCATTTACAGATGAGGAAACTGAGGCTGCCACAGGTTGTGACTTGCCCAAGGTCATGAAACTAAGTATCTGAGGCTGCATTTGAATTGAGATCTTCCTGACTGCAGTGCCACTTCTTTATCCGTTGTATCACCTAGCTGCCTCTGATTAGAGTTCTAAAGTTTTTCTGTGTTTTTCTTTATATTATTTTGCACCAGCTGATCAGTTTATACCAGTCTTCTTATAACTTAGAGGTCTTCCTCTAACTCTTAGAAAGCATTGAATGCTTGGACCAATGCCTGGGGCAGGCACTGAGAGGTTGAGTTACTTGTCCTTGGTCTCTAGTGTTTTGAAAGGGCTACTTATCAGAGGCAGGATTAAAACCCAGATCTTCCTGATTTCAAGGTCCATCCTCTAGAGAGCAGACTGCCTCTTGTCTGACTTTTATCCAGTGTTCTAATTCTTTTTTGTTGTTGTTGTTGTTGTTTTTTAGGGAGGCAATTGGGGTTAAGTGACTTGCCCAGGATCACACAGCTAGTAAGTGTCAAGTGTCTGAGGCCGGATTTGAACCCAGGTACTCCTGACTCCAGGGCCGGTGCTCTATCCACTGCGCCACCTAGCTGCCCCCAGTGTTCTAATTCTTGGTTGTTTTTTTGTTTGTTTGTTTGTTTGTTTTTGTTTGCAGGTCGAGGAGGGTTAAGTGACTTGCCCAGGGTCACACAGCTAGTAAGTGTCAAGTGTCTGAGGCCGGATTTGAACCCAGGTACTCCTGACTCCAGGGCCGGTGCTCTATCCACTGCGCCACCTAGCTGCCCCCAGTGTTCTAATTCTTGGTTGTTTTTTTTTTTTGTTTGTTTGTTTGTTTTTGTTTGCAGGGCGAGGAGGGTTAAGTGACTTGCCCAGGGTCACACAGCTAGTAAGTGTCAAGTGTCTGAGGCTGGATTTAAACTCAGGTCCTCCTGAATCCAGGGCCGGTGCTCTATCCACTGTGCCACCTAGCTGCCCCCAGTGTTCTAATTCTTGGTTGTTTTTTTGTTTGTTTTTGTTTGCAGGGCGAGGAGGGTTAAGTGACTTGCCCAGGGTCACACAGCTAGTAAGTGTCAAGTGTCTGAGGCTGGATTTGAACTCAGGTCCTCCTGAATCCAGGGCCAGTGTTCTATCTACTGCGCCACCTAGCTGCCCCCCAGTGTTCTAATTCTAAAGCTTAGAGAGGCAGGGCTACTTAGTGGAGAGAAAGCTGGTCATAGAGCCAGGAAGACAGAAACTAGCTATGTGACCTGGGGCAAGTCACTTTACCTCTTCATTACCACTCTAAGCTCTGAGTATTTCTCTAGGACTAAGTGAAAGAACAGGTGCTAGCCTGCGGAGGTGAGCCAGTTACCTTTAGCTAACGCCCTTTAAAGTGCTGTCAAACACCTTCCATATATTAGCTCTTTTGGTCCTCACGACAACCTCCGGAAGCAGGCGCTATCGTTATTCCTGTTTCATGGACGAGGAAATCTCCTCTTCTAATCCCTATCTTTATCTTTTGAAATTTGCAAAGAACTCTCTATGTATCTCCCTTGAGTCTTAGCACCACCCTAAGAGGCAGGCACTACCGGGTATTATCATTCCCATTGGACAAATGAGGAGACTGAGGTTGAGAAAATGTAAATGATTTGCTTAGAGCCACACTGCCAGATGGTTGAGAAGCAGGACCTGAACCCAGGTCTTCCTGGGTTCCTCTCCTTGGACTAATTCAAATTTCCTCCACCTTATCTCAGTGGGTATTGGTTTCAACATCTGTAAAATGAAGGGGCTAGAACCAAGGCCCTTCTGGACCTTGAAACTGACAGTGGGGAAAAAAATAGAATACTGGGACTAAGACCATTTTAATTAACCTCTTGTCTCCAAATAAGGCTTCATCCAGACCACTCAAACAAATGGATAGCGATCCTCCATTGGACCCGCTAAGGGGAAGGGAAACTAATTCCCTCTACAATTCACTGTCCTCATTCCCTGATGGTTTTCTTTACATCCAACCCCGGTCTCTCCTCTAGCTTATTTAGTTTGGTTCCTCTCTTGTTAGTATTCAGAGTGACAGTTCTTCTTCTGCTCGGGGGAAAGGGGACAGAGTTTAATGAACCCTGATAGGTTGGTATAGGTGGGGTCAACAGAACTGGGTAGAGCATGTGGCTACCTGATGAAGTATTTTGTATATATATTTGTCTGCATGCTATCTCCTCCATTAGATTGTAAGCTCCTTGAGGGCAGAGACTGTCTTTTGTCCCCCCCCTTTTTTTTACTTAGAACAGTGAGGCAACTAGGTGGTGAAGTGGAGTGTGTGTGTGTGTGTGTGTGTGTGTGTGTGTGTGTGTGTGTTAGGGCTGGAGTCAGGAAGACTCATCTTTGTAAATTTAAATTTGGCCTCAGACACTAGCTATGTGACCCTGGGCAAATCACTTCACCATGTTTGCCTCGATTTCCTCATCTGTAAAATACACTGAAGAAGGAAATGGCAAACCACTCCAGTATCTTTACTAAGAAAACCCCAAACGGGGTTATAAAGAGTTGGACATTGAAAATGACTGAACAACAACACGGTGTCTGGAACAGATTGATTGAAATGATTAGGGACACAGCGGCAAATTCAGACTCTAGGGACTGGGGTATAGCAGAACAGATAAAGGCCCAGCCTTAAAGTCAAGAAGACCTGGGTTCAAGTCCTGCCTGCCCATATCTGACACATTGTCTGTGTGAGATCCTGGGCAAGTCACTTAATCTCTTTTTGTTCTTGGGCAACTTTCAAGAGTATAAACTACAGATGAGTTGCTGATCTGTATCTGTGGAGGAAGTTTTTATAGTCGGAGTTACACTGATGAACTCATATGTGTGTGAGAGGGAGGGAATGATGGAGAGAGTGACATAGAGAGACAGAGACAGGGACAGACGCACAAAGAAGAGAGACAGAGACAGAGAAGGAGAGACAGAGATAGAGGAGAGACAGAAAGAGACAGAGACAGAGAAGAAGAAAGGGACAGAGAGACACAGAGACAGAGAAACAGAAGGAGAGGGAGACAGAGAGAGAAAGAAAGAGAGAGAGAAGGGAAGAGGAGACAAACAGAGACAAAGAGAGACAGAGAGACAGACATACAGAGAGAGAGAGAGAGAGAGAGAGAGAGAACTTTAAAAATCACAATGAGAAAATTCTCTTGGTGCCAGGCATTAAACAAGGCTCTGGGAAGTATCGTAAATATCATCTATTTCAACAGCATCATTTTACAGGTGAGGAATTGGAAGGCCACAGAAGGGAGATACCGAGATACCTTTCCCAAGGTCACTGGAGGGGGGCATCCTGGTAGTAAGTGATTCAGCACTGAAGCCAGCTCCTTTGCAAGTGCTATTGCAACTATGCCCAGGACCTCTCCTCTGGCTTATGGCCACTCCTACTCCGTCCCCTTCCTCCTTTCAGTCACCCAGTGGGGTAGAGCAAGAGGATCCAGTGATTGAAAAGGGGTACAGAGAGGGTCTAGCTCCCAAGCCTCCAGTGACGTGGAGAGGGAAAGCCTTTGGTAGGAAGAGCAGTTTTGGGAAGCCTGGCACGACCTCTCTGCTGGCCAGATCTCTATTCTTTCCCAAAGAGGGCATAGTTACTTTTGCAACCCCAACCAGAGCAGAAGAAACCATCTTTGCCTCCCATGAAGTTATATCCTAATGTCTAACCCCAGCAACCTTTCTCTGCTAAAACCATAGGATTTGGGGAACTCAGGGATCTCTAGTCCAACTCTCTCACTTTACAAAGGAAGAAACTGAGGCACAGAGAAGGACCATAGTTTAGTCTTGGAAGGGATCTTAGAGGCCATAGAGTCCAAACCGGCCACCCGCCCCCATTTCACAGAAAAGGAAACTGAGGCTTGGAGTTAAATGGCTTGTCCAGAATCACACAACTAGTGAGTGTCGGAGATACAATTGGATACTTCTTTGGATTTGAATTTAGGTGCTCTGAATCCCAAACTGAGTCTCTTTGGACACCACATGGACCCTTTTCCTACCGGTGCCCTCCCCCCTCCCTGGATTTTCTAACATCCCCTAGTCCAACCCTCCCCACCTCCCGCCCCAGCTCCCAGCTTTCTGTCCTCCCACCCTCACCCTCCCACCCAGTCCACCCACTCCCATCCTGCCGCATCCCTTGTTCCCCTCTCCTAGCCCGGTGCACTTTGCGCGCTGCTGTAGGGCTGAAGTCCAAAGTTCAGTACCTTGCTAAGCACAGGGATAAATATGAACCTTAGAGAATTTCTCTAGCTCCAATGTAAATAGAGAGGCAAGGGGCCCTGAATCACTGGCGGGCTAGGATAGGGGTGTGGGTGGGGGGGGTCCCAGGGCTTGGTAAGTGTGGTTTTGGGGGGAACTAGAAGGGAGGAAGGGAGGCTTGTCTCTGCTCTCCGGAGAATGGGCTCCCTGGCCATGCTCTGAGGAAACCTAGGGACCTGGTGGAGGGAGCGTGGCCCACTGGCCTCCAACCTGGAGCCATGGTCTCCCAGCTAAGCCAGTTACAGACAGAGCTCTTGGCCGCCCTGTTGGAGTCAGGACTGACTAAGGAAACCCTGATCCGGGCATTGGGTGAGTCAGGACCCTATGACTTGACGGGAGAGACCTCTCTGGACAAGAGGGAGCCCTGTGCTCCTGAGCTGGCTGAGCTCCCCAACGGGCTGGGAGAGCCACGGGGCTCTGAGGATGAGACAGACGATGAAGGGGAGGACTTCACGCCCCCCATCTTGAAGGAACTGGAGAACCTGAGCCCGGAGGAGGCAGCCCACCAGAAGGCTGTGGTGGAGACACTCTTACAGTAAGGCACCTTCCCCCCCATTCTCCCTCCGGCATGGGCCTGGGGTCAACTTCCTCCACCCTGCTCGCCCTGCCTTAGTGGTGTCCCTGTTCACTGCCTACCCTCTCCCCGGCAGTGGGACAGGATCTGTTCTGGCTTAGAGTCACTATACCTGGTTTTCATCAGTTTGGTGATGGGACTTTGTAGGGAGCTGGAGGGTTGTGGCTTAAAACCAGGACTTGGCTTAAAGCTTAGAGGGGAAAGGGGCAAGTAGGGCTGGGAAATTGGTTTTCCCTGAGAGAACTGGGTTGGGAAAGTGTGTGTGTGTGTGTGTGTTAGGGGTGAGTATGTCCAAGCACTGGAACCATTTTATTATGAAATCTAAAAAAATTTCTTGGGGACATCCTTTACCCTGAGTTCCCATGGTCAAAAGTTGAGTGAATCTCTGAGGTTTAGAAAGGTGGCCTGAGAGGAGGGGGATAGTGGTGTTGGTCAGAGTTTGGGAGACCCTTCTGAGCTTTAGGAATTGGGTAGGTTTGGAAAGGAGATCAAGTACCCCACCAATCAAGGAAAGGTCTGAGTAATTCATTCTTACCTTGGGGCAGATGGATTCATAGGATCAAAGCTGATTCCTCTTCCCTGCCTCATCTTCCCTTATAGTACCTCCACCCCAACGGCCGACATACTTTTCCTTTCCTTCTCTGCCAGCCCTACCTGATCAGCTTCCTTCATCTGCTTGATCCCATCTCTCTGGCTCCCCATTCCTGGGACTATATGGGATGTGGGGCTGGGCTGCTCCCCCCTCCCCAGTCAGGTTTGCCTGGTTACTAATTATCTAGGGGCTTTATTATTTCTCTTTTGTTTTTTTTTTTTATAAATTTATAAACTGAAAAGTTCCTGATAAGCCATGTGATCATTAACTTCTGATGATTGTGTCCTGGGGAAGACATGGCCAGCCACCTAGCTCCAAAGGCCTTGGGCAGGTTTCCCAGAGGGAAGGAAAGAGGGGGTGGGTGTAGGTGTAGGGGGCCATTCAGGGCTACAGAAGTCTCTAGCTAGGAGACTTCTCAGCTTTTTTTCTATTTGAAGAGCACAGGGTCCAGGGACTGGGGGAATCAGGCTTCTCCCAGCTGAGGCCTTTAAATGTTCTCCCTGAAATGGTTCCAGGGATTGGAGCAAAGACCCTCCTTTCTGTCCAAGGTCCTGAATCTGGGGGAAGGGGCATGGGGATGGAGGAAGAAACTTATAGTTGGAGATGGATTTCTGTACAAGGACCCTCCATTCACAGTGTGCTTGGATGGAAGGTGGGTAGGGAGGGAATCAGCCTTCCATCTGGGTCAGCCCTAAGGATAGTTGGTCTGTGTGTGGGTCTCTCTCTCTCTCTGTACACACACACCTATATGCAGATGTGCCTTTATACACACACATATGTATAGAGGTGTATACCTGGCAAGCAGATCTTTTGCCCATGTGCCCAAAGGGCAGACTTGAAGAGTCTAAAAGAAAGAAATCCAGGGCCTCTGAGGGGTGGTTGGGCTGGGGAACAGAAAGATAGCTTGGCACGGAGGGAAGAATAGAGGAGCAGGCGGTGGCTGGAGGCCTGACTTCTAGTTTCAGCACAACCATTCACTTGCTGTGAAACTTTGGGCAAACTTCTCCTCCCAAGGCCTCTGTTTTTCCCAACCCCCATAAAATACAAGGCTTGGACTAGGTGATCTCTCGACTGTCTCCCAGATCTGACTCCTGATGCTTGTAAGGGGCCCCCAGTCTTGGCAGGGAAGCTGTGGGGCAAAGGGTAGATTCTACTGGGGGGGGGAGGGGCAGAGGCCAAGGCACAACTTCCAGGCCTAGGGAGAGGGCGAAAAGGGAGGAGGGAAGAGTGGGGAGTGGAACTCCTGGTTTGAGGCTAGGCCAACCCTGCTGGGGAGCCTGGGGTGGATCTCAAGGCCCCAGGGAAGGCACCATCCCTCCTCTCCCCCCTCACCCCCCACACCAGGGGCCATTCTTACCTGCCTGGGTGGGGCCTCCGCCAGTCAGCAGCCTGGTGGGGGGTTTCATCGAAGGGCCTCATGGGGGGGGGGGAGCCAGCTGAAAACACCAGGAGTTGAAGTCCAACTACTGGGCCATCCCGGAATGGAGCAAGGGACCTGAAGCCTGAGAGGGAGAAGGGAAGAGGGCGGATGGAGGGCTTGGAGACAAAGGGAAAAGAAGACAAGAAGGGAAAGGGGAAAGAAGGCTGAGAGTAGGAAAAAGAGGAGGTGAGGAGAAGAAGGAGCTGAGGAGCCCCGTTGAGGCCCAAGTGCACCAGCCAGGCTCCGGGATTGGGCTTTCTTTAATGCTAACAGGTTGTTATTTGCTTTCCATTTAAATTTGAGATGTTGCTATAAATTATCAACCAGACTCTTGTTCCTGCTGGAGTTTATAACTAACTACCCGGGTTACTTATTGTTCAGGTAACAAAAGGGAGGTGAAAACGCCCTTAAAAAAAGGGGGGGCTCCAAGCTGAGGGAAGGGGGATGTGGGGAGGGGGAGGAGAAGGAAGGGCAGCCTTAGGTAGAGGGCACAGGCCAGGGGCCAGGACCCGGAGGACGCAAGGCCAAGATGATACAGGGAAGGCCCAGGCCCCATGGATAGGGATTGTCTGGGTTCCCTGGGGCCAGGTCACTGTTCTCAACTTGAGTATGATCGAACTCATTAGCTCAGGGTGGACCCCCTAATTGGAGGATCATCTGGAATCTGTTAGGGAGGATGCCAGAGTCAAGGGGGCAGTTCGGGGCAGAGTCCAGGCCATAGACCTCCCTGAGGTTGGTTGCTATGTTATTATTTCCCCCCATTTTACAAATAAGGAAATGAAGGCTGATAGAAATTAAGTGACTTGTCCAAGGTCACATAGCTAGGAAGTGTCTGAGACAGGATTTGAACTTTGTTCTTCCTGAGTCCATCCACTGTGCGTGGAATATACAAAGCTGGTTTAGGATATGACCCAATGAGGAGCCAAGCTTCTTAGGATTTCTCGTGCCCCTTCCCCTCTCCCAAGAAGCTCCAAATCTGGCACATACCTGGGTTCCCCAAGAAGCAGGATCTCAACTGGTCGGGGCATATGGAGGTGGAGACGGGGTCAGTAGGTGGACTTCAGAGCAGCTAACCTGAGACCTAAATCTCTGGTTCTTCAGAGTTATTCCTTGGGACTCCCCTTCTCTAGCCTCTCTTAAGATCCTCTCTTCCCTAGTAAGAATGCTAGAATAGGAGGTCTGGAGCTAGAATCAGTCAATTATTAATCATTTTTAGTGATAATAATCATTAACATTTATATAGTGTTTCAAGGTTTGCGAGGTGCTTTATATAGATTATTTTAAGCACCTACTATGGGCTAGGTACTGTGTTAAGTACTAGGGCAATAGACACCAAAATGAAATCATCCCTGCCCTCAAGGAAGTTACAGTCTATCAGGGAAACAATGCATACACAGATGGGTATAGACCTAACAGCTACAAGGTAATTCTGGGGGGCAGGGAAAGCACCTGCCGAGGGGAAGGCTTCATTTGGAGGGTAACCCTTAAAAGAAATCAGGGCTTCCGCAGGACAGTGGGGAGGAAGGAGTGTATTTCAGATACAGGGGATGGCCAGTGGAAAGGCAGGCATGCTCGTGGAAGTCATTGAGTTCAACCTCTTGTTTCCCAGATGTAGAAACCACAGCTGAGGAAGTTAGATGATTTGCCCCCAACTCACACAGCTGATAAATGCCGGAGGTAGGATTTGACCCCAGTTCCTTAGACTGAAGGGCCACTAGGAGCCAATAACTCTTGCTATCACACCATATTGCCAGTGTAGACTTAGGAGAATTAGACTCTTGATCCTGTGTGCCATGGAAGGCTGCCCTGTCTTGGCTTCCCTTTTCTCTTTATTGGACAACAGGAGGTGCAGGACTCTCTGCTTTGGGCAATGAGTATTTGTGGGGCTCATACTGTGGTTGGAGTGAGAGGGGAGAGAGTGGCAACCTTCTAGTTCATCCTCAGTTATGGGCTGAGGTTTGTAATCAGTAACCGGTAACAGGCTGGGGGTGGTGCCAGGCCCCAAGTCCCCATAACTTCTCTTCTACATTCTTAGGCTAGCCATCACCTTTTTGGTGACATCTCCCCTTCTTGGGAACAATATTCTTTTAGGAAACTTGTTTAATTATTGTATTTTGTTTTGATATAACTTATATTTTGTCATACAAGTTACACGCTAACTTTTGAAAAAAGAATAAAAGCGAAAGATTAAAAGAAGTCAGTAAAACCAAACAATACATCGGCTGTATCTGGGTCTGTTCTGGGGCCAGCTTGAATGGGTTTGGAGAGCCGATTGTTACATTTTCAGTGTGAGCAATGACACCTTGGAAACCAGCAAAATTCTACAAATCAAGGCTTGATTTGTGGTTTTCTTGATTGTCTAGTTTTAATAAAGCGATGGAGAAAATATTAATATTGCAGATTACACTTAAAATTGGGTCTGAAGCAGGTTGTTAAACATTTACCAGCACACCCTTGACTGTATCTAACTTTATATAACAAATTCCACACTGATCATCTCCCTCTTTCTGCAAAGAGGTGAGGGGTGCACATTTTCTTCTCTTCTTCCTTCCTTCCTTCCTTTCCTTATTTTTTTTTTGCGGGGCAATGAGGATTAAGTGATTTGCCCAGGGTCACACAGCTAGGAAGTGTCAAGTGTCCTAGGCTGGATTTGAACTCAGGTCCTCCTGAATCCAGGGCCGGTGCCTTATCCATTGCTCCAGCTAGCTGCCCCCGTAGGCACATTTTCAGAACTCTTCTCTAGGGCCAAACTTTGTCATTGTCATAATTACATAGAAATGAAAGTTTTATTTTATGTTTTGTGGGGGTTTGTTCCATTTACTCTGTTTTAGTTGTATGTTTTGTTTTCCTGGTTCTGTTTACTTCAGTTTGCATAAATTCATATAAGGCTTTACATGCTCTACTAAGTTGTTCATATCTATAATTTCTTACCACACAATAATATTGCATGAATGAATAAGTGAGAAAGCACGTATTGAGAGTTTCCTATGTGCCAGGCACTATGTTAAGCTCTGGGGATAGAAAGGTTCCAAAAGAAGTAAGATTTGTCCTTCTTAATGTGGGAAGACAACACACATGGGGAGGAGTAATTAGGGAAGGGAGTTTGGTTTTAGGGAGGGGGCACAGGGAGAGAAGAGGGTCACACATGCTGGCAGGAGAGGGTGAGATGTCCTGGCAAATGGCTGGATGTGAAGCTTCCTGTACCATGATTTGCTTAGTGATTATTTCACAATCTATGGGGATCTCCTTTGTTTCTAAGTCTTGTGGAGTTCTCACTATTCATAATGACTCCTTTTCATAAAATATGTTGACTCATAGATTTTCTGAGCTGGGAAAGTCCTGAGAACAAGGAATGTCAGAGCTAAGGGGGCGGGGTTCTTAGAACAGGGAATGTCAGAGCTAAGGGGGGGTCTTAGAACAGGGAATGTCAGAGCTAAGGGGGGGTCTTAGAACAGGGAATGTCAGAGCTAAGGGGGGGTCTTAGAACAGGGAATGTCAGAGCTAAGGGGGGGTCTTAGAACAGGGAATGTCAGAGCTAAGGGGGGGTCTCAGAATAGGGAATGTCAGAGCTGGGAAGGATCTCAGAACAGGGAATGTCAGAGCTGGGAGGGTCCTTAGAACAGGGAGAGTTGGAGCTGGAGTATGTTAGGACTGAATAAATCACCTGGCAACAATCTATTTTTCGAATGATAACAATTTTAAATAGAGTTTTATTCTCAAAGACAGGAATTGTGTTTCCCTTTGGTTATGGTCCCGGAAAATGCCATATTGTTCACTTCTCTCCTATGCACACCCAGAAGACCCTGAATTTACACGACATTTTAGACCTGACTTTTAAACTGCAGTTTGATAATGACAGGGTGGCCAACCTTCTTTGATTCTTCTGGCTGATGTTGAGATTCTCCCTCCTCTGCTGTCTGGTTCATAGCTAGTCTTTGTCAATGCCCTTTTTGTCTTCATCACCATTTTTGCCTTGCAGTTTCTCTTCATGTGGAATTCTTTTGGTATGAGTGAGTTCTTGGAAGACACTGTTTTCTCTCTGCTGCTCATCTTCAGTATTGTATTTCTCAGCTTCCTGGACTGTGTGCTCAGCGTTAGTCAGGCAACAGACATTTATGATGTGCTTACTCTGTGCTAGACACTGGGCTAAGCACTCAGTATACAAAGAAAGGCAAAAACTCCAGTCCCTGACTTCAAGGAGCTCCCCTGTCTTCTTTGTCCTTGGTGATGGGGACCCTACTCATCTGCCTGTGCTCTTATCTCCAGCAGACACATTGAGGATGTCGATGTCAGTCATTTCAGTCCAAGGAGCACCCTGGGGAGGAGGGGGGAATTCCTATGAGCTCAAACTTGCCAAGGAGGTTGCTAACCTTTGTCATAGCTTTCTCACCTTCATAAACCTAAGTAAATGCTCCATGCTGCAGGTCTGAATGAATGGTGAAGGTCTGTGTCTGCTTGGGGAGAGGCATGATGGTACTGTATTTGACGAGGACAGTCATAATTCTGCCAAGAGTTTTTGTACCAAGGGGAAAAGGAGGAACACCAACAGAGTAAGTCACGAACTTCTCAGATTTATTCCTAGAAAAGATGACAGCCTGGAAAGCTGCACCATAAATAACAGCTTCATCAGGCTTGCCCTTGAAGAAGTCCTTTAGGAGTTACTGGATCTTGAGGATATGAATGGAAACACCCACTAAGACAATTCCATAGATCTGTTACTTATCTATATCCCATAGTGCCTTTTCTTTTTTCTTATTTTTTTCTTTCTTTTTTTTTTTTTTTGGTGAGGCAATTGGGGTTAAGTGACTTGCCCAAGGTCACACAGCTAGTAAGTGTTAAGTGTCCAAGGCCGGATTTGAACTCAGGTACTCCTGACTCCAGGGCCCATAGTGCCTTTTCTTATTCCTTTTTTTTTTTTTTTTTTTTTTTTAGTGAGGCAATTGGGGTTAAGTGACTTGCCCAAGGTCACACAGCTAGTAATTGTTAAGTGTCTGAGGCCGGATTTGAACTCAGGTACTCCTGACTCCAGGGCCGGTGCTCTATCCACTGCGCCACCTAGCTGTCCCCTATTCCTTTGTTTTTAATTAATTTTTTTGTGTGTGAGGCAATTGAGGTTAAGTGACTTGCCCAGGATCACACAGCTAGTAAGTATCAAGTGTCTGAGGCTAGATTTGAACTCAGGTCCTCCTGACTTCAGGGCCGGTGCTCTATCCACTGCGCCACATAGCTGTCCCAAAAGGTACCAATCTTAATACTGGTCTGGATATTAGAAGACAGGGTGTGCTTTGCCTGTGTACAGGCTATCTGGAAGTGGTGGACAGCCCTCTTGTCCTCACTGATGTCTTATACTTTACACTTTGCTTTTTTTTTTTTTTTTTTTGGTAAGGCAGATAGGGTTAAGTGACTTGCCCAGGGTCACACAGCTAGTAAGTGTCAAGTGTCTGAGGCTGGATTTTGAACTCAGGTCCTCTTGAATCCAGGGCCAGTGTTTTATCCACTGCACCACCTAGCTACCCCAGATGTCTTTTTTTTTTTTACATTATAGAAAGCTTTATTAGACCGTAACTCTTGCAGAAGAAAACAGCAAATTTTTAATTTCAATATGGTGTTGCCTTGGGCTTCTTCCAATTGCTGCTGAACCCTCCTCATCTCTTCTTCCTTCTTTTTCTGCTTGGCCACTAGCTTCCATTCTTTTTCTGTCCGGGTCTTTAGGTAAGCATAGCGCTTCGTTCCATAGACTACACCCAAGAGCAGGGCCGAATGCCGTCCCACCTTGATGAGCAGGGAGACATTCACGGGCGGCACTATTTTTCCCCGCTGACCCTGGACCCAGAAGCAGAAAAAGACTACCCCTGATGTCTTATACTTTCACTTGTGCCATTCAGCAGTGAAATGGTTGTCAGTGTCTTGCTCATCCAAATAGGTGCTTTCACCTGTGGACTTGATTTCAACGATGTTATCTTTAATGATGGAGAAGCCACCTCCAAGGTCAAAGATCAACACATCTCTTGGAACCAGCCTCCTTTTCCAAACCATGAGCAATAGCAGCAGCCATTGGCTTGTTGATGATTGAGCACACTGAGACCAGAAGGTTCCAGTATCTTTGGTGGCTTGGCATTGGGAGTCATTGAAATAGACTGTTACCATGATCACAGTATTTGGAACAGTTTTCACAAGATAAACACTGGCAATTGTTTTCCATTTTGGTCACGATTATAGAAGATATTTCTTTTGGATAGAAACTGTTGGTCTTTCCCATGTACTAAACTGGACCACAGACCTTCCCACATTGTTCACCATCTTGGAAGGCTGATGCTTCCTGTCTGATAGTACAACTAACTGTACCAGCAGATCTGTAACCAGTAACATCTGGAATAAAAAACCGTTGGTGGGACTCCTTGAAACTGACTTCTTAGAAGCAGCATCAATTAAACATTTTGTCCTGGTGAATTCAATGCAGCTTGGAGTGGACTTGTTTTGTTAGTCATTAATAATGATCACTATTTTCCCATATTGAAAGACTCACACATTAATAAATGGTGCCAAGATCAATGCCAACTGAAGGCACCTTTGATATGGCTGCTGGGGGATAAGGTTCATTTATTTTACAATTGAGACACAGGAAGGTTGAATGACTTGCCTGTGGTCATACAAGAAATTAGCATTCATGAGATTAAACCCCAGGGCTCTTGCTTCTTTTCTCTAGTGACTTTTCCTCCACATTTATTTGGGGCCACACCTGGAGTTCTTAACAGCATACTACATGTATATCAAACAGTCTGGTTTCTAGACTCATAATCAAATAACTCAAGCTGGTTTACAAGTGGAATCTTTGTTAATGATGTCTACATTTGGTCACTGATTGGTAGGAATTCCTTCCTCACTGTGCCCTGGCTTGACAGATCATAGATCTATAGAAACACCATAGTGGAGTGAAAATAACACCCTGGGGAGATCAGGACTGAGATCCCAGCTGTTACTACCAATGTGACCCTGGCCAAATAATTTCATTTCTCTGGGATTTGGTTTTGTTTTCAGTCAAGAAGAATTTATTCTTTTTTCTTTTTTTTTTTTAGTGAGGCAATTGGGGTTAAGTGACTTGCCCAGGGTCACACAGCTAGTAAGTGTTAAGTGTCTGAGGCTGGATTTGAACTTAGGTACTCTTGATTCCAGGGCTGGTGCTCTATCCACTGTACCACCTAGCTTCCCTTCAAGAAGAATTTATTAAGCACCTACTACAGAGGATTCAAAAAAAGGCAAAAAAACCCCAGTCTGCTCTCAAGGAACTCACAGTCTGTTGAGAAAGAAAATGTGCAAACAACTCTGTATGAACAAGATATAGACAGAATAAATTGGGAATGGTCTCAGAGAGACTATGAGAGATTCAGAGAGAAGGCATTAAGATTAAGGAGGACTAGGAAAGACTTCTTGCAGAAGGGGGATTTGAGCTGAGATTTTATTTATTTATTATTTTATTTTTTATGGGGGTGAGGCAATTGGGGTTAAGTGACTTGCCCAGGGTCATACAGATAGTAAGTGTCAAGTGTCTGAGGCCGGATTTGAACTCAGGTCCTCCTGAATCCAGGGCCAGTGCTCTATCCACTGCACCACCTATCTCTCCCTAGGAAGCCAGGGAATAGAGAGGAAGAGGGAGAGTTCCAGGTATGGTGGACAGTTAGTGAAAAGCTTGCAGTTGGGAGATGAAGCATCATATGCAAGGAACAGTGAGGAGGCCAGTGTCATTGGGCATGTGGAGTTTGCAAGGTTTAAGAAGACCAGAAAGGTAAGTATGAAGGGGCTGAGTGGTGAAGGGTTCTAAAAGCCAAACAGAGGATTTTGTTTCATCATGGAGGTGAGAGGGAGCCAATGGAGTTTACTGAGTAGGGAGCTGATATAGTCAGACCTGTTCTTAGGAAGATCACTTTGGCAAGTGAGTGGAGGATGGGTTGGAGTAGGGTGAGACTTAGTTGAAGCAGACCCACCAGCAGGTTATTGCAGTAATCAAAGCATGAGGGGATGATGGTTTATGCCAGAGTTGTGGTAGTGTCAGATGGGAGAAGAGAGTGAATTTAAGAGATGTTCACTTATACAATAAGGGTGTTCAACTAGATAGTAGTTAATGTGTATATAGAACTTTAAGGTTTTCAAAAGAACTTTATATATACAATTTCATTTGATACTCATAATAAACCTATGAAGTAGGTGATATTATCACCCCTCCCCCATTTTATAGATGAGGAAATTGCGGCTGAGAGGTTAAACGACTTGCTTTAGGGTCACATAGCTAGGAAGGGACTTCAACTCTAGTGCTATGATAGAGAAAAAGAGAAAGTCAGATGGATAGAGGAGAGCCATTAATGAGCTTTTTGTAACCTAGGAAAAAACATTTTTCAGAGAGTGGGTAGTTGTCAGATCCACAGAAGTGATCCATTTGGTCCCATATTGACTTAGAAAATCACAAATTAACATTATCTATGTTGCATTGCATTTTCATTTATTTTGTTAAACGTTGCCTAATTGCATTTTAATCTGGTACAATCTTCCCTTTGGAGTTTTGCAGGCAGTTTGCACCTGGGGGCCACAAGTTTGATACCTTTGGTTTAGAGGACAGTCAAACCAAGAGTGTGTTGTGCTACAAGAAGGCGTAGCCCATCACACAAAGAGTTCATTGTAGGAGGTAAAGTTGTAACAGTCACTGAAGGAAGGAAGGGTGACACCTGCCTCTCTCCCAGGTGTCAGTGTCCTGGAACAAAGCCCCTTTCATTATGAGCCAGGTAGGATGGTGAAAAAAAAAGCTAGCTCTTTGACTTGAGACCCCACAATGGCATATCCAAATAAGAAAGGATTCCATAATCCATAAGCTAAGAGCCTCAACTAGGTTCTTTCAGACCCATGGAAAAGGACAAAGGGGGAGGAGAGGAGGGACTGTTAAATACAAAAGGTTTCTTGGTCCCAGGCAGGATCGGGGACTGACGACAGCTGGCCTTGGGGTGGAGATGAGATAAAGGTGTTTACCTGCCCCTGAGCATAGAAATGGACTTTGTTCCTTTATCATCTAGCCTTACCTGGCAACTGCAAAGTCAACACAGTCAGTATGGAAGGAGGGGAGTCATGGGTGCCTTCAGAGGTCAGAAATAGATGAGAATTAGAGTGGGGGGGGGTTGGAAAAACATAGAGAGGTGAAGACTTGCAGGCCCTGGCACCCCAGAGCATGCTTTTTTTTGAGGGGGACTTATTTTTAAAATTAGAAATATTAATCATCGACAAACACTCAAGCACTCACAAATTAAAATCATGCACAAAGCTCTAAATTCCAACATATCTATAATTTGATTTTTTAGGGGTTCAGGGCAATGAGAGTTAAGTGACTTGCCCAGGGTCACATAGCTAGTAAGTGTCAAGTGTCTGAGGCTGGATTTGAACTCAGGTCTTCCTGAATCGAGGGCCAGTGCTTTATCCACTGTGCCACCTAGCTGCCCCACTATACTTTTATTTTTTTAAAATTTTATTTATTTTTTTGCAGGGCAATGAGGGTTAAGTGACTTGCCCAGGGTCACACAGCTAGTAAGTGTCAATGTCTGAGGCTGGATTTGAACTCAGGTCCTCCTGAATCCAAGGCCGGTGCTTTATCCACTGCTCCACCTAGCTGCCCCATTATACTTTGATTTTAAAGTGTATGCCAACCTTGACAAAACCCAAAACTTGAACAAATATATTCTTCTTGCTCCTGTGTCCCCTTCCAATCTTTTTATTCCATATGTTTTCCCATATTTTGTTGCTGTTGTTATTACTATTTTTAGTATAAAGTTAGCATGTTGATTTTTTATTTTGATTCTGCTAAAGATTCTTTACTCTTCTTAATTCAGATGAGCCTTCCCATATTTCTTTGTCTCCTTTTCATCTTTGTCATCTCTTGTCATGGTATAGTAGAGAACTGGTCTCAGTCGTGAAGACCTAGATTCACATCCCACCTCTGACATGTGACCTTGAGCAAGTCACTTTACTACTCTCAGCCTCAGTTACCTCATCTGTAAAATAGAGATAATAATAGAATCAGCCTCATAGGGTTGTTCTGGGGATTAAATGAGATATGCAAAGCACTGTGAAAATCTTAAATCATTACAAAAATTATTATTAATATTAGTTGCAGATGAGTTGCCCATCTGCTTTTGGTAAAGGGAGATTACTTACTCAAAGTTCCCTGTACCCATGAAATTACAAATTTGGGCCAAAAATAAAGAAAAGGCTGTACACTGGCATTTCAGAGTAAGAGCAAGCTCTGTGATCCTGGGAAAGGAATTTAACTTTTCTGAGTCTCAGTTTCTTTGTCTGTAAAATGGGGAAGAATGATATGGATGTCATAAAAAATGAAATGTTATTGATATCTTTTGTTTTCTTGTTACCTCTATTTCCTTCTGAATTTCCCTTCTTCCCCATCTCAGACTGCTATCCCTTATAACAAAGAATTAAAAAAAGAAAAATGAAAAAGAAGAGAAAAAATAAAACAAATAAATATATCAATAATAAGAGAAATTAAAATTAAAACAGTTCTGAGGTTTGATCTCAGACCTAGAAAATTGGCAAAAAATGACTCAAGATGGGAATAGTCAATGTTGGAAGGATTGTGGAAAGACAGTAATACTAATACATTGTTGGTGGATTAGACCAACCATTCTGGAAAGCAATTTAGGATTCTACAAATATAATTGAGTTCTGACACCTCTGTAGACAATTGAAAAAAAAAATCTGACAAGATATGTCATGTTCTATAACTATGGATTCCACACTCACCCCACACCTACAAAGAAATGAGCAGGGAAGGGAGTATGTCTTCTTTGGGCCCAGCCTCGTTCCCAGCAATTCAGCATAATTCATTTTTGGTTGTTCTGTTGTTCTTTCCATTTACATTGTTGTGGTAATTGTGTATATTGTTTTCTTGGTTCTGTTTACTTTACTTTGCATAAGTTCATGTCTTTCCATGCTTCTCTACATTCATTATATTTAATCCATTTCCATAGCACAGTAATATTCCATTACATTCATGTACCACAATTGGTTTTGTCATTCTCCAATCGATGGGCCTCTCCCCTATTTCCAGTTCTTTGTTACCAGAAAAAGTGGTGTTATAAATATTTTGGTGTAGATTGGGACTTATTTATTTAGTTATTTTATCACTAATCCCCTTGGGATACATGCCTATCCCTGGGTCAAAGGGTATGGACATTTTTTTCTACTTTATTTGTCCAATATGAATGCTCTGGCTCTCTCCCCGCAAAAGAGGCAGGCCACACTTTCCCCTCAGTGTCTCAGGGTGCTCTGAAGGGTTGGGATAGCTCATTTTTCTACTGCCATCTTCCTGAGCCCCATAATTTGTCTTCCTACATTCAGGGCTAGTAACTAGTCCCCCACTTCCATCAAAACACTTTACATTAATTGGGGGGGGACAATCATTTCTCCCAATGTCTCTAGGGTATCCTCTTCCTCTACACTGATTCAGTCTCTGTGGAATAGGTCCAAAACTTAGCTCAGTTCTTACATGGGATTGCTTCTATCAAGGTCATGTTCAAAGGCAGGACTGCTTATAGATGAGCCCTCATCTTAACTTTGACTAGTCTGGGTCCAGAAGGTCATGCTTTGCTCTTTGGGGCATCAAAGCTGAACTGGCTGCAGTACTCAGTCAGGTCCCACACCCTAGAAGATGCTACTGATCCTAATGATGACCTTTTGGACTCACTAGGCTATGAAATGCCACCCCTTTTACCTAAAAGGGAAAAGAACCAACAAAAAGACCAATGACTTAGGCCTATTTCTTAGGGCCACTGGGTTTAGAGGAAAGAAGGCTTTAAAGCCTATGCTCTTACTGCATGCTCTCTCATTGGATGCCATGGGTAAGGGTGTCATCTAGATTCTTTACATTCAACTGAGAGAGAAGAGAAAGTAGCCAAAGTTGACAGGTCTTTTAGGCTGCTTCCATAATCAATCAAAGAACTGACCAGAACCATTTCCAGAAGGTGCACACATACTCCTTGGTTTTTCCAAGGGATTTCCCCCACATAGCATCCTGACTTTCCTGGAAGCAAACTCCTAGCCACTCATGCTGAGAGGCTGCATTGACTGAGCAAGCTGATGGGATCTGTGGGTTCACCATACCTCAATTATATTTGTAGAATCCCAAATTGTTTTCCAGAATGGTTAGGCTAATCCACCAACAATGGTTTTGTTGTTCAGTCGTTTTTCAGTCATGTCTGACACTTCATGACCCCATTTGTTCTTTTGTTTGTTTGTGGCAAACATGTTGGAGTGGTTTGCCATTTCTTTGTCCAGCTCATTTCGCAGATGAAGAAACTGAAGCAAACAAGGTGAAGTGATTTGCCCAGGGTCACATAGCTAGTAAGTGTCTGAGGTTGGATTTGAATTCAGGTCTTCTTATTCCAGGCCTGGCTCTAATCATTGTACCACCTAGCAGTATTAGTGTTATTGACTTTCCACATTTTCGCATTCTTTCCAATACTGATTATTCCCATCATGAGTAATTTTTTCTCTTGCCAATTTGCTGGGTCTGAGATAAAATATATATAAATATATAAATAAAAATACCTCAGTAACTTTTTATTTGCATTTCTCTTATTGTTAGTTATTTGGAGCATTTTATGTGGTTGTTAATAATTTTCAATTCTTTTTTTGGGGGGAAGGATACAAGTATTTATTAAATGCCTACTATGTGCCGGCTACTGTGATAAACACTTGATCCTTATAAGAATCCTGGAAAGTAGGTGCTATTATTGTCCCCATGTTACAGATGAGAAAACTGAGGCAGACATAGGTTAAGTGACTTGCCCAGGGTTACACAACTAATGTCTTCCTGACTCTAGGCCAAGAATTCTATTCCCTGAGCCACTTAACTGCCCTGAATTTTGAGAATTGTTTGTTGATACCTTTGGCCACTTATCTATTGGAAAAGGCCAATGATCTTATATATAGTATGTATGCATGCATATATGTATATACACATATACACAAACTTTTATATATAATATTCTTATATATTCTGTTAGCTAGCTTGATATTTTGGATACTAAACACTTATCCAAGAAATATGACATGAAGATTTTTCTCCCACTTGATGATTTACTTATTTATCCATTAATTTTTTTTGTATAAAAGGTTTTCATTTTCATAGCCAAAATTATCTACTTTACCTTCTGTAAATTGCTTCTATCCAGTTATTGTTCAAGAATCAATCTCTTATTGTTACATGTAACTAGAAAATAAGAAAATACTTTTATGATAAAAAAGAATCAATTTCCTACTCAAAGCAATGAAAGCTATATGACCTACTGCTTTTCCAATTTTTATTTTTATGGTATGATCTTTATCCAGGTTGAGTATCAATTTAGAATGTATTGTGAAGTATGGTTTAAGATGTAGGTATAAGCTTTATTTCTGCCAGACTGCTTTCCAGTTTTTCCAGCACTACTTATCAAACAGAGAGTCCTTTCTGAAGTAATTGATGTGTTTAGGTTTATCAAGCACTAAATTACTGACTTCCATTATTTTTGATTCTCCCTTTTCTAGTCTATTTTGATTTTCTTTTTCTTTTTTAACCAATACAAAATTTTTTGATGTTTACTGATTTATAATATAGTTTGAGCTATGGAAAACATTTTATTTTTTAAAATAATAAACACTTTTATTTACAGTTTTGTGTTCCAAATTTTATCCCTCTTTCCCTCCCTCACCTCTCTTCTCCCTGAGGTGGTAAGCAATCAGATATAGGTTATACATAGCAGTTTATTTATTATTATTTAAAAAAAATAGTATTTTGTTTTTCTTCAGTTAGATGTAAAAACAGTTTTTAACATCTATTTTCAAAACTTTGGGTTCAAAATTTTCTCCCTTTCTCCCTTCCCTACCCCTAAAGAAGGCAGGCAATTTGATATAGATTATACATGTGTAGTCTTGCAAAACATTTCCATATTAGTCATTTTGTGAAAGAAAACGGACAAAAAATCCTCAAGAAAAATAAAGTAAAAATATGCTTCAATCTATATTCAGACACCATCTTTTTTCTGGCAAAAGATAGCATTCTTCATCATAAGTTCTTTAGAGTTCTCTTGGATCACTGTATTGCTGAAAATAGCTGTCATTCACACCTGACCATCCCACAACATTGTTGTTACTTTGTACACAGTACATTTCACTTTGCATAAGCTCATATAGGTCTTTCCAGGTTTTTCTGAAAGCATCCTGTTCATCATTTTTTATAACACAATAGTATTCCATCATAATCACATACCACAATTTGTTCAGCCTTTCCCCACTTGACAGGCAAATCCTCAATTTCCAATTATTTACCACCAGAAAAAGAATGGCTATAAACATTTTTGTACACATAGGTCCTTTTCTTTTCTCTTTTTAAAAAAATCTCTTTTTGGATTCAATAGTGGTATTGCTAAGTCAAAGAGTATGCATGGTTTTATAGCCCTTTGAGTATAGTTCCAAATTGCTCTACAGAATGGTCAAATCAGTTTACAACTCCATCAACAGTGTATTAATGTCTAATTTTCCTCATATCCCCTCCAATATTTGTCATTTTCCTCTTCTGTTTTATTAGCCAAACTAATAGGTATGAGGTAGTACTGCAGGATTGTTTTGATTTGCATCTCTTCAATAAATAGTGAGAGTATTTTTTCCATATGGTTATAAATAGCTTTGATTATTTCATCTGAAAACTGTTCTTATCTTTTGATCATTTATCAATTGTGGAATGGCTCTTATTTTTAGAAATTTGACTCAGTTCTCTATATGTTCAAGAAATGAAGCATTTATCAGAGAAACTTGCTTCAAAAAAATTTCAGTTAGTATTGCTAACTGTATTTCCCTCCATCCTATTCTCTCCCCTCATTTATTCTATTATCATTCTTCTTTCATCCTGTCCTCCTCAAAAGTTATGCTTCTGACTACCCTTTCCCCAATCTGCCCTGCCTTCTATCACTCACCCCACCCCCTCTTTTCTCCCTCCCCTCCTATTTTCCTGCAGGGTAAGATAGATTTCTATATCCAATTGAGTATTTTTGTTATTCTTTCTTTGAGCCAATTCTTTGTTTTTTTTTTGTTGGGGCAATGAGGGTTAAGTGAGTTGCCCAGGGTCACACAGCTAGTAAGTGTCAGGTGTCTGAGACTGGATTTTGAACTCAGGTCCTCCTGACTCCAGGGTTGGTGCTTTATCCGCTGTGCCACCTAGCTGCCCCTGGAAACAGATTTTTATGTACACTAAAAACAATGAATCAAACAAGGCCAATTAATTAAAAGGAAACAATTAACCAGGATACAACATTAGGTGATTTCTAAGTGGAGGAAAAAGAAGGAACTTTCCAAGCTGGGACAGTGAGAATGAACAGGTGCAGTTCTCTGAAATCAGAAAAAGAGGTATTCCACTCACCCCAGATGTCTGTGAACAATCAAGAAAACATGGAAACAGTGACTGAGTGATCAATATGGGGCCAATTTTCAGAGAAGACATATGGGTTGCTTGAGATGTATAGTTGTGAGAAAATTCCTTGCATCAGTCTTTGGGTATGACTAGGTTTCTGGTCAGTATAACTTGAGGTCCTTAGCTATGGGTCTCTAAACACCAGGTAGAGGTAGTCCAGCTTCCCAGCCATGCAGAGCTAGGTTGAAACAATACAATAAGGTTTTTTCCCAATTCCCATAATTGAATAACATTTTCTCATAAGATAGAAGTTGGGCTAGACTCATAATTGAATAGAAAGGGAACTGAGCTAGTTCCAGAATTAAGTCACAAGATGGAGTCAAGTGTGGTTCATTCAATCCTCATAATTAACCACTTGCTTCCTAATGCCCTCAATTCCCTCACTTCCCACCACTAGGCTGGTTTCAAGGGACCCAGTACAATCTTGGAGGTTGCCCAGGAGGGCCTTCCTGGGGTCCATTTCTCTTGAGCTTGCTATATTAATTTCCTCTTCTTCCCAGGGAGGACCCATGGCGAGTGGCAAAGATGGTCAAGTCTTACCTTCAACAGCACAACATTCCCCAGAGGGAGGTGGTGGACACTACTGGCCTCAATCAGTCCCACCTGTCCCAGCACCTCAACAAAGGCACCCCCATGAAGACTCAGAAGCGGGCTGCCCTGTATACCTGGTATGTCCGCAAGCAGCGGGAGGTGGCCCAACGTAAGTAACAGCCATTGGCATCTTCATGTCTGTATAGTGCCCTGGACTTTTTGCTTATATTGTGTGTGTGGAGGGGGGTACAGAGGGGAGAGAACAGAGAGACAATATACAACATCAATCAAGTCAATGAGTATTTGTTAAGTACCTACTATGTGCCAGGCATTGTGCTGGGTGGTGAGGATGTAAAGACAAAAAAGGAAGCAGTCCCTGCCCTCAAAGAGATTGGGGGAAGGGTAGGAGACAGCGTGTGTGTGTGTGTGTGTGTGTGTGTGTGTGTGTGTGTATAATACTAGCTAGCATTTATAACAGTAGAGCTTTAATATTACAAAGTGCTTTAATAAGTTATTCAATCTGATCCGCACAACAATCCTATGAGGTAGGTGCTATTATTATCCTCATTTTATAGATGAGCAAACTGAGGCTGAGGGATGCTAAATGGCTTGCCCCAGGGTTAAAAGGCTAAATAAGTATCTGAGGCAAAATTTGAACTCAGATGCTCCTGACTCCAAGCCTAGGATTCTTTCTACCATGCCACCTAGTTGCCTGGCACAGAGTACAAAAGAAATGTGAGGTACTTGGCAGGAGGGGGGCAGCGAATGAAACGATGGTGGAATTTCATGCTGAGGACATGTTGGGTGGAGGAGATATTTGGAGGCTGGGAGCTCTTTCTTGTATCTCAAATCACACTCCATGGATTGCTGCCCATAACTCCCTACCTGTTTTGGGGCAGTTTGGGAGATAGGGGCTAAGAATCAGCAAGGCTCAGGGCTTGGCCTTGTGTCCCTATGGTCCAAACTCACTTATCCAGAAACTATTTCTAGTGCTCCTAACCCAAGGTTGCTCATCCCTCCTCTAGGTGGGAGCAAAAGAACCAGGTCCTCTCTCTAGAGGTGGCTTGTCTGTTATCCTTCTGGGCCTTTGGGAAAAGGGTGGGCAGATGTCCACCTTATTCAAATGACCACAGGCAGTGGAGGGCAAACAAGGTCCCAGTGCCCAGGGTCTGCTCATAGCTCCTCATACTCACAGAATTCACCCACGCGGGACAGGGCGTACTGGCTGAGGAGCCCATGGGAGACGAGCTGCCCACCAAAAAGGGAAGGAGAAACCGTTTCAAGTGGGGTCCAGCTTCTCAGCAGATCCTGTTCCAGGCTTATGAGAGGCAGAAGAATCCCAGCAAGGAAGAGAGGGAGGCTCTAGTGGAGGAGTGTAACAGGTAAAGCATTGGGTAGCTCACCAATGGATCTGGGAACCCTTTCTCATCTCCCTTCCTGTCCTTGTCCCTGTCCCTGGTGCTGACTCAGATATTGTCTGAGCCCTAGGAAGGGAGAGGAATTGTCCACGCTCTCTAGGAGAATATGCCAGGCACAGATTTGGATGAAGAGTTAATTTCTAATCTTGAGATCCCTCTGGCTTCAGTCTCGTCTCTCCCTGCCTCCTTTCCCTCACTTCCCCATCCCCCCAAACTCTCAGCAGGGAGGTTTGACACTCAATTAGTTAGCTTGGCTATTTCTCTCCTAGAGAGGAAATGGGCTCCCCTCCTGCTCTTCTGAGGGTACCCAGCAGTTATCTAACACTTTTCACGTCCCTGGGTAGGAACTTGCTGGTGCTTAGTGCTAGGCTGTCGCTGCCCTGATGGTCTAAGGTCAAGACTGCTCTGTTTGGTCCCAGAGGGCAGAACCAGGAGCATTGGAAGGAAGCTACTGAAATGTAGTCTTTGTTTTAATATAAGGGCAAATTTCCTAACCATGAGAGCGATCCTGGGCTTCCTTAGGAAGTGATGGGTTTTCCTCCCCCACCCCCCAAGGCTACACCTTTTTTTTTTTTTTTGGAGGACCAATTGGGGTTAAGTGACTTGCCCAGGGTCAGACAGCTAGTAAGTGTTAAGTGTCTGAGGCTGGATTTGAACTCAAGCACTCCTGAATCCAGGGCCGGTGTTTTATCCATTGTGCCACCTAGCTGCCCTGGCTACACCTTTTTGTAGGGGGAACTTCCTGATTAGATCAAGGTTAGACTAGATGACCGCCGAGGTTTTTCCCCATGATAAGCTGTGGTGTTTCTGGGAATGCCCAGATGTGGATGGTGTGAGAGGGGAACAGGAGGAGGCTTCAGCAGAGAGGCTTCCATCTAGATGAGCTGAGGACAACTTGGTGGTGGGCTACCAGTCTCCCCCAGTCCCTCCATCTTGCCACACTCCCCACTGTGGAGCTCACCAGGCTTGGTGGATGTCCCCACAGGGCTGAGTGCATCCAGAGAGGGGTCTCCCCTTCACAGGCCCAGGGCTTGGGCTCTAACCTGGTCACTGAGGTGCGTGTCTACAACTGGTTTGCCAATCGGCGGAAGGAAGAGGCCTTCCGGCATAAGTTGGCCATGGACACATTTAGCGGGCCCCAGTCTGGCCCTGGCCCTTCGCTGTCAGCACATGGCTCCCCTGGCCTCCCCCCACCTTCCATTTCCCCCAGCAAAGTCCATGGTGAGTGCTGGCTGCTGGGGATGTGGGGGGGGGGGGCGAGGACTTGCCTTTGGATCCCCAGATGACTTTGGTCTTCTGGAGACATTTTAGTGGAGGAGGTAGGCATTGGTGGGGGGAGGACAGACCAGAAAATTGGGATGGGACACAGGGAAGGCTGGAGATGAAGGAAGCTGAGGACCTGGGTCTCCTCTTCACCCCCACCCCCAACCCAGCTCCAGGTGTGCGCTACGGCCAACAGCCAACTAGTGAGGCAGAATCATCAGGGGGCAGCGGCCATGGAGGAGGCAGCATGGTAACAACTCCCACAGTCCTGCACCAGATATCCTCCCCAGGCCTGGAGCCCAGCCACAGCCTGCTCAGCACTGATGCCAAGCTGGTGAGTGCCACATTCAGCCAGGGCCCTCCTTCCCATCTCCCTGCTAGCCAGGACCATTCCCTCCCTCTTCCTCTGCCCAAGGAATAATAAAATCAGTGGGTACGCCCATCACACCACTTTGAGGTAAGCACCATCATTTCACAGATGAAGAAATGGGGGCTTAGAGAAGGGAGCTAGAGTAGTGAGTCAACTGAATTCTGTGCTGACCGCCAGTGTCTCATCCCTTCCCTTCTATTGCGTTGCTTTTTATAGAGGAAGCTCTACTCACTGAAGACTTTTTCTGGCCCAGTAGGAATGGCTAGGGCCATCCTGGGCAGCCTCCTGGGCAGATTGTCAGGTTTTTTTTCAGGGCAATGAAGGTTAAGTGACTTGTCCAGGGTCACATAGGTAGTAAGTGTCAAGTGTCTGAGGCCAGATTTCAACTCAGGTCTTCCTGAATCCAGGGCCGGTACTTTATCCACTGCACCACCTAGCTGCCCCCTAGATTGTCTGTTCTGAATCAATTCAGTTCAGTTCAGTTCAAGTCAACAAACATTTAAGAGCCTATTGGGTACAAGTCACTATGTGTGTAAGGCAGTACTTGCCCTCAACGAGCTTTCATTCTACTGGGGCCAGTTATCAACAGCAACATTGATTTATTTAGTCAATCAATGAATCAAGAAACATGTTTAGTTGTGCTATAGCTGTGCTAGGAGAAAAAAGATAACAAAACAGTTGCAGCCCACAATGAGCTGGCTCAGATGTGTTGCCTTGTATCCAGGGCTACAGGAAGGCACCCACCCCAGTTCTTGGCACCTAAGCCTGGCAACCTGTTCCTGCTGTTTGAAGGAAGCAAAGAGGCTGGGGGGCTGTGTCCCCTCAGCTACCCTACGCTGGGGCTGCCACCAAAGGAATAATAATTATATAAGAAAAATTATAATTTTTATATAATAAAATAGCTTTAAGAAAAGTGGGTAATCAGACTGGTGAATGCATCAGGGAGCTTCTGGTGAGGACTTCCCTCCAGTAACACAGATTCAACATCTGGGAAGAGAGCTGAAACATATATTCTTTGAGAACTGGGTAGGGGCACACAGAGTGACTTGTCCAGGGTCACACAGTCCAGATGTGTCAGAGATGGGACTTTTACCTAAACTGTGAAGTCAGACTATGTCTCCCAAGAATATCCTTTCTAATTTTTTTTGTTTCTTTTTGTTTTTGCAGGGCAATGAGGGTTAAGTGACTTGCCTAGGGTCACACAGCTAGTTAAGTGTCAAGTGTCTGAGGCCAGATTTGAACTCAGGTTCTCCTGAATCCAAGGCCAGTGCTTTATCCACTGTGCCACCTAGTTGCCCCCTATCCTTTCTAATTTTAAAAAGCACCTTCCTCCCAATGACCCTGTGAAGTGTGCAGTGAAAAAGATGATTATTCCATAATAGAGACAAGAACACTGAAGTTCAGAGAACTGAAGTGACTTGGCCATAGTCACAAAGTTGGTGAGTGGAAGCAACAGGAATCAAGATGCGGCAGGTCACAGTTTCATAAGGTTGTGAGACAGAAGGGATACCAAAAAACACAGAGGGAAACTAGGTGGAGCCCTAGTGCTTAGAGTACTAGGCCTGGAGTCATCTTTGTAAGTTCAAATCCAGCCTCAGACACTTACTAGCTGTGTGACCTTGGGCCAGTCATTTAACCCTGTTTGCCTCAGTTTCCTCATCTGTAAAATGAGCCAGAGAGGGAAATGGCAAACTGCTCTGGTATTTCTGCCAAGAAAACCCCAAATTGGGTCATGGAGAGTCAGGCATGACCGAATAACAACAAAGAAAGAGAACCCAACTCCTTATAATTGAGGCTCAGAGAGGGAGTGATTTGTCCAGGGTCACATGGGTAATTAACAGAACTGGAGTTTGAACCCAAATCGAGTTCTCTTTCAACTGGACCATTCTTGACTTCAAGGGAAACCTCTTTATAGGGTGGTGTTGACCCAGAGCAGGGCTAGAGATCTGCATGAAGCTCTCGTCCCTGGGAGAAATGCCACTGTTTGTAGGCACATGAAATTTTCCAAATGAAGGAGGTTGTAAAATGGGGGTGGGAGGGATGATGGGCAGATGGTGGCAGGTGTGACTCCTTTGGGTTTCATGAGCTGCCTCTCCCCACAATCTTGGTGATTCTCCATGTTGATTGAAGCACTGACTCTCCTCCTGTGCAGGTCTCAGCATCGGGGGGGACCCTGCCCCCTGTCAGCACCCTGACTGCCCTGCACAATTTAGAGCCGACGGCCGCAGGGATCAACCAGCAGCCCCAGAACCTGATCATGGCCTCACTCCCTGGGGTCATGGCCATTGGGGCAGGTGAGCCTTCTTCCTTGGGCCCCACCTTCACTAACACAGGAGCTTCTACTCTGGTCATTGGTGAGTTGGGGTCAGGGTGAAGGGAGTGAAGGTGGAGATATGGCTTCAAGGGTAGACTATCAGAACAAGGGACCCTTAGAGCAGGGAATGTCAGAGTTGGGAGGGGCATTAGAACATGGGATGTCAGAGCTGGGAGGGGCCTTAGAACAGGGGATGTCAGAGCTGGGAGGGGCCTTAGAGATGACCTCATCTTAAAGATGAAGAAATGGAGTGGAAAGAGTGGAAGTGACTTTTCACAGGTCACACAGGAAGCTGGGACCCCTCATTCCCAGGCCACTGCTCTTTCTGTTACAGCATACAGACTCTTGTTTCTGATTCCTGGGTAGAAGAAAAGCTTTGTCTATCATCAACCCCTCCCAGTCTTCTGGAGAGCCTGGGACACAGGGCTCCAGTGTAAATTCCCAGAAAAAAGGGATGGTGGAGTACTGTGGGTCAGAGGACCTGAGTTAGAATCCTGACTGCCTTTGGGCCTCAATTTCCCTATATGTAAAATGAGGGAGTCCTTAGAGGTCTCTGAGCAAAGACTGGGGGATGATTTGTTGGGCAAGCTGAGAAGGGGATTCCTGCTCAGGTCTGGGTTGGACTCAATGGCTGACAAATTCTGGGATTATGCATAAGAAATGCAGGTCAAGGGCCTTAGGGACATCTTGAGAGAGAACACTTCCAGCAGGCATCAGGGGACTTTTAATGTTGAACTTGGAAGAGGATTGCCAGGTGTGATGTGGCAGCCAGTCAAGCTGGTGAGACCTTGAGCTGCATTCACTATGTCCTGGCGTCCAATAATGAAGAGGCGCCTGCCCTAACGGGTGCTGCCTTGGCCAGCTCATATATGGAGGACCGTTTAGTTCTGGGTCTCATGGTTTAGAGGGAAAAGGAAGAGTCATATGAAGGTCAGTTAGAGAATGTTGGGGTGTTTAGTCTATGGAAGAGAAGGCTTGGCTGGGGAGGTGGGGAAAGGAACATGAGAGCTGTCTTCCAGGACCCGAAGAGTTGCCATGTCATCGTTGGAGAAAGGCTGGAGTTGTTGGGTATAATGATATTCTTCTGAGGGGATGTCCCACCTTCTTCCCCATGATATTCTTCGGGTGCAGGTTGGACTATGAGGTTTTCTCCAACTCTGAAATTCTATGATTTCGACAGGCAGAGGATACCATCAAGGCATAGGTCTTTGTAAACCACTCTAGGGACAGCTGGGAGATGGCTATGAATGGGGAGTAATGAGAGAGAAGCCTGGAAAGAGAGGTTGCATCTATACTGTGGAATGTCTTACATGTTGGACTGGGGGATTTGGATTTATCCTAGGAGAAATAGGGAACCATTGCAGGTTGTTAAGCAGGAGTGTGACCTAGTCCGGTTTGTGCCTAATGAAGACAATTCTGGCAGTTGTATGAAGGATGATTTGGGAAGGGGAGAGAATGGAGACGGGGACCAGAAATTGTTATCTAATATTTACAGATGATAGTGGATGGTATAGCCTCAATTGACATGAGCTGAGCCCCAGGCCCCAAACCCTGTAGGGCCCCTTGGGTCCTAGACTCTGCCCTGGAGTGAAGGGGAATAGGGAATCGGGTTCTACTCTCTTGTCCTCTGTGTTCTAGGCTTAGCTTCCAGCCAGGCGCAGAGCGTGCCTGTCATCAACAGCATGGGAAGCAGCCTGACCACTCTGCAGCCTGTCCAGTTCTCCCAGTCACTGCATCCCTCCTATCAACAGCCACTCATGCAGCAGGTGCAGGGTCACATGGCTCAGAGTCCCTTCATGGCCACCATGGCCCAGCTGCAGAGTTCTCATGGTAAGGGGCTTGGGCCCCCTGGAGTCTATTCCTCTTCCTTTCCATACTCCTCATCTTGAGCCCCAAGTGGTGTTTGTGAGAGAGGGCTGGGAGGTCCCAACCTGACTGGTCCTCCATGGGTCTCAGTGACCAGAGGGTGCTCAGAGGGTGGGAGCCTGGGCCCCTAGCTTCAAAGTTTGAAGCACTGCAAATGACCACATTACTAGCTTACTTCTGGTATGGTCATTCACATAGCAAACTAAGGTGCTTTACAGTTTATCTACACCTCCATCCTTCTGTAAGCATACACCTGTTCAGGATAGTGCTTGGGTCTACTCAGAAAAGACATGGCATCACCTGCTAAGTGCATCCCAGCTAAATGAGGGCCCCTGGTCCCTGTGTTTACTTTGGCTTCTCTTCTCACTTTACTCCTCCACAGCTCTCTACAGTCACAAACCTGATGTTACTCAGTACACACACACTGGCCTCCTCCCCCAGACCATGCTCATCACCGACACTGCCAACCTCAGTGCGCTTGCAAGCCTGACGCCCACCAAGCAGGTAAGGCTGGGAAGGGATGGCTGCCTTTCACCTGTGGTCACTGTCCAAGGTCCTGATGCCTTTCAGTTTAGACCTCAGCTTCAGCCTATCTCCCTTGACTCAACATCTCTCTTTCCTTAGGTGTTCAGCTCAGACTCTGAGGCCCCCAGCGAGTCTGGGTTACACACACCAGTGTCTCAGGCTTCGACCATCCACATCCCCAGCCAGGACCCAGGTATCCAGCACCTGCAGCTGGGACATCACCTCAGCACCAGCCCAGCTGGTGAGGGATGTCTCATCTCCCCACCCCAGCCCCTGTGGTGGGATCATCAGATGGGCAGATGTTTGCTGGGAGGAATGAGGTGGGTGTGGGGTCATGGAAAGTCAGGACTTGGATTCAAATTCTGACTCTGACTTCCTTACCAGCTGGACAATACTGGATGAGTCAGTTACTCACCCATAAGACGAGGAGGCTGGACTGGTGATCTCTCAGGTCTAGTCTGGCTCTAAATGCCAGGAAACTGAGGGAATAAAGGGGAAATTAATGTGTGGAGGGGACATAGAAAAGATGCAAAAGAAATTACGGCCTGTGACAGCAGGGAATCACAAGGTCCTGGATTGAGAACTGGAAGGGACCCTACAGCTCATCTAATTCAATGCACTGATACTGCAGATGTAGAAACTGAGGCCATGGGAGATGGTCCTGGTATTTGATAGAACAGCTATCATTTACATAGCACTTTTAAGGCTTGCAAAGCTCCTTACAAGTTACTATTTGATCCTCCAACAACTCTGGGAGATAGGTGTTACTATTTGTACATGAAAACTAGGTTTATTATAAGAGGAATGAACATGCATGTGGAAATCAAAGCCAGAGCACAGAGTTCACAGCCCTTACAGAAGATGACTTTTTTTTTTGGGGGGGGTGGGGGAATTAGGGTTAAGTGACTTGCCCAGGGTCACACAGCTAGTGTTAAGTGTCTGAGGTCGGATTTGAACTCAGGTCCTCCGGAATCCAGGGCTGGTGTTCCATCCACTGTGCCACCTAGATGCCCCCAGACAAGTCACTGAACCCGTTTGTCTCAGTTTCCTCATCTATAAAATGAGTATAATAACTATCTATTTCCTGGGGTTGTTGTGAGGATCAAGCAGTACATAGCTCCCAGCATGCAGTAGGTGCTGTATAAATGCTAGCCATCATCACGGGCACCATCATTGTTATGTCCTGGCTCTGTCCTTTATACTGTGACTGGGGAGATGGCTTCACTAGGCCTCAGTTTCATCCTCTGTGTGATGGAAGAGGGGTCGTATTAGGTCCTGCCTCCGGGGGCAGGTAGCTCACGGCCACGCTTGTCTTCACAGTCTCCTCCAGCAGCCTGGTACTGTACCAGGGCTCAGACTCTGCCAACAGCCACAGCCAGCTCCTGTCCTCCAACCACGGGGTCATCGAGACCTTCATCTCCACACACATGGCATCTTCCTCTCAGTAACGCCCCCCCCTTCCGGCTCTCTTGGGAGGGGCACGAGACACTGGAGCCCCCTTAGTCCCTCCCGGCCTCCACTGCCACAGCAGGACAAGGACCCTTAGGAAAACCCTGCAAGAAGCCCAATACCAGGAGGAATCCTGCTGCCCCGGACCTCCCAACTTATCTCTGGCAGCTTCGAAGGGTAAAGAGGGACTTGGGACAGACACCACCTGTGCCGTAGCATCTGGAGGGAGCTCGGAGGTCATGTAGTACCACCCCCTCACTTTACGAAGGAAAATGAGGTGAAGATGCAGACGCTCCTTGGGCGTGAAGCTCTTGAGGTCACATGGTAGAGCTGGGAGTCCCCCAGGGTCCCCTGCCTGGGCCCCGAGCTCCCCTTTCCCCAGGCTCGGCTGCAGTGTCAGAGACAGACCAGAGGGACAGGGAAGGGCAGGACCCAGGCTGCTGCTGCCCGTCTTGTGCCCACCTGCCTCGGAGGGTAAGCTTCGCTTCGGCCTCTCCGGGTAAGGCCGCTGGCCCCAAGCAGTAGGGCGGCTCGGCCGGCCCATTCCCCAGCCACACTCCTCGGCCGTCCTGCCGGCCGTGACCTGGCGGCCGCTTTGGGGGCAGTCCCTATACAGGCCGGTCCTACCACCTCCTCCGAGCCGCAGCTTTTGTTCCTTCCCGTACCCGGCTCTAGGCGGCACTTCTGGGCTCCATTGGGGTGGGAGCCTTTGCTTGCCCTGGCGGAAGCCCAGGTGCTTTGGCAACGTCGCGACTGAGCGATGTGGCCGGGGCTGGGGATCGGTCCATGCATGGGAGGCAGCTCCAGCTGGGCAAGAGGGGGAGGGCTAGAAGGTCAGAGGAGGCGGCCCAGGGGGCTGACCTGTCCCACCCGGCTGGGAGCCGGACTGGACTTCAGCCACCCAGCCCTTGGCGAAGACCCGCCTCCGGCCGAGGATGCTGGGGCTCTGGGCGTGGTCACGGGACGACCTATGCTGCTGGGGACTCGCTGGGCCCGCGGCTCCTCGACACGGACAGGAACGGAAAGAACAGGACACAAACCTCTCGCTGCTTGCTCCCAAGCAGGGGGCGAGTCGACAAATATATGTATTTAACTGTCTGCTGGTGCTCTGTTCCTTTACCCTGCCTTGGGGGTGGGGGCACGGGAGGGGATCCTGGGGGGCAGGGGCCAGACTAAGAGGGAGATCATTTCAGGTCTCCGGCTTCCCAGGTACCTGGGAAGGAAACAAGCATTTATTAAGCCCCTACTAGGTACCAGGTGCTTTACAAATATTATCTCATCAGATTCTCACAACCATGGAAGGCAAACAAGGTGAAGTAACTTGCCCAGGGTCACAAAGCTAGTAATTGTCTAAGGCTGGATTTGAATTTAGACCTTCCCACAAGGCCTGAGCATTACCTACACATCATATTGTTCTGAGATGAACATCCCCAGCCTCTCCCCCAGCGCTCTTAGGTAAAAGCCCTTGGGGCCCTTCACTGCCCCGGCTGCTTGCTTCTGAATGTCTCTGGGTGGCTAAAACGTGCCACTTGCTGCCCTTGATGTTGGCTGACTGGGGCCCTCCCTAGTTCTGCACTTGATGCTCTCTCCTGACCGAGGTTAAGGTTTTATCAACATTTCTTGTCACCCTAGGGACGCAACATCTCCACAACTTCTAAGCCTTGGAAACTACCCTTTCAACATTTTTAAGCTGGGGGAGATGGAGGGCAACGGGGAGAAAAATGGAATAGGAGGAAACCAGAAATAGACTTTGACTCTTGGGCCTGGACAGAAGCTCAGAGGTCAGAGGGGAGCCGCTCCACAACACCTTCGTGAAGCACTCAGCAGAGCACAGTGGAAATAACACATGTAAAATGGCGGGGGGAGGGCTCAGACTGGATGACTCCTAAAGTCCCTCTGCAGCTTTAAGTTCCACGATCCTGCTTGAATAGTTATGGTGACAGGGAGCTCACTACCTTTCAGGGCAGCCCTGAGTTAAACACGTGTAGAAATGAGAAGCTCGAAGTTTTCAGAAAACTTCTGTACTTTTTTCAGAAAACGAATAAATGAGTCCTCAGGGCTCTCAGGGCTGGGGAGTGGAGAGGGGAAGAGAGCACGATGTCTCGATTGTGGCCAGGTCTGGAGCCTCTCCAGCTGTTAGGCCCGGGGTGACTTCAGGGACAAGGAGGGCTTTTCCAAGTCTTCTTGGGTGACCCGAACAGGAGCCAGAGGAGGGGCTGATCAGGGGTGAGCGTGCCAGGGTGCCACAGGCCTCGAGCTTTATCAGGCTCCCACCCTGATGCGGCCAAGGGCCCCCGAGGAGTCCCATGATGTGGATGGTGGTTTGGTACGAGCGTCCAGGCCAGGCTGGTGCTCCTGCAGGCCACGCCCATGGCAGGGACAGAAGGTGGGTAAGAAGGGAGGCTGGAGCAGAGGGCCCGGAGGGCTCCCTGGAGCCCTGCAGCTCTCCAGCCCTTGGGTGTGGCCCCTCCAAGAGAGTCACTGGGCAGCCCTGGCTGCTTGGCCCTTCTGTGCCGGGAATGGCGGAGCCTCCCTTTCCTTCTGTTGCTTCTTCCTTCTCTTCTTTCTCTTTGTGGGGAGCTGTGCGTGGCCCCCGTTGTGCGGGACCCCTCCTGCTTCTGGCTCCCTGTGAAGGGACGGGGGCCGAGGTTGCTTCTCTGTGGTGACCCTGGGACCAGCGTCCTTCTCCTGCTCGACCTGCTTGTGCTCCTGCTTCTTCTTTTTCTTCTTCTTGGGCGCCTGCTGCTCTGCGGGGGCCTCCTGGACAGGCCACGCTCTGTGCCGGAGGATGTCTGTCGCAGACACGGCAGCTTCCTGGCACCTCCTCCACTCCTCGTCACTGTCAGACTCACTGCTATGACACAAGCGGAGTCAGGTCTACTTGAGAAGGGGTTGGTCTTCCCGACCCCCCAGCCCAACACCTCCTTGGCCAAGCTATGCCCGCTCAAGCCCCTGACAGAGCAGGGTGGGTGAGTGGGCAGCGCGCTGGAGCTGAACGAGCAGCCACTGGGATAGAAGTTGAGTTTATTAGCCGTGCGACTCTGGGAGCATCACCTGACCTCTCTGACCCTCGGTTTCTTCATCTGGGATCTGGGGATACCACCTGTCACCTGTCCTGTACAGGTCTGTTGTGAGATATGGCTTTATGATCCTCCACATGCCCTATAAACAGGAGCTGTGAAGACGACTCCTCCCTCGCCCGCCAGGGTCTGAGCAGGGTCTGCTTTGGGGCACGTGGCAAAGGCAGGAAGTCAGGAATGCATGGCTCAGGGCCAGGTAGCTCACCTGGAACTGGAAGGAGGCCGCTTTCTGCTTGTGGTGGGAAGACCTGCGCCTTTTGGGCTGCCTGGGACGGACGTGAAGAAGAGGCGGAAACCTGCAACGCCAAAGAGCCAGACACAGGAGAGTGAACCCCGAGGTGAGCTGGAGCAGCTGGGGCACCAGCACCGAGGTTGAGGGTCTGAGCTCAGAAAAGGGGGGCTGGACACTCACCGTCGTCCTCCCCGGGGGCTGTCTGCACGGGAACCTGTGCAGGCCTGGGGCTGGATTCCGAAATGGTGATATAGCTAAACGGGAGAGAACACCAGCGATTGAGCTCGAAACCTAACACCGAGGCCTCGGGCTGGACAGAGACTAGGAGAGCTTCTGGTCAGTGGTTCAGCCTCAGTTTCCTCATCTGTAAAATGGGGGAGAGTGGTAGCAGCTCCCTCCTTGGGTTGTTGTGGGTTCAAAGGAGATCTTATACATATTGTATTTGTAAACCTTAATGTTAACCATTATCATCATCACACATTTGAGAGCTAGGAGGGCCCTTGGAAAGCATCTAGTCTGGCCCACATTTTTTTTTTTTTTGGCAGGCAATGGGGGTTAAGTGACTTGCCCAGGGTCACACAGCTAGCAAGTGTCAAGTGTCTGAGGCCGGATTTGAACTCAGGTCCTCCTGAATCCAGGGCCGGTGCTTTAACCACTGCGCCATCTAGCTGTCCCCTGGTCTGGCCCACATTCGATGAGAAAATGGAAAACTCAAACCACCCACCTGCAGTCAGAGAGAACTCAGACACCCACTCCCAATGCCCACTAGTCTCACTTCACTGCAGGGTAGGAGGCCCAGGGGGCGTGGCTTTTGTTACCTGTCCAACAAGGCTCCCAGCTTTTTGGCTACGTGAACCCGGAACTCTGGAGTGGTCTGCAGCTCATTCCCATCTTGCTCATGCTCGTCCACCTTCTGTCTGCAATGAAAACAAAGGAACCTCCTCGCCCGGGGGCTCAAGGGACCCTGATTTGATGATCCTTGTTCCAGACAGCATCGAAACCCCCTGGGCAGACCCACCACAGTGTGGATTCTACTTCATGGAAGTGGAGACCCCAGGCTCAAAATGCCAAAGTACCTGAGGCTTGGTCTGGCGGCTGGCAAAATGTCCTGAGCTGAAACCTCTGTGGAAAGAAGGGGAAATTGAGGCATCTGGAACAAGATCTTGGCCAAGTCATTTCTCATTTCTAGGGAAACATTTCTCATTTGCAAGAGTAAGAGTGTGGACCAAGTTCTTCAAACATGGAGGTCCCTCCCAGCCCTGACATGCTCTGTTCTAAAGCACTCCCAGCTCTGACATTCTGTTCTAAAGCTCTCCCAGCTCTGACATTCTCTGTTCTAAAGCTCTCCCAGCTCTGACATTCTCTGTTCTAGGGCCCTTCTCAGCCCTAACATCCCCTGTTCTAATGCCCTCCCAGCTCTGACATTGTAAGTTCTAAGCTCTGATGTTCTAGGAACTGTGAACTATATGTTTCACCCTAACCCAACGAATATTTATTGCTCGCCTATTTTATATCCGGTTGTGTGCTAGGTTATAGAAAGGGACACACAGATACAAGGTAAGGTTCTTGCCCTTGAGAAGTTTCTAATCTCATGGTAAGATGCCTACACAGAGACCAGAGGTCTCTGCTGTCCTAGGAGGACACCAGACCAGGGGTTGAGAGGACGTGGGTTCTAGAGCGGTTTTTCTAGAGCAGTTTTCTCCAAGGCTGTTTGTGAGTTAGGGGCAGAACTGCCACGCAAGGGCTCCTTCCACAAGGCAGAAAAGGCCTCACGTCTCCATTTAGAGAGAGGCACGGTAGGCTATCTTGGCTCAGCACCAGATCTGGGTTCAAATTCTGCCTTCTGCTGCTTACTGCCTCAGGCACATTCCTCAACTACTGGGAAGCTCCACATAAAGGGAGGGGGCTGGATCAGGGGGTCTCTGGGGCCCCTTCCTGCTCTAGATCTTTGTTCTCATGAGAGAGGAATCAGAACAGTCCTGGGTTCGAATCCTAACCCGCTACTAACTTCACTACATGAACACATGGGAGTCACTTTCCTTCTCCATGTCCTCATCAGAGGCCTCCCAGCCTCCATGTGTTCTAAGGTCCCCATGCCTCAGTTTCTCCATCTATCAAAAGAGAAGGGTGGCTTCCTCATCCCGGTAGTGTGTGGCCTATGGGCCTCCCCTTCCCCGGCCTCGGGGCTCCTACCTTGTTCCCGCTTCGGGCGCGGCCCCCAACCCCAGGCCGGCACGGCCGCCTCCTGACAACGCTGCAGCTCCTCAGCGTCGCCGTCCTCGCTGCTCTCGCTGTCGCTCACGCTACCCCTGGGCGCAGCCATCTTGGGCCGTTGCAATGCATTGTGGGTCGTCTTCCTGTTTCTCCTCACATCCTCCCGGGGCTGCACGTGAGCGGGGAGGCGCGCAACGCATTTTGGGAGTTGTAGTTCTCTGGCTCAGAGTCCCTGGGGATCAGTCGAGCAACCCAGACACCAACTCAGACCTGAACCAGAGTCCCCTCCGTGACATTCACGTCATAGGCTCGTCCAGCCTCTTCTCAAAGACTTCCAGTAGGGGAGAGACTACCTACTCCTGAGCTGGTAACCCATCTCACTTTGGGACAACTCTCAATGAGAGCAAGTTTTTGCTGAGTCGTCTCCATTAGCTTCTCCTGTCATTTGCACCCACTGCTCCTTGTTCAGGGCTCTAGGGCCAAGCAGAACTAGCTTTCCCTCTTCCACCTGAATGCCCCTCAAATACTTAAAATCAGCTATCGTCCCCACTAAATCCTATATTGTCTAGGCTAAATATAACCAGTTCCTTTGACTAGGACGGACGATTTCCCCCTTTTTTCAAGTCTAAATTTACTTTTTTGCAAATCCTGCTCCTGGTTCTTCACTCTGGGGCCAAGCAGAGAGTCTAATTTCCTATGGAGATTATGGAAACAAGCAACAGTCATTCATTCACATTCAAGGTGCTGGACTAGGTCTAAAGGAGGAGAATACAAAGAGGAGAAAGACATGGTCCTCTGGAGAGTTTGCAGAAATAAGACAAAAACATAATGATCTTTTTTTGGGGTGGGGTGGGGGAACGATCAGGATGAATTGACTTGTCCAGGGTCAAACAGCCAGTAAGTGTTTGAGGCTGGATTTGAACTCAGGTCCTCCTGACTCCAGGGCTGGTGCTCTATTTGCTGTTCAGCCTAGCTGCCCCAACATAAGGATCTTTCTTTAGTTAGGTAAGGGAATGAGCATTTGACTTCAGGTCTTCTTGACTCAAGACTTGGTGCACTATCCATTGGACCATCCAGCTGCCTAGCTTATCTACTCCCAGAAAGGAGCAGAAGATGACCTTGAGACGTCTTTTATGTGGCATAGTGAATAGAGGGGAGCCTGATTCCCTGGACAAGCGCTGCTAAACCATGTCAAAGGAGAGAAGGGAATGAGAATTCCCTCTCAGTTTCTAAACTGAGAATGAGAGTATGAAGTGCTATGAACCTGCAGGTGACATTACTCATGCCAGGCTCTATGCTTAGCATTACTCTCTCTACCCCAGAGATAGCTTACGCTGCCATCTACGCTCTCACACTTAGTCCCAGGACCATCATGAGGTGTACTTGCAGTGACCGAGGAGTCAAACTACCCTCCAAAGTTTCCACTTAACCAGAACTTTAACTAGGACAGGGTGACTGGGGCTGCTCTAGGGCACCGAATTCAAAAGGTACCAAATAGAAAGTTCTGATAACACTTGTCCTTCAATAGCACAGAAATGATAGCACTTAACATCAGATTAGCAAGAATGTTTAGATAAGGGGCAGCTAGGTGGTGCAGTGGATAAAGCACTGGCCCTGGATTCAGGAGGACCAGAGTTCCAATCCGAACTCAGACACTTGACATTTACTAGCTGTGTGACCCTGGGCAAGTCACTTAACCCTCATTGCCCCGCCCCCCCCCCCCATAAAAGAAAAAAGAATGATTAGATAAAATAGGAAGCTACCAAATGGTAGAAGAGGGTGAGCCCTCTACCCTCCTCAATTGAACATACACTTCATGTAGCCTCCCCCAGGATAATTTTGTATTCCTTTCCCTGGGCAACCAAATTCCCAATTACAGTTCTGTTTTCAACCAATAACCATCTGCTAAGCAACTACTATGTGTCAGGCACTGTAGTAAATACAAAAAAAAGTAAAAAGTCCCTGCCCTCAAGCAACTTACAGTCTAATGGGAGAGACAACATGCAAACAAATGTATACAAAGCAAGCTTTATACAGGAAAAATTGGAAATAATTAACAAAGGGAAGTCACTATAATGAAAAGGGTTTGGGAAGGCTTCTTGGAGAAGGTAGGATTTTAGTTGGGGCTTAAAGGAAGCTGGAGAGGAGGAAGGAGGATATTCCAGGGCTGGGGGATAGCCAGAGATAAAGCCCAGAGTGGAGAGATGGAGTGTCTCGTTCATAGAACAGCCAGGGGGCTGGTGTCACTGCATGAAGAATATGTGTAGGGGAGTAAGGTGGAAGAAGATGGGAAAGGGGGAATCAGGAGGGGGTCAGAGTATGAAGGATTTTGAATGTCAAACAGAACATTTTGTATTTGATCTTGGAGTCAATAGGCATTCATTTATTTTTAAATTAAATTAAATTAATTTTTTTTGTGGGGCATTGAGGGTTAAGTGACTTGCCCAAGGTCACACAGCTAGTAAGTGTCAAGTGTCTGAGGCTAGATTTGAACTCAAGTCCTCCTGAATCCAGGGCCAGTGCTTTATGCACTGCGCCACCTAGCTGCCCCCTGGGAATGGCTTTCTTCAGTTAATTTTTGTGCTCCCTTTTCCAAGCTGTTGACTCTTTTTATTTCATAATTTTCTTGCATAACACTCATTTCTCTCATTTCTTTTCCTATTTTTTCTTCTACCTCTCTTATTTGATTTTAAAAATCCTTTTTGAACTCTTCTTGCTTTTGTTTGTGTAAAAGTGTTTAAATTTTATGGAATCAAAAGGATCCATTTTGCATTTCATAATGTTCTCTATCTCTTCTTTGGTTATATGTTCTTCCCCTCTACATAGATCTGACAGGTAAACTATTCCTTCCTCTTCTAATTTGCCTTTGGCATCACCTTTTATATCTAAAGCATGTACCCATTTTGACTTTACTTTGGTATACATTGTAAGATGTTGATCTATGCCTAGTTTATGCCATACTATTTTCTAGTTTTCCCAGCAGTTTTTGGCAAATAGTGAGTTCCTATCCCAGAAATCTGGAATCTCTGGGTTTATCAGACAATAGATTACTATGGTCATTTATTGCTGCCTTTTGTGTGCTCAACCCATTCCTCTGGTCTATCTTTCTATGCCTTAGCCAGTACCAAATAGTTTTTATGGTTGCCACTTTATAATGTAGCTTTAGAAGGTGGCTAGGCCACCTTCCTTTGCATTTTTTCATTAATTCCCTTGATACTCTTGACCTTTTGTTCTTCCAGATGAATTTTGTTATTATTTTTTTCTGCCTCTATGAAAGAATTATCTGGTAGTTTGTCATGGCACTGAATAAGTAAATTAATTTAGGTAGAATGGTCATTTTTACTAGATTAGGTGGGCCTACTCATGCACAATTTGAAAATATATTTAAGAAATGAGGCCTTTATTAGAGAAACTTGTGTAAAATTCCCAGTTTCTCGATTTCTGAAGGACACTTTATCTTCCTCTTGGAAAGGCTTATCATCTAGAAATTCTATGACTGGGCAAATACTTTTCTTTCTTTCTTTCTTTTTGGTGGGGCAATGAGGGTTAAGTGACTTGCCCAGGGTCACACAGCTAGTAAGTGTCTCATGTCTGAGGCCGAATTTGAACTCAGGTCCTCCTGAATCCAGGACCGGTGCTTTATCCACTAATCCACCTAGCTGCCCCCCTGGACAAATACTTTTCAATACGATATACCACCCCATTTGATCTATGTGGCCCTATGTGAGCAGGTATTATCAACCCCATTTCACAGTTAAGACAACTGAGACTTAGAGGAGGGAAGAGACTGACTCATGATCATACAACCAACAATTGGCAAAGCCAGGATGAAGACCTAAGTCCACCACCCTGTGCTACCTGCCTAGTAGAAATGAGGGAGGGCCTTTGCCTTTGTGGTTATGTGGACTGAGTGTGGATCAGTCAGTTGAAAAACATTTATTAATCCCTTACTTTGTACCAGGTGTCGTGTTAAACGCAAGGCATACAAAGAAAGGCTCTGCCCTCAAGGCGCTTACATTCTAATAGGGGTGACAACTTGCAGATTATATGTGTTTGCAGGTTTTTTTCATACCAAGTTGAGCAGGGGGTCCTTCCTTTTCTGCTTCTCCCCACATCTTCCCACCAGCTGCTTCCATGAGTCCCTATCCCTTTGCCCACCATTGCAAGTAGCCTGGCCCCTATCTACATTCAAGAGTCAGTGGGGTTGCTCCAATTTGCCACCTGCACTCTACTTTAGTGAAAAGAGTGAAAATTCTCCCTGCTCCCTACTCAGAGCACCAGAGAAAGGTGGTGGAGATTATTAGCTCTGTTTTGGATTCGGTGGGTATGAGATGCCTATAGGACACACAATGACAAAGACAAAAGGGAAACAATCTGGAAACCACCACCTTACTTTGAGCCTTCATCTCCTCTCTTCTGGACCACAGAGACAGCCTCCTAATTGGTTTCTTTGCCATCAGTCTTTCTCCCCTCCAATTCATCGTCCACACAACTGCTGCTGTGATTTTCCTTAAGTGGAAATGTGAGTATGTCATGTCTCTGCTCAAGGAAGGAAGGAAGAGCAAATAAATATGATTCTGGTCTGCTATCCTCTCTCTGAGGAGAGCAGAGTGGGCCAGCCTTGTGTCCCTAATTTCTCTCTCTCTCTCTCTCTCTTGGGTGGGACAATGAGGGTTAAGTGACTTGCCCAGGGTCACACAGCTAGTAAGTGTCAAGTGTCTGAGCTCGGATTTGAACTCAGGTCCTCCTGAATCCAAGGCTGGTGCTTTATCCACCTAGCTGCCCACCTTGACCTTAATCTCTTGCTCCCCTCCAGGCAGGAATCTGTCTTTCTTGGAGAATGGCAGAGGAGACCATAGAGATAATCTACTTATGCTTTCCTTTGAACCACATCTAGACAAGCTCATGTAGACAGCACACATAACCTGCATATATGTATGTGTACATACCATGTATATATGGATATGTCGGTCCTCTTTCCATGTCTGCCCCTGTCCAACCCCAAACTTAACCCCATATAAGCTACTTGAGGGCAGGGATTGTTTTATTCTCAGTACCTAGCACAGTAACTGGTGTTATCAGGTGCTTAATCCATGCTTGTTGGTTAACTGATTGATGTCTGATGATTTGAGGAAAAGAACAGGAGAAGCAGATCATGGGGAAGGGACCAAGCTAGCTGAGGGTATTAAACTGGGCATTAAGTGGGAGAAGGGAATCAAAATCTTCCTATGGCATGCATTCCTTTGGGTTCATCATGGACCCTTGCCCAGTCATTCTCCTTTGAAATATACATTCCTTTGAGAGACAGGAAGGAAGGAAACAAACATTTATTAGGCGACTATTATGTGCCAAGCACTTTTTTTTTTGCAGTGCAATGAGGGTTAAGTGACTTGCCAGGGGCACACAGCTAGTACATGTCAAGTGTCAGAGGCCGGATTTGAACTCAGGTCCTCCTGAATCCAGGGCCAGTGCTTTATCCACTGTGCCATCTAGCTGCCCCCCTCAAACGCTTTATAAGTATTGTCTCATTTGACCCTCACAACAACCCTGCTAAGGAGGGAGCACTGAGTCCCTCACATCTCCACGGGAACGAATTCATCAGATGCTCAGTACTCTCCTTTCAAAAGTAGGTGGTTGCTGAGAGCGTCACAGCAGAGAGAAGGGAGGCTAAGGAATTGAAGGCATACTTTACAGCTATCTTTTCTAGATTTCAGGGATTAGGGGCATGGTGCCCCCACAATAAGGAAAATCCGCTTAAACATTTTTGGCCCTCCCTTTGTACCAGAGAACTCTTGAATTTTTTGTTTTTCTTATATGGGGTGTTTATAGTACCTCATTGTAAAATTGGGGTTCAGTATCGGTTATAGGCTATATGTAGGTTAATGTTAAGTAAGAACATTTTTTTTGTGTTGTCTCCTGGCCTTTGTAGGTCATCTGACTTCCACAAAACTCCCCCCCAAATTTCCATTTAATTTCATATGTCCACCCACAATGTATGAAACTGTGATAGGGAAAGTCGAGATGTGGAAGGGCTAACTGGATTGACTTCTCAGTTTTGTTCAGAATAGGCAGCTGGGCCAGAGCCATACCTAGGTTGCTATGACATAGGTCTTTATCCCAGGGCACTGACAGCTTCCTCAGATTGAGCACATTCCCTTCTTCAGGAGTGTAGAAACCATTCTAATAACAAACTCTCTCCTCCTGTTCAGCTGACTTTGTTGCAATCACTTACATTGTTTTCACATGATGATTCACAAAGTTCATTTGAAGGCAGTTTATGTGACTTCACCCCAAAATTGCTAGTTATGGCTCCGAATGAAGCCAACACAAAACTGAATGGGTTCTCACCAAAGGCAATGGGAAAGTTTTTTAAATTATAAAAGTATTTTATTATTTTCCATTTACATGTAGAGATAATTTTCAACATTTGTTTTTATAAGATTTCTAGTTTCAAATTTTTCTCCCTCCCTCCCTTCCCTTCCCCCTCCCCAAGACAGCAAATAATCTGGTATAAGTTATATATGTGCAATTGCATTAAACATATATCTGCATTAGTCATGCTATGAAAGAAGAATCAGAGCAAAAAGGAAAAACCTCAAAAAAGAAAAACAACAGCACCCAAAACAAAAGAAATGATATGGTTCAATCTGCATCCATATTCCACAGTTCTTTTTTTCTGGATTTGGAGAGCATTTTCCATCATGAGTCCTTTGGGGAACTATCTTGTGGCAATGGGAAATTAAAACAATCTTTTTCTGCTGGTCCCCAGGCTAATCTCAAGATGGGCTACTTACACGACAATTTGCTCGCTCAACCTCTTTTGCTTAGTATATGTAACTTGAAATTAATTTGTACTACTGGATAACTGACTGGAACGACAGATAAAGAATCTATATTGTTCTTACGGAAACACAAGCATGGATTTAATATAAAACTTAAACAAAACAAACCAAAAACCAAAAGGAGATTGACCCCCTTTCCCAGGACAGAACTGTGATAGTACCCTGAATGACAGAGACATGAGGATAATTTTTAAAATGCTGGAGTATACTGGGAAAGTATTTTAAAATACTATTTTATTTTCCCTCAATCACATGTAAAAACAATTCTTAAATTTCTTCTTCTTCTTAAGTTTTGAGTTCCAAATTATATCCCTCTCTCCTTCCCCTCCCTAATCATTGGGAAAGTTTAAAAGAAAAATCCCACATGTTTCCCTTGCTCTTTTCTGGGGAGGGATTACAAGTGTTCTCTCTCTGAGAGAACAAGGATGTCACCCTCCTGTATGTCATAATACCCAAGGGAGAAATTCATCTTCAGCTTCTGTCCCTGGAACATCAGAATATACTCTCCCAGGAATAACCCTCTTTTCTCTTCAATCATACATTTAAGTTTCCTTATGATGTCATTGGACTGCATGACATAATCATCAAGGATCCTGCATCTGGGGAGCTTCACATGGAAATGGATCTCTAAGTTGACTCTTTCTGATAGGAAGATGCTGACATCAGAGAAGATCCCATAATCTGCTAAGGAGCAGTGGCACCGAAGTATGTGCTGACAGCTGCCAAGCTCCTCCTGGTAGAACAGATACTGCTGGTGGTAGAAGAGGGGGGCCAGCTTTGGCTGCTTCTTCATTTGCTGGATGCGGGAAAAGGGATCTACCCAGATGGTCAGGTGCTCTCCTTTCTGTTTTTTCACAGTCACTTGGATAGATCTTACTTTCTGGGAGAGGGAGAGGAAGGGAAATCAAGTTCAACATCCTTTAGTTCCTCCATGCATCATCTGACTTTTCTTTGCTTGTTCATCCTTATTTACTACTGTTTTAAGCTGGCAGAGATGGGGAGGCAGAGACAGTAGTCTTATGGGGGGAGGGGGGTTTGGATAATCCATGCCTGAGGAACGGGAGAAAAGAGAGGAGAAGGGAGAAGAGCAGAGGGGAAAATGAGGGGAAAGGAGAAAGGAGATAGAGGAGGGGAAAGAGGAACAGGGAAAGAGAAGAGATAAAAGGTAAAGGGAAAAAGAAGAGGAGAGAGCAGGGCAAGGGGAAGAAGAGGGAAGGGACAAAAGTGGAGAAGAGAGAGGAAGGGAGAAAAAGTTTGGGGGAGAGAATGGAAGGGGCACCTAGTCTCAAGGTCTCTTCAGAAAGCAATAGAATAAAGGGGCATTTCAGAGCCAGCTCCCCTTTTTCCCTGGGCATTTTATCCAGATGTGGTTTATCTAGGAAGGAGGTTATTAATCCCTTTGATCTGCATCTCACAGTCTCCTTTGGCAGTGTTATGAAGCCCATGAACCTATTTTTCAAAATATGATTTTCTTACCTACATTGATAATTGAAGGAATGCCAAACTTCAGTTAGAGGTTAGTGAAAATAAAGATTCCGCCCCACCCCGAACCCCATCCAAGTTCATGGACCCTTTGAAGTTTATCAACAGAGCCCTGATCTAGGAGGGGGAGTGAAAAGTCACATAGGGAGAATAAAGGTTTCTACCTAATATCGAGAGATATAGAGGGAGGTCCCTACTCTCTCAAGAAAACAACCCCTTCTTCAGGATGGGAGGATCTGCATGGAGGGAGGGAAGGATGGAATGACACCATGAAAATCCCACTTCCCTAGAAATGCTGACTTAACCAATATCTAGATTTCAAGTCCAAGAACTCGTGAGTGGTCAGTACCTCCATACGCCAGGCTTTGATTGGGCGGTTATATTTGTCAAAACAACATATGTGTTTCAGGCACTGGGCAGCTCTCTGGGCTACCAGGTCCCATCGCTTTCCCTCTCCTACATTGTGTGTGGGATCCACTGGGTCCAAGATGACCGGTCTGTAGGAAAAGGAGAAACTTGCTTACTGAGCCTTCATTGCAAAACAAAACCAACCACCAACCCCCGCAGGTGAGACCCACAGGAGAGAAAGGAGCTTTTGTCTAAAGACCAAGGTTTGAGGCGGCTAGGTGGCGCTGCAGTGGATAGAGCACCGGCCCTGGAGTCAGGAGGACCTGAGTTCAAATCCGACCTCAGACACTAACACTTACTAGCTGTGTGACCCTGGGCAAGTCACTTAACCCCCCCCCCCAAAAAAAAAGACCAAGGTTTGAGTCCTGGCTCCAGCCCTTCAGCCCTTTCCTTACATTCTCTCCCTTCCCCTCTTTCCCCAATTCTCCCCTCCTTTCTTTATCTCCTCTCTTTTCTTTCAACTCCCCTTTCTTATTTTCCTTCCCCCATCCTTCCCATCTCTCCTCGCTTTTCTTTAACTCCATTCTTCCCTCTTATCCTTTCCCTATTCCATTCCTACTTTTACCTCTCTCCTAACCTTCTTTGTTCCTCTTAACCTTTCTCTTCCCTCCTTCCTTTCCCCTGCTTTCCCTTCTTCCCTCTCCTCTCCGCTTCTTTCTCCTGCCCTCTCCTTTCCCCTACTTCTCTTCTCTCCCCTCCCTTCTCCTCCTCTCCCTTCTGTCCCCCTCCTTTCTCATCCTCTTTTCATCCTCCTTTCTCCTCCCCTGGTTCCTGTTCATCTCTCTTCTACTCTATTCCTCATGATTCCCTTTTAAAAAAGACTGAGTTTATCTTGCCTAAACTGGACAGGTAGTGGCCATTCACAGGCAATCTCATTGCTGATCATCACCAAAGCTTTGATGTGGTCTGCTTTTCACCCCTTCTTAGGCATCCTGGTGGTATTCAGACTTAGCGCAGACACCAGATTGGCTTTAGCCCAGTTGTAGCTCAGAACTCCTGAGCTTATGTGATCCACCAGCTTCAGACCCACTGGAAACAATGAATGTGGATATGCACTGCCATGCCTGGCTCTCTTCCATTGCTAAAGGTGTCTTAGGAATGAGAGCTATTGACATGAGAGGACCTCCCTCTTCATCTTTCCCCCTTCCCTTTGTGTGCCTCTCAGTGGGGTAGGGAGGGGACTGCTACCTTTTCCTCTCCAGCTGCTCCTTCACAAAGTCCCTTATGACCTGCTTCTGGAGACTGTAGTATTTGGTCCAGTAGATGCAGATATCTTTGTGGTCCCGGAGAAACTCTAGAACACTCACGAAGCCTCTAGCCATTTTGAAATTTTTTGCTTGATGGGTCCCTGTCTCCCAGGCATAGATGGTCAGTAGTTCCAGGGCATACATTGGAGGTAGAGAAGCTTTGGGGCAGCTGAATTTCAGGTGCTATGGGGAGAAGCAGAGAGAGGGAGAGGATGAGTGAGTGCAATAGTGGGAACACTGGGTGTCTTTTTTTCATCAAAACTCCATGTACTTCTCTGTCAACTACCTTACTGCTTTGTGAGCCACAGAGTACTTGGTGTTCATATCCCAGCTCTGATACTTACTAACTCTGTGACCTTTACCAAATTTCTTAATTTCTTTTTTTTTCAGGGCAATTGGGGTTAAGTGACTTGCCCAGGGTCACACAGCTAGTAAGTGTCAAGTGTCTGAGGCCGGATTTGAACTCAGGTCCTCCTGAATCCAGGGCTGGTGCTTTATCCACTGCGCCACCTAGCCGCCCCACAAATTTCTTAATTTCTATGTTTCAGTTTCCTCATCTATGAAATGGGATGAGAGAGGTAGTGTGGTGGAGTACAGATAGAGGGCCAGTCTTGGAGTCAGGAAGATGTGGATTCAGGAGTTATCTTTGACTCATACAAGCTGTGTGACTTTGGGTAAGTCATTTAACTATGGAGTGGCCCATATACCACTTTTTGGCATTTCCATACCAGGCTTCTTGCTCTCTGGCCTCTTCCTTCCCTTCTCATCCTCCACCCAACAGAACCCTGGACTCTGCCTTTGGGGCACTGGGATCTGAGAGATGAGCTTTTGCCTAATTTTGCCAGTCATAGGGCCTCCCTTTTCTCTTTTCTCCTTCCTTTTCTCTATTCTTTTTTTTTTTGCTGGGCAATGAGGGTTAAGTGACTTGCCCAGGGTCACACAACTAGTAAGTGTCAAGCATCTGAGGCTAGATTTGAACTCGGGTCCTCCTGAATCCAGGGCTGGTGCTTTATCCACTGTACCACCTAGCTGTCCTCTCCTTCCTTTTCTACCTATGGGACTCCTTGGAAATGTACTCCACCATCATCATACTTCCAGGACACCTCTTTACCACTAAATTCATCATCCTGTGACTGCATCAACTTTGATACTCACATCTCTTCACAACCCCCTTTCCCCTCTGATGTGAGGATGGAGCAAAGAACCCCTCCTAAAGCTACCATCTAAACAGGGCTTATAGAGCAGCCATCTCTTCATTTCCCACCGGCTGAAACCTCTGGATTAGCCTCCACCATGACTAGTCTAATACCTTCTGCTGCTGCCCTTTTGTGTGCTGTCTTCCCTCATTAGAGTGTAAGCTCCCTGAGGACAGTGACTAGCACTGTGCTTGGCCCATAGTAGGTGCTTCACAAATGTTTATTGACTGACTTATTCTCCTCATTTCTCCTCCCTTTGTTCCCCTTTCTTTCTCTTCTATTCCTTTTTGTGTGTGTGTGTGAGGCAATTGGGGTTAAATGACTTGCCCAGGGTCACACAGCTAGTAAGTGTTAAGTGTCTGAGGCCAGATTTGAACTCAGGTCCTCCTGACTCGAGGGCTGGTGTTCTATCCACTGCACCACCTAGCTGCCCCCTACTGTTCTTTTTTAAAAGATGGACTCTCACTATCTTCCTCAGGGTGTAAGTGCAGTGGTGTCTCACAGACTCTGTTGCTTGCTTGTCTTTTCTACCTATTGGGCTTCTTGGACTTGGACTCCACCATGATCATGCTTCCAGGTGACCTCTTTGCTTCAGCACTGATGCATTGGACATGCTTCATAAATACTTTATCATTCATTCAACATAACTGATAGCATGACTGCATAAGAGGAGGGAAAATCCCAGCTTCAGATCTGTTCTCCCTCCTCTCAGCCCCCTCCCTGCCCAAATAATAATGCCCATCTTATGAGATTGTTGGGAGGAAAGTATTTTGTTAACCTTAAAGCATTATGAATGAATGAAAAAAATTTATTGAGTACTTATAATGTGCCAGGTATTGGGCTAGATATTGGAGATTTAAATACGAAACAATGGGTGAGCTATTATAGTTATTTATTATTCTTGGATCAATCTGGGTTTACACAGTCCTGCTCCCTTGTCCCCAGAGGAGAACAACAGAGCAGGCTATAATGTTTCTCTCTTTCCTACATCTTCTTTCTTTCTCTTTCTCTCTGTGCCTCTCTGTCTCTTTCCCCTCTTCCCTTTTTATTTTCTTGTTCTTCTTTCCCTTTTCCTCCCTTTTCCTCCTTCCTTCCTTCCTCCATCTCTCTCTTCTCCCATATTTTCACTATTTTCTCTGTTTCTACTCTTGAGCTGTTGGAGGAAGTCACACAGTATATACCAATCAACTGGGCCCACTATCATGTTACCTAATCTTAACTAGGCCCTTGATATTGCAATTAAAAAAAATTGTCCTGATCGATTCTCTATTATACTACACATCACGAACTATTCCAAACCTTCTCTCTCTCCTCAAACTCACAAAGCTACCCTTAACCACCTGTCCTTCATCTCCTTTACTAAAACCATTTGTCAATGAGCTCCCTATAGGTCACAACTCAAAATCCCATATTGACACCATCACCCTTTCTCTTTTTTTATTCTAGCCTCTGAGGATGGGGTTAGTCTAACAAAGGATAACTGGACAGTTCGTGCCATTGATCTCATTCCTTTCTTCTTCTTTTTGAAGAAGATAACTGAACCTGGAGGGTTATTTTGTATCACTAAGAGAAAATGCAGAGAAAAAGTCAAGAGGGTGTGGGAATTTATTGTGAATTGGGGACCCTGCCTTTAGGCTGAGATTAAAAAGCCTTATGCCCTCAGGGTTTTTTTTCTGTGTAAGAGGGGCTGGGGCCCCCTCCCCCTCCACTTCAGCCCAGCGGAGAAGCCTGTAGGCCTTAGAGAATACCAGCTGGGTAGACAGTTGGGGAAAGCCCCAGCTCCCTCCGCCCTGAGGGGAGCTGCCCCAGAGATCTCAGGCTTGTCCTGCCTGAGTCCAGATTTGAACTCAGGTCCTTCTGAATCCAGGGCTGCTGCTTTATCCACTGTGCCACCTAGCTGCCCCACTCCTCATTCTTTTTAATGGCTTCTATGAAAACCTTCTCTTCTCTCTGTCTGACTGTTCTTAGTTTTAGTTTTAGGTTTTTTTTTGCAAGGCAATTGGGGTTAAGTGACTTGCCCAGGGTCACACAGCTAGTAAGTAAGTGTTAAGTGTCTGAGGTCAGATTTGAACTCAGGTCCTCCTGACTCCAGGGCTGGTGCTCTATCCACTGCGCCACCTAGCTGCCCCGTTCTTAGTTTTTTTTGCTGGATTATCATAGCTCCTCTGTCTCCTTGTTCCACCAGGCTCCAGTCTTGGCCCTCTTGATTTTTTCCTCTGCATTTTCTCTTAGTGATACAAAATAACCTTCCAGGTTCAGTTATCTTCCTCATGAAGATGATAACCAAATTTATATTCTTAATTTTTATTTTTATTTTGAATTAAAATCCTAGTCCCACATGGTCCCAAAGAATGTCAGCTTCTTGAGAGAAGGGACATAGTGCCTGATATCAGCACGTGCTTGATAAATGTTTGTTGAATTGAATCAGATTCATTAACTTCCTGCTTGATATCTCCTTCAGGTTCTATTGGCATCTAAAACTCAACATGTCAAAAACTTAACTCATCATTTTCCTCTAGATTCATCCTTCTTTCTAATTTCCCTGTTTCTGTTGAGGGCACCACTATTGCCTCAGTCTCCAAGGTTCATAAGCTCAGAGTCATTCTCCCTTATCCCTCATATCCAGTTAGGTGCCACATTCCATTCCCTCTGTCTCCATTACATCTCTGGTATGCCTCCAATGCTCCCTTCTGGTGTCCACCCCAGAGAAGTCTTCCGTGATTCTCCTGGTAATTAGCACAGTCTCTCCTCATGTTACTTTGTGTATATTTACCTGTGTATACATTATATTCTCCCAGTAGATTGGAAGCTCATCAGGGGGAGGAACTCTTTTACAGTTATCTTTGTACCCTCAGCACCTAACACAGCTCCTTTCATAAAATAGGAGATAAACAAATGTGTGTTGACTTGCCCATCTCTTGTCTCTTTCTGCCTGTTTGTCTCTAACTACTTATATCTTTCTCCTCATCTGCCTTTCTGTTTATCTCTGTTTGTCTCTGTCTTTTTCTGTTTGTCTCTCTGTCTCTTTGCTTGTCTCTGTTTGCCTTTACAGTTCCTTCTGCCTGCTTGCCTGCCTATCTGCTTGTCTCTGGGTCTGCCTACCTTCCCTTCTGTCTATCTGTTCGTCTGTCCACGTGGCTCTTCCTGCCCGGCACTCTTTGCTTCTGTCAGCCTGCCTGCCCCTCCCTCTCCCTCCCTCTCCCTCCCCCCCCCTCTCTCTCCCTCCCCCTCTCTCTCTCTCCCTCCCTCCCCCTCCCTCCCTCCCTCCCTCCCCCTCCCTCCCTCCCTCTCTCTTTCTCTCTCTCTCTGTTTCCCCTTGGCTCTGTTCCTAGGGACTCTCAGTCTCTTCCCTTCCTGCCCCTGGCTCCCAGGCTCCCAGGAGCTCCGACTGCCTCCTCACCTGCAGGTACCAATGCTTCAGCAGCCTCAGGAGGTTTTTCAGCTTAACGGGAAGACATCTCATAAAACTTTTCCGAAGTTGTATGAAGTATGGTGAGAATTGTCCAGGGAGGCCATCAGTTCTAATCAGGTCCACATAGATCTCGGATGGACGAGTGCGATGCGAGGATTCTGCGGAGACAAGAATCAAGGGAGAGAGTCTTGAGGAGGGAGGCAATGTGGTACTGGAGGAAGAATGCTGGCTTGGAATCAGAGGACCCACATTCACATCCTAGCTTTGACACTTCCTATCTTTGACCTCTGTGGGTCTGTGTTGATTTGGGCCCTGGCTGCTCATATTATGGACATGAAGAATCATGGCATGGTTATGCCCTCCTCTCCCCGCCAAAAACCTGTTTTATCTGTCAGAGTGAGAAAAAGTGAGGACAAAACTGCAGACTGGCACAATTTACTATTAAAATGGGACACTTGATAATATGGAGTTTTCTATTGCAAACAAAAGGGCAGCTAGTTGGTACAGTGGATAGAGTGCTGGGCCTGGAGTCAGGAGGACTTGAGTTCAAATCCAGTCTCAGACACTTACTATCTGTATGATCTTAGGGAAGTCACTTAACCCTGTTTGCCTCAGTTTCCTCAACTATAAAATGAACTGGAGAAGGAAATGGCAAATCACTTCCAGTAACTCAGCCAAGAAAACCCCAAATGGGATCACAAAGAGCCAGACATGACTCAGCAGCAGCAACAACAATGCAAACAAAATAGGAGATATTAAAATAAGTGCACTGATGACAGGGTGGGAATAGAACACAAGAGCATTGCCCCTAGCTTTCATTCCCCAAAGGCACATCCAGAATATAATGAGGAGCTTGAGATGTGGGGCAAGGAACAGCATGAGACCTTGGGAATCTTGGCCAAGGGACAGGTGACAGTGAAAGAGTTACATCAGCCTTCAAAGGAATTTGGAACCTAGAAAATTACCGTTATGGAAACTACATATACTTGTAATTATATACGTATATAAAATTATATATAATGTATCATATAACTAATATATAAACATAATATGAAGCACACAATTATGATATATATATGTATTCTATATAGCAATATAATACAGAGAAAATACGTATAAATACACACACATATATCATATACAAACAACACAATGCAACCATATATTTATGCATGCACATATGTATACATGTGCAAACACATACATAATACTCATGTACACAATAAGACATACAGATGTTCTGCCAAACAGAGCATCAATTTTCCTATTAGTTTTTGTCAAATAAGAAGGGTCATGGTTTTAACAGTAGATACTGAATGACTGTCTAGTATAGACTCAAAAAGTTATCATAGATATGTTAAGACATAACTCATATATAATATACATATAATACATATAATATACCACTTGTTATATAAACATACTGTATAATAAACACGCCATATGTGTTATATACCATACATACATAGGATTTAATGTACAATATATCATACATGTCATTATGGAGGATACATTCATATTATAATACATTTTATATAATGTATCACACTATATTATGTGTAATATATACTATACTATGCTATACTGTACTATACCATACTGTCCTCTGTTATATAGACATAGATAACAGAATGAACCTTTCTCTCGAATCAGAGTTAATCATCAGTATGTTTACCTTTTAATATCTATCCATTGCTATGTCAAACACTGTCTTCCAGTGCCACAGCTATTCCTTTCCTCGACTGTAGACTGAATTGCTTTAATTCCACTGCCTGAATCTCTTTTTCTCTCTTTTTTTTTTTGGCGTAGCAATGAGGGTTAAGTGACTTGCCCATGGTCACACAGCTAGTAAGTGTAAAGTGTCTGAGGTCAGATTTGAACTCAGGTCTTCCTGAATCCAGGGCCAGTGCTTTGTTCACTGTGCCATGTAGCTGTCCCCTGAATCTCTTAACATCTCTCTTTTATTAACTTTTAAAGTTGATGATAGTTGTTCATTCAATTTTGACTGTTAAAACCGTGACCCTCCATATTTGGGAAAAAAGACTAGGAAAACTGGTGTTCTGTTTGGCAGAAAATCTGTTTGGATCAGTGATTAGACATTTCCTCAAGTTCTAAATTAATACTCAATCTAAATATAAAACTTACATCATAAAAAATCAGGAGAATGGAGGGAGGTATCTTTTACAATTATGGCTAGGAGAATTCTAAATCAAAGAATAAAGACACAAAGGATAAAATAGATAATTTGAATTGTATAAAATAAAAAACCACTTGTGCAAACTACAGTGGAGTAACCATGGGCAAGTCATTTCAACTCTAGGAACCTCAATTTTTAATGAAAAGGTTAGACTTGATGGTCCCTAAATCTTTGATCCAATGAGGGAAGACAGGGAATCTATTGCACAAGGCTTCTCAATTCTTTGGTATGATATCCCCAGTGGGATCTCCCAGTTCTATCTGATGCTATTAGTGTTTATGAAATAACTGTTATGTGCCAGGAACTATACTAAGTGCTAGTATCCTCCCAAATACACCTCCGACCCTTTCTCCATTGAGGTCAAAAGTCTTTTCATTTCTCTCCTGAGATTTAGCCTCTTGGATAAACTGACTTCATGAATGTGGTGCATTAGAAATATTGCCAATAAGCCTTGTGCTTTTTCAGGGCCCAAACTACATATTTGTGCAGAGGACAAGTATCTCAGTTGATGGGCTTGGGACTGGACATTACTCCTGGGTGGAATGGAGTGAGGAGAGGGATCTTGGGATGCCTCATTGCTTCCTATTTTAATTATTCTTGTTAACTTGGTCCTAAGTTCTGTTGTTTCTACCATGCTGGTGAACTCCAGATGTGCTCAAGGCTGCTTGGGAACAGGCCTTAACTATCTATTCTACCAAATTTAAACTTAGGTCCTCCTGAATCCAGGGCCAGTGCTTTATCCACTGCACCACCTAGCTGCCCCCATTAATATGATTTTAAAAAGAGAGAAAATCAAATTACTAGTATCAAAAATAAAAAAGGGTGAATATATCACTAAAGAAGATGAAATCAAAGCCATTAGGAGTTATTTTTGCCTAATTATATGCCAATGAATTGAACAACTTAAGTGAAATGGAAGAATATTTATAAAAATACAAACTGCCTACATTAGCAGAAAAGAAATAGAATATCTAAATAGACCTATTTTAGTAAAAGAAATTGAACAGACCATAAAAGAACTTCCTAAGAAAAAAGTGCCAAGACCAGACAGATTTACAAGTGATTCCTATCAAACATTTAAAGACCAACTAATTTCAATATTAAATAAATTATTTGGAATAATAGGCAAAGATTGGTCCTGCAAAACTCCTTTTATGAAATAAATATGATACTGATATGTAAACCAGGAAAGGTAAAAACAGAGAAAGAAAATTGTAGACCAATTTCATTAATGAATATGGATGTAAAAATCCTAAATAGGGGGCAGCTAGGTTGCACAGTGGATAAAGCACCAGCCCTGGATTCAGGAGGACCTGAGTTCAAATACAGCCTCAGACACTTGACACTTACTTTGTGACCCTGGGCAAATCACTTAATCCTCATTGCCCCATAAAAATCTTAAATAAAATGCTAGCTAAAAGGTTACAACAATATATTACAAAGACATATATTGTGACCAAGCAGAATTCATACCAGGAATGGAGGGATGGTTTAACATAAGGAAAAACGATGAACATAATTGATTATATCAGTAATAAAAGTAACAGAAATCAAAGATGCAGAAAAAGCATTTGATAAAGTACAATACTCATTTCTATTAAAACACTTGAAAGTATAGGCACAAATGAACTTTTCCTTAAATTGATAAGAAGCATTTACCTAAAATGATCAGTAAGTATTATTAGTAATGGGGATAAACTAGAAGCCTTCCCAGTAAGAATAGGTATGAAACAAGGGTGTGTTGGAAATCCTAGGAATAGCAATAAGAGAAAGAAAAAGAAATACAAGGAATCAGAATAGGGAATGAGATAATAAAACTATCTTTTTGGAGATGATATGATAATATACTTGGAAAATCCTAAAGACTCAACTAAAAAGTTTATTGAAATAATGAATTTCAGCAAAATAGCAGGATATAAAGTAAGCCCACATAAATCGTCAGCATTCCTATATATCACCATTAGGATTCTGTAGGAAGAATAGTTAGAGATACCCCATTTAAAACAACTCTAGACAATATAAAATAATCTGGGAATATACCTACCCAAAAAACCCCAGGATCCATATGAACAAAACCATCAACAGCTTTATACACAAATAAAATTAGATTTAAATAAATGGAGAAATAGAAATTGTTCATGGATAGGCAGAGCCAATATAATAAAAATGACATTTTTTACCAAAATGAATCTGCATATTCTATGCCATCCCAATTAAATTACCAAGGTGGTACAATTTAAGGAGTGGCAGGTTCTTCACTTGCCTGGTCTGTGCTCTGGTCTGTAAATAACCCCAGGCCTACTTGCTCTTCAACCAGAAAACAATTTTTTCCCTCTGTGGCTGATAGCTCTGGCAAGCCTGTGGCCCTCCCTGGGCTGCCACCACTCAAGACTGCTTTCTGGTTCTCAGCAGGGGTAAAACAACTGAATTCTGCTTCAGTTCCAGGAGAGATCTCTGTAATTTCTCCCTGGCCAACCACTCGACCCTCTCACCAGACTGTGATCTTAGTTCCAGAAGATGCCAGCATTGCAGCCAGTTCAGAGGTTCTGGGGGTCTCTTTTTCTGTTGCAGCCTGTCTGGGGCTGGATCTGTGTTGGCTCTATCTCAGGGTTGGGTTTCATTCCCGCCTTCTGCTGACCTTCTAAACTGTCTTTGGCTGGAAAATAATCTCACCCTGTCCTTTTGTGGGTTCTGCTGCTCCAGGAATTGTCTTATGGCATTATTTGAAGGGATTTGGAGGGATTTCCAACTAAATTACCAAGAAAAATTTTACTGAGCTAGAAAAAAAATAATTAAAAAATTCTTTTTAAAGAACAAAAGGTCAAGAATATCAAAGGAACTAATGGAAAAATGTAAAGGAAGGAGATTTAGAAGTACCAGATCTTAAACTTTATTATAAGATAATAATTATAAAAATGATCTGGTACTGGCTAAGAAATGGAAAAGTAGATCAGTGGAATAGAATAGACATACAATCTATAGCAGAAAATGAATATAGTAACCTAGTGTTTGACAAGTGTAAAGACTTAAGTTTTTGGGATAAGAATTCATTAGTAAAAAAAAATTGTTGGGAAAGTTGAAAAGCAGTCTGGCAGAAATTGGGCATAGACCAAAATCATTCACCAAGATAAGGTCCAAATGGATATGTGACCTAGATATAAAGGGAGATATTGCAAGACAATTTGAAGAACATGGAACATATTACCTATCAGAGTTAAGGATAGGTTTTGTTTTTTGTTTGTTTGTTTGTTTGTGTGTGTGTGTGTTTGTTTTTTTGCAGGGCAATGAGGGTTAAGTGACTTGTCCAGGGTCACACAGCTAGTTAAGTGTCAAGTGTCTGAGGCCGGATTTGAACTCAGGTACTCCTGAATCCAAGGCCAGTGCTTTATCCGCTGCACCACCTAGCTGCCCCCAGACTTAAGGATAGGTGAATAATTTATGAACAAACAAGAGAAAGGAAGCATTGTGAGCTATAAAATGGATAATTTTGATTATATTACAGAGTACTTGTACAAATAAAACAAATATAGCCAAGATCAGAAGGAAAGCAAAAAACTAGGAAAAAATTTTTATAGATAGTTCTTCCGATAAAAGGTTTCACATATCAAATATATAAAGAACTTTGACAAATCTATAAGAATGCAAGTCATCCCCCAATTTATAAAAGGTCAAAGGATATGAACAAGCAGTTTTCTGATAAGGAAATCAAAATGATTTATAGTCATATGAAAAAAATGCTCTAAATCATTACTGATTAGAGAAACTAAACTAACCTTGAGATATCATTTTACACATATCACACTGGGTAAAATGATAGAAAGGGGAAGTGACAAATGTTGGAGGGGATGTGGAAAAATTGAGACCTTAATTCATTGTTGGATCTGAGTTGATCCAACAGTTTTGGAGAGAGATATGGAATTATGCTCAAAGAGTTATTAAATTGCTCATACCCTTTGACCCAACAATACCTCTTTTAGGATTGTTTCCCAAGATGATTAGGGAAAAAGGAAAAGAACCTACATGTTCTAAAATATTTATAGCCACTCTCTTTGTGGTGGCAAAGAATGGGAAATCATGGGGATGCCCATCAATTGGGAAATGGCTGAACAAATTATGGTATGTGATTATGATGGAATACTATTGTGCTATAAGAAATGATGAGCCCGATGATTTTAGAAAAGCATGGAGAGACCTCCACAGAATAATGAAGAGTGAAATGACCAGAATCCAAGAGAACATTCTATACACCAACAACACTATTATTTAAAGAACAACCAAGTCATTCTGACTATTATAAATACCCAAATTTACCACTAAGTTCTTATGAAGGAAGAAACTGCTTGAATACAGAAAAAACCCGACACATATATACACATACATATTATGAATTTATCATCCATGTCAGTGGAGAGATCACTAGGCCTGGGGGTCAAGAAGACCTGAGTTCAAATCCAGCCTCAGACATTTATTAAATATGTGACCCTGGGAAAGTTACTTGACCTCCATTTGCCTTAATCCACTAGAGAAGGAAATGGCAAACCACTCCATTATCTTTGCCAAGAAAACCCTATGGAAAGTATGGGTCATGAAGAGTCCTATGTGATTGAACATCATCCATGATATTCCTCAGTCAGTGTGAGATTTAAAATTGGATATTAGATCATAAATCTCCCCTACTTAACCTTTCCCTTAATTTATCTCCCAAACTAGTAAATGGAAGAAGCTTTTATGAAAGTTTTTAACAGTCGGTTAGGATAACTGAAAGACGCCAGTTTTTCAGTTATCCTAACCGACTGTTAAAAACTTTCATATTTTACCACAGTCAGTCAGAGTAAATCTCTTTATAATGGTATAATGCTTTATTACTCCAGCTCTCTAGTGACTGAGGGGACTGTAGAAATGGATATCTAAGAAGGGGCCATGACCAAAGGGGCCCTGGGATGGAAGATCCCCTCAGCTAGCTAACTAGCATTTATATAGATGGCATTAGCATTTATATAGATGGCATTAGCATTTGTAAAGCACTTCACAACAATTCAAGGAGGTAGGTGTTATTATGATCCCAGTTTTACATTTGAGGAAACTGAGGTAGGCAGAGGTTACATGACTTGCTCAGAGTCCCACATCCAGTAAGTATCTGAGGCTGGATTTGAACTCAGGCCTTCCAGACTCTAGGCTCAGTGCTCTAACCATACCCCCAGAAGGTATGATCTGGTAAGCAAGGGGTCTGGAATGGCAATCAATGTCTACTTTACCCAGGGCATTGTAGGCAGTCAGGATGACCACATCGATAGGCTCTGATGTCATTGTGGATTGAATTGTAAAGATGAGTGAGCTAGGGACTTCAGGGTCCACATATATTTCACTGATGCTGTAGTCTAGGTCATTCCAGCAGTGGTCCAGAAGACTCTTCTTCATCAGCATCAATGTGTCAAGGTGTAAGGAAGCCTCTGTTCTGGGGCTGTAGTAGTCAAGGAATACAACAACCTGGACTTCTTTTTTGTAATTAAGCATGGTTCCATCCATCACAGACCCTGCCTGCCAAGAATAGAATAATAGCGTCACAGACTGTCTGATCCAAGCATTGTGTATACAAACCCCGACTTCAGTGTCCCCAGTGGGAGTCATTCACCCTCTGCTTGAAGATCTTCATGGGGAACCTACTGCCTCCCTTCCTGGATGACTCTAATTGTTAGGAAGGTTTTGTTTCATTTATTCCATTTGTATCTCTAGTGCCTGGTATATAGTAGGTGCTCAATAAATGCTTGTTTGAGTAAATATAAGTGGGTCTCTCTGTGACTTCAATTATTGTTCCTATTTCTGTCTCCTAGGGCCAAGCCCAACAAATTGCCATCATCATCAATGAGAATGTTTTGGGTACTTACGGTGTGCAAGGTACCTACTAAGCATTAACTATACAAAGAAACACATACAAAAACATCCCTGCTCTCAAGGAGTTTAGAGTCTAAGCTTCACAGGATTGTTGTAAGGCAAATGAAATGACATATATAAGATGCTTTACTCACAGTCCAATAGGGGAGATTATAAATAATACATAAAATATAAAAATATGTTTATAATGACTGGTACATAGTAGGTTCTCAAAAAGTATTTATTTCTACAAGCCATTCCCCAATTGATAAATGGGCAAAGGGTATGAACAGGAAGTTTTAAAAATACATTTTTTTTTTTTTTAGTGAGGCAGTTGGGGTTAAGTGACTTGCCTAGGGTCACACAGCTAGTAAGTGTTAAGTGTCTGAGGCCGGATTTGAACTCAGGTACTCCTGACTCCAGGGCTGGTGCTCTTATCCACTGCGCCACCTAGCTGCCCCTAAAAATACATTTTTATTAATGCCTTTTTTATCTTCATACTAATCCTTAGTATCATTTCATCTGATTCTCCCAGAAAGTCATCCAAAATAACAAATAGTATTGTTTTTAAAGTTGAAGAATAAAGTTTAAAGAAGTTTAAAGAAAGAAGAAGAAAATCTACAAAATTAATGAATACATTAAAAAAAGTTTGAAAATGTGTAATGCATGATGCCTGTGGACCTCCTGTCTTCTTGAAGGATTAAAAGGATTAGGTTGGAGATGTCCTTTTGAACAGTTAGTTGTTAGATGAAAAATCAAAACTATTTGTAATCATATAAAGAAAAGCTCTAAATCACTTTTTTTTTGGTGGGGCAATGAGGGTTAAGTGACTTGCCCAGGGTCACACAGCTAGTAAGTGTCAAGTGTCTGAGGCCACATTTGAACTCAGGTTCTCCTGAATCTAGGGCTGGTGCTTTGTCCACTGTGCCACCTAGCTGCCCCCTGTAAATCACTTTTGATTAAAGAAATGCAAATAAAAACAACTTTGAGGTACCATTTCACATCTATCAGATTAGCTAATATGACAGAAGAGGAAAATGACAAATGTTGGAGAAGATGTGGGAAAATTGGAACATTAATTCATTGTTGGAAGAGTTGTGAACTGATCCAACTATTCTGGAGAACGATTTGGAACTGTGCCCAAAGGGCGATCAAACTGTGCATATCCTTTGGTCCAGAAATACCATGACAAGTTCTGTATCACAAAGAGATCATAAAAAAGAAAAGGACCCACATGTACAAAAATATTTATAGCTGCTATTTTTGTGGTGGCAAAGAATTGGAAATTGAGGGGATGCCCATCAACTGGGGAATGGCTGAACAAGCTATGGTATATGAATGTTATGGAATATTATTGTGCTTTAAGAAATGATGAGCAGGTGACTTAAAAAAAACCTGGAAAGACTTACATGAAATGATGCAAAGTGAAATGAACAAACGCAGGAGAACATTGTACACAGTAACAGCAATATTGTTCAATGATCAACTATGCATAATTTAGTTCCTCTCAGCAATACAATGATCCAAAATAATTCTAAAGGCCTCATGAGGTAAAATGCTCTCCACATCCAGAGAAAGAGCTGATGGAATCTGAATGTAGATAAAGGAAGACTACTTCTACTTTCTTTTTTTTGTGTTTTTTTTTCTTTCAGTCTGTTTCTTCTTTCACAACATACCTAATTTGGAAATATGTTTTTCATGGTTGTACATATATAACATATATCAAATTGCTTACCAGTTTAGGGAGAGGGGAGGGGAGAGAGGAAGGGAAAAAAATTGGAACTGAAAATTTTGTAAAAATGACTGTTAAAATTATCTTTACATGTAATTGGAAAAAATACTACATAAATGGCAGAACAAAAGAAAATTAAATGCTTTTCCCCTCCCCCCAAAAAGTGCTTCTTCCTTTCTCTTTACATCCCCTTCTGAGCCTCAATTTCCTCATCTGTAGCATGGGATGAGAGGCAGCATGGCCTAGTGTTTTCAGAGCTGGCCTTGGGATCAAGAAGACTTGGGTTCCAGTCTGACTTCTAGCATCCACTAGTCATTTAACTCCATACTGTTCACTTCATGTCTCTGGTCTTCATCTGCAAAATGAAGACATTGAACTAGATGGCTTTGAAGGTGACCTTCACCTTTACTATGATTCTCTCTGCAACTAACTGATATCCAGTGACTTGCCCAAGCTCCCATCCCTGTCCAGCCACTGAGCTGGGATTGCAACTAGCTCTCTTGACTCCTGAGAGTAACATGTGGGTTGGGTTGTTGTTGTTTAGTACATATTTTGTACTTACTTATCTGTATTTATGTTGCTTCTTTGTGATTGAGTAGAAGCTTTTTGTGGGAAGGGATTATTTATGTTTTATCCCTTGTCCCTACCTAGAATAGTGTCTGGCACAAAGTAAATTCAGTTAATGCTTATTGGAGGACCCAGATAGAGAGCTCTGTTTCTGAGGGCAGGGACTGTTCCTTCCATCTCTTGTAAAACCATAAATTTGGAACTGAAAGCTTCTGTGTGTGTCACTTAGTCTAACCCTTTCATATTCCAGAGAAGGGAATTGGCATTTGCAGAGGGTAATGACTCAACTAAGGTCACACTCTGTGCATCTCTCACAATACCTATCCCAGGGCTGAACATACTTGATTTATTCTTGAACATACTCAATATATCCTTATTAATTGTTTAATTGATTTGGTGAAGCTCTTATCATTTACAAATACCAACCCAGATGTTGGTCCTCTAGCTCTAGGTATCTCTGGTCCCAGGCATGTCCTCTTTAGCCTATGGTGTATCCAGGACCACCTCTGGGAGCTGCCCACAGGATGTCGTGCAGCCAGATGGTACAAGGCTTCTAGAAAGCACCGAGGTTCTATTTCCTCCCCAGTATCACACTTAGTCACATCCTCTGGGGATTTGTACCCTCCTCAAGCTGCCACAGGACAAATGCAGTAAACAGAAAATAGGAAGTGGGAGAAGTGGCAGGACTAGAGGAACAGACCTAGGACTCTTAGTCAGTTGGACACACAGTCATTTAATAAGTAGAGAACATGTTGAGTTCCCTCGTTGGTGTCATTAGGTAGGCAAATAGAGAACTTCTTCATTTAGGTAGTTGTGTCAATTAGGTGAGAATGTTGGAAGCATATTAGCTTAGAAAGCTGGTGCCCATTTGCTTGGCAAGTTAGACACACATTAGTTTAACAAGTTGGGAACATCTTAGTTGAGTAATTTGGTGCCTCGTAACTCAAAATGTTAGGCATTTACCACTACTCTTGTCTGTAACCCAAAGAGATCAAAAAAGGGGAAAAGGACCAATTTGTATGAAAATATTTATGGCAACTTTTTGTGGTGCCAGAGAATTGGAAATTGAAAGGATAACCATCAGTTGGGGAATGGCTGAACAAGCTGTGGCATAAGATTATAATGGGATATTGTTGTGCTATAAGAAATGATGAGTAGGATGACTTCATAAAAACCTGGAAAGACTTACATGAATAGATGGAAAGTGAAATGAACAGAACCAAGAGAACATTGTACACAGTAACAGCAATATTAGATTATCAGCTATGAATGACCTAGCTATTATTTTCAGTTATACAATGATCCAAGGACTCATACTGAAAAATTCTGTCTACCTCCAGAGAAAGAGATGGTGGAGTCTGAACACAGATTGAAGCAGATGATTTGTTACTTCTCTTATTTTCTTTTAGGTTTTTTTTTCTGGTTTGTGACTTCTTTTACAACATGACTAATATGGAAATATATTTTATGTCACTGCACATAGATAACCTATATAAAATTGCTTACTGTCTCAGGGAAGGGGTAGGGGAGGGAGGGAGAGAATTTGGAATTCAAAATTTTAAAATATAAATGATAAAAGTTGTTTTTAACATGTAATTGAGAAAAAGAAAATATTATTAATGTGTTATCTTAGCAGATTGATACCCATTGGTTTAGCAATTGGGTAAACATTAGTTTATCAATTTGGGCACACTAGTTCAAGACATTCATGCCAATTTGTTTACCAAGATGGGACCATATCAGCTTAGCAGGGTACTCATGAGGTAGCTTAGTAGTTTAGCAATCCATTAGTCTACTAAGCCAGGAGATATTAACTTAGTAAGTTTCTGCACATTTGCTTAGTTAAACAAATTAGCATGTAGTTAAACAAATTGGTGTTCCTTATTTAGCTAGTTGGGAGAACATTAGCAAGTTGGGCACATTTGCTGTGAACAAATTGAGTGCACAATAGTTTAGAATGTTGGGTACACAATAGATTAGTAGGTTGGTCCCAATTAGTTTAGCAAATTAGGTGAAGAATTGCTTGGGATCAAAGAATTATATACAGAGGAAACTAGATAAGCAAGAATGAGGTGTAGGTTCAGAGGTAGATAGAGGCATTTTGGTATGGTGAATGGACCAAGGCTTGGCTATAGCAGGACCTAGAGAATCTGTCACTTTTAAGACTGGTTCTGCCTGAGTGCTGGAGGGCAGAAGGGAAGGTAGAGCCCAGAGATATTGATGGAGAGAAGTGGGGAATAGGGAGTTTGGGACTACTCTTGCAAAATTTTAATCTAGATGCACCGCTGTCCCTCCTCATCTCTGTGCCCTGGATTCCCTAGATTCCTCCCTTCAGGCATCAGAGAGGATCCCACCTTCTGAAATAAGCCTTTCCAAATCCCCTTCCCTCGGTGATGTCCCCATTCTGTATATATCTTGTTTGTATGTGTTATTTGCATGTTGTCTCACCTACTAGATTGTAAAATCCTTGAGGAAAAAGATTTTTTTTTTTTGCCTTTCTGTATATCTCTAGCCCTTACACAATGCCCAGCACATATTAGGCATTTAATCAATGTTTGTTGACTTGACTTGACCAACTGACTCCTGGATTGTGTTTGTGGCTCTCATGGTAGGGGGAATAGGAGGAGAGGCAGCAATTCCTATGGCACAGCAGTATAGTCCACCCCACCCCCAGGGGCAGCTCTCACCTTTATCACCTTCAGCACCCTGGCCTCTGGAGCCTTCAAATACCAACCGTGAAAGAGTCTCTGTATCTCCTGGAAGACATCATGAACCCCTTCTTTGAACTCTTTGGTAGGGAGGAGTTCATGGGCTATGAAGGCATCCAACTTCTCTGCAGGAACATCAAACAGGCTCAGAGGTGACTCCATCTGTGCTTAGGGCTGGGTAGGGCTACAGATAAATGGCTGTCCAGCTCAACCCTTGTCTTCCTCCTTAAGGTAGCTCTGCCTCTTCTTACTCTGCCTTGATAGGAAAAGTGCCAGGAAAATGGGGAACTTTTATGGAATCAGTTCACAGCTGGGGCTTCTATTCTTGGAATTGAAGTCTGGAGCAAAGGGTGTCTGCTAAGTCACAGCCCCTGCCTGGATGTCCTCTGGAACCCCCTTGGGGGCTGGCCTTTTACTAGCCACTAAACACATTAGTTTCATTTTTCTGCTTTCTGAGTTTCCTTTCTATGACTTTTAGATACAAACTCTTTGAAGTCTGACTCATTTTTCCCTAGGTAGGCGACTATTCAGCTCTTGCTAAAGGCACTTTCTCTTTGGAAATGTCCTTGATGCTCCATTTTCTTCAAGCACTTTCTCTGGACTGCATCACACACTCCAAACTTTTATGATTCCCATTTTACAGTTGAGGAGTCTAAGGGAGACCGAGGTTAAGTGACTTGCCAAGGGTCAAATATCCCTGTTTACCCAACCTTCCTCTCTTTCCATAGCCCTCTCATTCTTGCCGCAACTCTACCCAATTTCCTTTCCCCCTCCCCAAAGGAAGGGGCAGTCCTGCTTGCAGGCTGGACTAGCCTCTGGTATGGGTTGGGTAGGTGTGAGAAAATGGGTAGTTGTCTCCTCTCAATGAGGATATAACAGTCAATCATACCCCTCCTCACCTGCTTGTAGGACAAAGATCTCAGATCCTTTCCTTCCCCCTCCGGCAAACAAAATCACATGGTTCTAGGAGCCCAGAGCTGGTCTCAATTAGGTCCAACTGGTCTCAATTATGTCCATAATTATGGTTGGGAATACTACATTTCAATTAGCTAGTCTTTGCTGGTAGATTGTAACCCTCAAGTAATCAATTAGTGATGAAAAAGGGGAGGGTCTATTCGTGCTAGGGACTAGGGGATAAAATGGGGCCTGCGAGCCTCCATTAGGGGCACCTATTGGCTGCACACTAGGGTGCCTCCTCACAAGAAGGAAATAAGAGAGCCTTTTGTCACATTGATGATGAGTTCCTGAGGATTATTGAAAAGAGGATTGATTATCCCTCACAGTAGGGCTGCTAGGTGGTGCAGTGGATAGAGTGTAGGGTTTAGAATTAGGAAGATTCCTTTTCCTGAGTTCAAATCTAGCCTCAGACACTTACTACCTTTGTGACCCTGGGCAAGTCACTTCATCCTGTTTGCCTCAGTTTCCTTATCTGTAAAATGAGCTGTAGAAGGAAATGATAAGCCATTCCAGTATCTTTGCCAAGAAAACCCCAAATGGGAACATGGAGAGTAGGACACAACTGAAAAATGACTCAACAACAAATGGGTTGAGTAACCAGCAGCCCATAGAATCATGAATTGAGGGGAAGACTCCTTTTATCCCAAGAAAACCTCTTGCAATGGCTTGAACTTTTATTAGCAGTGAGCAATTTCTATAGGTCAATCAATCATTAATTTAATGAATAAGTACCTACCCTGTATCAGGCACTGTACTTTGTTTTTGGTGAGGCAGTCAGGGTTAAGTGACTTGCCCAGGGACACACAGCTATTAAATGTCAAGTGTCTGAGGTTGGATTTGAACTCGGGTCCTCCTGACTCCAGGGTCAGTGCTCTATTCACTGTGCCACCTCACTGCCCTTCTATAATGTACTTTGCAAAGTCAAAAATCAAACTGCTTCTGCCCTGAAGTAGTTTACATGTACCTATATGAGGCTATACTAAATGAATATAAACTATTTTGGGGGGAGATATTTAGAAGGGTGCCAGTGGGGAGGAAACAGGCATTTATTAAGTGTCCAGCCCGGTGTTAAGCACTTCACAAAAATGACCCCATTGACCCTCACAACTATTCCAGGAGGTTGTTATTATTATGACCCCCATTTTGCAGTTGAGAAAAATGAGGCAGAGGGTAAGTGACTTACACAGGATCCCACAGCTAAGTAAATATCTGAGGCCAAATTTGAACTCAGCAACTTGCCCAAGGTCACACTCCATTTGTCTCCTTCAGGCCCTGTACTCTAACCACTGGGCAACCTGGCTTTCTTTCTCTAGTGTCTCTGAGATTAGAAAGAGCTCCACATAGAAGGGGGCACCTAAACTGAGTTTTGAAGGAAACCAGGTATTCTAAAACAGAAATGTCAAATATTTAGTCCTCACTGTGGCCTGAACCAGATGAAAATGTCTTTGGGAGATATTTAATAAAATAAATTAAAATAGAACGCCCTTCCTGCAAGAGATAGTGTTAATTTGTGATTTTCTAAGTCAATATGGAGCCCAGAGGGATCCTTACTGGCAGGTTCAGTGCCTGCTTCTTATTTAAGTCTGATGTCACTGATCTAAGAGGCAGAGGGAAGGAGGGAAGGTATTCCTGGCATGAGGGATGGCCAGGAAGATGCAGGAAGAAGGGAGTGTTACGTGTCAGGGATTGTGAAGAGTCCAGTTTGGTTGGATCACAGAGTGTGAGAAGGGTAATGAAGATGGAAGACAGGGCAGGTTCAGCTGCATGGCTCTGTCAGAAGCCTCTCTTAAAAATGAAAATACACTTTAGCTTGTGTTTGTTTGCTTGATTGTTTTTTTTTTTGGGTGGGGCAATGAGGGTTAAGTGACTTGCCCAAGGTCACACAGCTAGTAAGTGTTAAGTGTCTGAGGCTGGATTTGAACTCAAGTCCTCCTGAATCCAGGGCTGGTGCTTTATCCACTGTAGCACCACCTAGCTGCCCCTTAGTTTGTTATTTAAGGCAAATATTAGCATTGAGATTAGCATGTTGGTCATGGGGATGTAGATGGAGAACTTGGAAGCAGAGGTGAATTGAGGCAGTCAGGATTCAAACTCAGGTTGGGTGTCACCAAGCTCACCATGCAAAGTTAAAGTTATTTTTTTCCATTGCTGCCTCATGGAGGCTGGGAAGTTCTGAATACAGATCTGACCTTTGTCACTTACTAGCTGAGTGACCTTGGGCGAGTGACTTCATGGTAACACAAACTGCTAACACTTCCCTAGAATTTTGATGGAATGAATTCCCACACTAAGGAAATGGTGTAATAAGACCCTTCACAATTTGGCTTCCAGGTACATTCCATATTATATCCTGTAGAAGTGGAAAGTTCGTGGTGATAATAGGTTTCTATAACAAACTTTCTTTTTCTTTTTCTTTTGTGGGGCAATGAGGGTTAAGTGACTTGCCCAGGGTCACACAACTAGTAAGTGTCAAGTATCTGAGGCTGTATTTGAACTCAAGTCCTCCTGAATTCAGGGCCAGTGCTTTATCCACTGTGCCACCTTGCTGCCCCCTCCCCTTCCCCCATCTTTTGGGAGGGAGGCAATGGGGTTAAGTGACTTGCCTAGGGTCACACAGCTAGTAAGTGTCAATGGTCAGATTTGAACTCAGGTCCTTCTTATTCTAGGGCCAATATTCTATTCACTTTGCCACCTAGCTGCCCCACTATGCCTTCCTTCCTTCCTTCCTTCCTCTCTCTTGCTCTGAGTCACACAGCTAGTAAATGTTTGAGGCCACATTTGAACTCAGGAAGATGAGTCTTTCTGACTTCAGGTCCTTCACTTCTATCCACTGAGCTACCTAGCTGCCCCAACACTCTTTCTTTTGTTTTATGGGGAATCATAAACCGTCCTCTTTTTTTGGCTTGGTTCCCTGGGTTTTTATACTGTCCTGGATATTGGGAAGTTCAGGTAACCTGCTGCAAGAGGTCAGGTGCCCTCATTCCCTGGGATGCCCCATCTTCTCATCTTTATTACTTTCTTCACCTGAATCTCCTCACATAACACAAGCTAGTTCTGGAAACATGGTTCCCACATAACTCCCTTGATCCCTACTTCCTTCCAGTTCTTGGCTGGTTAGAGTTTCTGAGCCTCAAAGAAAGGCATCCAATTTCAGGGACAGTATTTCCAATAGACCCACAATGATTCCTGTTCCTAGCTTTGGAAGCAGCTCCAGGTAAGCATCTCCCAGACTATTTTCTGCCCCTGCCCCCACCTCTCTCTTTAAATAATTATACTTTATTTTAACATTGTTTTAAACATTTTGAATTCTCAGTTCTCTCTCTCCAGCCCTCCCACCCCCCCCATTTAGAGGGTAACCAATATGAAATCAATTATACATGTAAAGTCATGCAAAACATATTTCTGTATTGTCCATCTTGCTTCCCTCCCATTCCCCCACCCTCCCAAGCAAGAAAAATAAAGTAAGTAAAAAAGTATGCTTCAATGTGCACTCAGAATTCATCAGTTCTCTCTCTGGAGGTGGAGAGTATTTTTCATCATGAGTCCTTTGGCATTATTTTTGTCTTATTGTATCAATCATAGTATTTGTCTCTCACAGTTGATCATCCTTACAATATTGGTGTTACTGTGTACAATGATTTCCTGGTTCTGCTCTCTTCACTTTGCATCAGTTCATATAAATTTTCAGTTTTTTTCTGAAACCATCTTGCTCATCATTTTTATATATAGCACAATAGTATTCCATCACAATCATATACCACAACTTGTTAAGCCATTACCCAATTGATGGGTGTCCCCTCAATTTCTAATTCTTTGCCATCACAAAAAGAGCTGCTTTAAATATTTTTTGTACATATAGGCCTCTTTCCTTTTTCTTTGATCTCTTTGGGATAAGGACCTAGTAGTGGTATTGTTGGGTCAAAGAGTATGCACAGTTTTTTTTTTAGCACACCTTTGGACATAGTTCCAAGTTGTTCTACTGGCCTTTCTCTTTAAGATGACTCTCCACTCTAGCATTCATTAGTCTTATAATCAGAAGTTCTTAAATGCTCCAATTCTTGGGCCTGATCCCATGAGACTCAAGGGTTGGAGAAGAGGAAGAAGGATCTTTGAAGCAAGGATCAGTTTTCCCTTTCTTAGGGTCAAATGCATAGCTAGGGGATGCCCATATGGAGTCTCAATGAACTCTCTTTTTCTATGCCACCTTAAGGTGATCTCTTGCCATGTTTATCACTCTTTGAGTTTCATTTTTTGGTTTTCCTGTCTGGAAATCCCAAATCACACTGACCCTTTCTAGGACAAAATTTCAAGGTTGAGTCTGGTCATTTTATTTTTTTTTCTGATTTTGTTATGATTTCACATTGTTAATTTGCTAGTTTATTGATTTGATTTTTCTGTCCTTTTCTTTTTAGTAAGGTTGGATAAAGGTTTATTAATGTTGTTAGTCTTTTCAAATAACCAGTTTTTAGTTGCATTTATCATTTCTATTGTTTTCTACCTTGGTTTCCTATTTATTTATTAATCCTCTAGTTTTTAATCATCTCTTTTATACTATTTTAGGTTTATTTGTTGGCTTCATTTTAAAAATACACATTCAACTTGTTAATCCTGTCTTTTTCTAGTTTGTTATTGTAATTTTTATACCTTTCCCCTCAAAGATTGTTTTAGTTCCAGCCCAGAAATTTTTGCATGTTGTTTCATCATTATAATTTTTCTTTCACATAATTATTAATGATTTTTAAAAATTTACTAATTTTTGAGGATTTTGATGTTAAATCTCCATTTGAGCCTGTGTCTTTTGTTTGTGTTCTTCAAAGTGATTAACATTTTTATTGTTAATTAACATTGTCTATGAAGAATGTACTTACTATTTCTGTCTTTTTATATTTATATGAAATATCTCTGTGACATACTACATGATCAATTTTTGCAAAAGTTCCACGTGATTTTAAGAAATGCATTCATTCTTTCATAATCCCATATTATAACTCTTTTAGCCCTAGTTTCTTCAGCTATTCAATTTTTTATTGTTTTTCTTTATCTTTCCATTGGATCTGTGCAAAACTTTGAGAACATTAAAGTCTCCTGTTATTGTATTAGTCCGTGTCTTCTTGTAATTCAGCTCACTGTTCCTTTATGAATTTAAATGCTAAGTAATTTGGAGCATATCAGTTTAATACTGAAATTGTCTCATTGTCTATGAGTCCTTTCAGCATAATAAAGTTTTCTTGCTTAATCTCTTTTTATGTTGCAATTGTTTCTTTATTCTTTGTCTGATAGCACAATTGCAATTCCTCATTTTTTGGATTCACCTGATATAAAGTAAATTTTGTTTTGTCATTTTTATTCTATGTATGTCTTTGCTTTTTAGGTGTGTTTCTTGTAAGCAACAGATTGTTAGGTTTTGTAGTCTGTAAATCGTTTTTCATTGTATTCGATTGTTTAATACATTCACACTTAAAGTTATAATGGCTTATATTTTTCTCCATTTGTCTCTAATAGTGTTTTTCTTAATTATGTTTTAAAAAATTCCTTTGCCTCTGTAAGGATAGTACTTTGTCTTTTTAATTGTTTTTACTTTATTTACTTGAAGGCAACCCTATTCTCATAGGCTCTCTTCCCCTCATCCTCAAGATTTCCTCCTTACCCATGCGTCACATCTTTCCCTAGTTTTGAAATTTTGCTTAACTTATTAATTTCCTTTTAATTTAGTTATCTAATCCTCCCCCTTTCCCCTTTTCAGTCAAGTACTCTACCCTTTACTCTACCTCTTCAATTTGTTTTGTTAGTTTTAAAATTTAATTTTCTAAATCTTTACATTTTTTCTTTTTCAGAACATTACATTTTAGTTTCAAATTAAGATCTATCTTCTATCCTTCCCCCTTTTCTTGTGTTCTTTCAGAGAGAAATCTCTCAATTGTGCCTCTGTTGTTATTTTATTATGGAGACAGCTACAATGACTTTTATTACTTACACATTATTTGAATTTGGAACAGGTTTGAGAGAATCAAAAGAAGATGTTCAGTCCTCCATTTAGTTGATCAGTGTGACCCGACTCTTCCAGAATCACAAAGTTGGAAGGGACCATAGCAAACATCTCATTCAATTAGAATCCAAGCAAGAATTCCCTCTACAATCTCCCTAACAAGTGGTCATCAAACCTTTGCCTGAGACCCTCCAATGCAATACTTGACCTTTTGAAACATTGCATTTGATTGTCGAACAGCCTTCAGGAAGTTTTTCCTTCTATCCAGCCTAAATCTGCCATGTTACCACTGTCCATTCATCGTTCCAAGTTCTATCCTCTGGGACCAAGCTGAGAAAGCACTCTAGCAGATGTTTGCATAGCTAGAGTCCCCCAACACTACTATATCAGACTTTTGGTATGGGTTTCCCCAATTCCTCAGTGCTCTGTGGTAGGTTGAGAAATTTTTACTCAACCCCAGGCACATAAGTATGTAAAATAGGTATATATAACCATTTACTGCTTCCAAAATTTTTGTGACCCCCCCCCCCCACATTTCAATTAAATGGCCCCATATGGGGTCATGACCCACAGCTTAAGAAAGCTGAGCTCTATGATACACTCTGGATTAAAAAAACACATTTCTCCTTTGATCTTCACCTAAATGTTCCCCACCATTCTCTATTTGTCCCCAGCCTCACCTCCCAACTTCTACTGCTTGGTTCTCAGAATTCTTTATGTGAGTAAGTTTTCTTAATATAAGTTCTTTTTTTTTTGTGTGTGTGGGGCAATGAGGGTTAAGTGACTTGCCCAGGGTCACACAGCTAGTAAGTATCAAGTGTTTGAGGCCGGATTTGAACTCAGGTCCTCCTAAATCCAGGGCCGATGCTTTATCCACTGTGCCACCTAGCTGCCCCAATATAAGTTCTTTGTCTCTCCACCCCACCCTCTAATCTGCTTATTAAGTTGCTTTAAATGAGGTATATCCTGCCAGAGTTCCTATGTCTGGAATAATACTGGTATCATTCTACCAAGTCAAGGTGGTACCTATGAGTTCAAAATTTCATTTTCCTGTAAAGACTTCTGTCTGTACTACTATTGTCTAAACTTTGTGCATTTGTGCTTGGATGTTGGAGGCTATGTATTTTTACTGCTGGTTTCTTTCTGGGATGTTTTTTGCCTCAGTATTTTTGCATTTCAATAGCTATTTGATGCATAGTGTCATTTTTCTCTGTTATCTAGGTTGATGCATAACAATTGGCAGTTTTCTCTTTCCCCTATCCAATGATCTCTTCTGGAAGCTCTCCAGCTTGTTAACATTCTTCCTAAAATGAGACATCTAGAAGTTTCCAGAATATTCTGGCTGTAGCTCATGTTGGTATTCAATTGAGTTGGTTTTTTTTTTTTTTTTGGTGAGGCAATTGGAGTTGTGACTTGTCCAGGGTCACACAGCTAGTAAGTGTCAAGTGTCTGAGGCCGGATTTGAACTCAGGTCCTCCTGACTCCAGGGCCGGTGCTCTAGCCACTGTGCCACCTAGCTGCCCTTATGTTGTTATTCATCCTTGATTTTTCAAAGAGGATCAAGGACATCATGGGGTGATGTCTTGACTCATGCATGAATTCGATTAAATCAAGGCAGAGCTGCACAAAGTCATCAGCCTCACTCTCTCTTCCAGAGTCATCGAAGTCCAGTGGCAAGACAAAAGTCAAGAACACTGGGATGCAGCGGATGACCTTGGGATCTTTGATATCTGACCCAGCTCTATGTGCTCCATTAGAACAAATTGTTCTTATCCACTCATTTCAATGGTGGAGGGGGAAGTCTTCAATTATTGGGGTAGAAATTCCCCTAACTCACTGGTAGTTTTGAGGCCCACTGGTTACCCTCAATCTGATTGAACCCATCTGCTGAGACAGTTTTATCAGGGTGTGGCCGCTGCACATGCTATGCTTCTTTGAGCCATGGGTGAGAATTGGGTGACAGGTGAACACCAAAGGTAGAGGAGTAGCCCTGAAAAGTGCTTGGTGAGCCCTCACACCAGAGGTGCTAGTCCTCCCTGAACACTCCATACAGGGTAGAGGACTATCATCTCCCCCATCATGGACACTATACTTCTCTTAATTAATTTTAAGATGACACTAATTTTGCACTGGGCTGGTGGGAGGAGAAATTATAGAGAATTTCAATTGTTGGTTCTTCACTATCTGGAGGCTGATCAATGGGTCTGGAGAGATTGACTCATCATTCCTCATGTAGGTGGCTCCCAATTCATCAGTTAATCAATCAACAATCATTTATTAATATCTATTATGTGCTAGACTCTGAGGGACACAAACACAAGGGATGAAAAATTGCTACTAGCAAGGAGTTTATATTCTAATGGAGGAGACAACAAAGATATGTATCAGTATGCATAGAATAAATAGACAGAGAATAGGATAGAGATAGGAATGTGTCCCTTGATTTTTTTTGGCACAGGGGAACTCCCAGATGGTAAAACTCCATGAATTAACGTAGGTTAGCACCAACTCAGAAATTTATGTTCTTAATGTGTTTCAGTGATCAAATGACTTGCCCAGGGTCACATAGACAGTTGGTAGGAGCAGGCTCCCATGTATCCCTCTGAGGAAACACTGGAGTTTATTGAGTGGCCAAAGGAGAGGAGGAGGGGGAAGGGAAGAGATGCCACAGGCAGACCTGAGCTTTAGGAAGACCATTTTGATAGCAGAGTTGGGGATGCACTGGAGTGGGGAGAGACTGGAGCCATACAGACCCCCCTCCCCCCAGCAGTTGTTGCAATAGTCCAGGCATCCAGGGATGTTCTTACCACTTAGATTAGCAGGGAATCACCAACTATAACCCTTCCAGTAAGATGGTGGACATCAAAGCTTTGTTATCTGCCCTGCTGCAGCATCCTCCAGACTTCTAGGCACTGCCATCTGACTGGCTGATACACCCCAAAGGCCCCTGGGCCTTGCCATCTACCCTCTTGATGAACCTTTAGGACTTCTGGGGATTTCCATTGACTTTGCAAATTAGCTCTCTTATATGTGTTGTCTTGCCCAATTAGAGTGTGAGCTCAGGAAAAGCAGGGACTATGGTCACTGTTGTATTTGTGGCTTCAGTGTTTAGTACACAGGAAGCATTTAATAAATACTTATTTGCTCATTCACTTATGACCTTCTTGAGTCTTTTTCCAGGAATTCATTATGGATTGAAGTGTGTGCACACCAGTTTACATTTGGCGATATGGGTCACAGATCTCCCATATGTGACCCTGTTCCCTGGGGCCTATGATGCTTCCTCCCTGCCCGATGCCTCTTGTTGGACACAAGGATCCAGAGGCACCAACAAGAAGATAAGTCTGAAAAGAGACAAGTTTTATTGATCTGTAGAGCCAACAATGGACCCAGAACACACAACATAACATATTCATCCAGGCCCTCCCTAGAGGCATCTCTTCCTCATGTAAAATCGGGGTAGGATAGGATGACAGAGCAAGAGCAGAAGGATTGAGGGGCTGGCTAGAAGGGCAGCCTAAAAGAGAATGTCCAATCCTACCATCCCTGGCTCCTTTCCTTCTATTCTGAGCCAGGTCTAAATTAAGCCATTTCAGGAATTTCAGGCTTGAGGGTTGAAATGCAATAAAGAGACAGCTAGGTGGTACAGTGGATAAAGCACTGGCTCTGCATTCAGGAGGACCTGAATTCAAATCCAGCCTTAGACACTTGACATGAACTAGCTATGTGACCCTGGGCAAGTCACTTAACCCTCATTGCCCTACAAAAAAGAAAGAAAGAAATGCAATAAAAAGAATTTATGAGGTGCAAAATGAAATGAAAAATTCAATTTAAGAAGAGAGAAAAAGAAACAATTTAAAAAGATATCAGGTCAAAACTAACCATTCCTTCCTTCCCCTTCTTCTCCAGAATCATCACAGCAGTTAGGCAGGTACTTTCTAGAGGGCATTGAGAACTGAGATGTAGCTGCTGACACAAATTTTCACTTAGCTGGGCCTTTTTATATTTTGGGTAGCAACACAGTTACACAGTCTTCTCACCCCTTTAAAGAATTATCCCAGTCCAACACTCAGGGGAGCCACTGTCTGGCATGTCCCACTTCTGATATGGAAGGGAGAAGGAGGGGTGGGGAAGGAAGAGGAGGAGTCAGAGTCAGGACTTGCTTCAGTGATGGGAGCATGAGGATGTCCCCATGACTGCTAATCTATTACCAACACCTCCTTTCCTTTCCTGGCCTTCAATTTCTTCTTTTGCTTTCTGGTCTTCAACTCTAACTCCAGGGTGTCACCATCTTTAATGCCATAGTATCTGAGACATCTTTTCTGTCGAAGGAATTCGCCTTGGAATATCAGGACCTGCTCTGTCACTGGCTGCCTTTCCTGCTCTTCAATCTGCTGTTTCACCGTCAGGACAGTATCTCTGCTTTCAAGGGGGTAGGTTTGGCAGGTGTCATCAGGAAATTGCACATGGATTTTGCATCTGGCAGAACTGATGACCAGCACTTGGATTTTGATTTGGTAGAAGATCTCATATTCTTCCAGGGTGCTGTGTGCCATCAATACCTTGGGCTTTCTCTTGGGTTCCTTGAAGGAGAGCCGCTGATCATCTATAGGGATATTTTTAACTCTTTCAATCTCTTCTTTCATCTTTTGGATGGGGTCATAGGGATTCACACAGTATTTCAATGTCCAAAAATTAGGACGTGTTAGAATGACCTCTATATTTCTTGCTCCCTGGGGAAGAGAGAGAGAGAGAGAGAGAGAGAGAGAGAGAGAGAGAGAGAGAGAGAGAGAGAGAGAGAGAGAATGTTAAGTAGCTTTGGTTGTCCATGGGTCTCTATTGCCCTAGGTCCCAGCAAGCCCTTGTGGGAAATACACTGAATATTCTTTGTCACCCATTTCCATGCCCTCAACTACAGAGATCCTATAGTTAAAGAAAAATTATTCCAGTCCCAGGAAGAATCAATCCTGGGAATGGAGTTCGGCTCATCTAGCCCAGACTGCATTCACAGGAAGGCTTTGTTGGACCCAAGGAATCCCACAGTCACATTAGAGTCTATGAGGAGGGGAGGAAATAGATAGAGGTCTCTGCAGCTCCAAAGGGAGAGTCATTACCTTTACATTCCAGCTTGAGATGTGCCTTCCATTTTTCATTTGAAAGCAGGCCTGGCGAAGGCAGTGAGAAGCCTCCTTTGCTACCAGGTCCCACTCTGATCTATTTCCTACTTTGTTGGTGGGGTCTGCTGGGTCCAAGATGACTGGCCTATAATACCAAAGAAAATTGTCACTTTTGTTCAGGATGGATCCTTGTCCAGCTCTGTTGGAACCATTTGGGCCAGGCTAGAGTATTTTCCCCCTCCTAGCTGAGGATCATAGAATTTAAAATTGGAAAATAATTAGAAGATAATAGGGTCATAGATTTTGTGCAGGAAGAGACCTTAGAGGCAATTTAAGTAGCTAGGTGCCACAGGGTATAGAATGCCAGGCTTGGAGTCAGGAAGACTTGAGTTCAAATCCAGCCTCAGACACTTACTACTTGTGTGACCCTGGGCAAGCCACTTAATTTCTGTTTGCCTCAATTTCCCCAACTGAAAAATTGAGATAATTATAGTATCTATCTTCCAGGGTTGTTGTGAAGATCAAATGAGGTAATAATTGTAAAGTACCTAGAACAGTGCCTGGTACATAGTAAGTGCTATATAAATGCTAACTATTATTATCTTCATCATTATGTCCAACCTCTTCATTTTATAGATAAAGCAATGGAAGCTGTTGGGCAATCCTCTCAATCTCTTGAGTGAGGTATACCCATGGGGGTGGTCTGATAACCATGGGTCAAAGACAGGAAGCCAAATTGAAAGTAAAGAGATTTATTAGCATGCCAAGTAATCTGCTCTTAATAATAGCAAATTCAGGGAGTAACTAGGTGGCACAGTGGATAAAGCACTGTACCCCAGAAATCTGAATTTGCTATTTTTTTTTGTGGGGCAATGAGAGTTAAGTGACTTGCCCAGGGTCAAACAGCTAGTAAGTGTCAAATGTCTGAGGCCAGATTTGAATTCAGGTCCTCCTGAATCCAGGGCCAGTGCTTTATCCACTGTACCACCTAGCTGTCCTCCCCACTGCCACTTTTTTTTTTAGAACTGTTCAAGCTCACTTAGAGTATACAGCCAATTAGTAGTATTCTGTAGCAATCTAGGATAGAAAAGTAAAGCATTTTTCAGGCAAGGGAGAGGTAGAGAAAGAGGGGGATCAGTCAAGGCAGAAAAGGAGAGTATTTTGAATATAAGTGACAGGATATATTTCAGAATAAGAAAAGATTGCATGTTCAAGAGCAAGAGACAAGGGAAAATGACTTTTACAATTTTGAAAGAAGTCCTTTTAGACAAAACTTCAGTCTCTTATTGAAGGACAGCAAGTAACTGTTAGAGTAGTGAATGAGACCTTCCACTTTACCATATTTTTTATATAGATTGGGGACTTTCTAATATCAGACCACCAGGTGGTTGGGAGATGTCTATATTGTTAGTCCATCAAAATGTTAAAAATAGTTGTGGTTCTCATTTTTCTCCCCTCAAATCTCAGAGAAGGAAATGACTTGCTTAATTACTATTTCCATCAAAAAACATTCCATTAAAGTTGAGGGGATGCCCATTAATTGGGGAATGGCTGGACAGGTTGTGCTATATGAATGCAATGGAATACTATTGTGCCGTAAGAAATGATGAGCAGGAGGAGTTCAGAGAAACCTGGAGGGTCTTGCGTGGACTGATGATGAGTGAGATGAGCAGAACCAGAAGAACATTGTACACAGTATCATCAACATTGTGTGTTGACCTACTGTGATGGACTATATTCTTCTCACCAATGCAATGGTACAGAAGAGTTCCAGGGAACTCATGATAGAAGAGGATCTCCAAATCCATGAAAAAAAAGAACTGTGGAGTATAGATGCTGAATGAACCATACTATTTCTTTTGTTTTTGGTGCTGTTTTACTATTTTGAGGATTTTTATCATTGCTCTGATTTTTCTCTTATAACATGACTAATGCAGAAATATGTTTAATGTTATTATGTGTATATATATATATATATATATATATATATATATATATATATAACACCTATATCAGATTACCTGCTGTCTGGGGGGGGGGAAGAGGGGAGGGAGGGAGGAAAATCTGAAATTGGAAAGCTTGTATAAACAAAAGTTGAGAACTATCTTTACATGTAATGGGAAAACAATAAAATACTTTATTTAAAAAAAGAAACCATTCCATTAAAGTGAGGGGATATTCATCAATTGGGGACAGGTTGAACAAATTGTGGTCTATGATTGTGATGGAATACTATTGTGCTATAAGAAATGATGAGCAAGATGGTTTCAGAAAAAAACCTAGAAGACACATGAACTGATACAAGATGAAGTGAACAGAACCAGGAGAACATTGTATACAGTAAAAGCAATATTGTAACAATGATCAACCATGAAAGACTTAGCTACTCTGATCAAGACAATGATCAAAGACAATTCCAAAGGACCCATGTTGAAAAATGCTTTCCACCTCTGAAGAGAGAACTGATGAACTCTGAATGCAGATTGAAGCATTTAAAAAAATTTTATTTTTCTTATGTTTTCTTTAGCAAAGTGGCTAATATAGAAAAACAAAACAAAACAAAACAAAACCCCCAACATCCAGTAATTTGGCTTATAATCATTGTTACAATCTTTTGGAAGGCTGATACTGTTATGAAAATGTAACACTGTCTGTAGGCCTATTCATTAAGTCTTTTGTATTTCACCTCAACTCTGTACTGTTCAAACAACTCTTGGTATGTTTCTGCTGATTAAGTGGCCAGGCTTTGGCCAGTCCTCTTGTCTGAGATGCTAGGTAAGTCACTTAACCTCTCAGTGGCCCAGGCAAATTTCTCATACTATGGGTTTTAGAGAAAGTGCTGATCTGTGCTGGTAGAAGGAGTTTCCTCATGGGAAGTTTCATTCACAGAAGAAATCATAGATCTGGTACAACCAAAAATAGATACATATTTTTGGGGTTGTTATTCTTATTAATGTATATGTTTCCCCCTAGGAGAATGAAAGCTCCTTGAAAGAAGGTCTATTTTGTTTTGTCTTTGTATTCTCTGTATCTAATGCATGTCTGGCACATAGTAGATGTTCAATAAATGCTTGCTGTGTTGGGTTGATTCAACCCAACAAAATAGAATACAGCTAGGAAGTACCAATGCTGGTATTTGAAGTCAGAGTTTTTTGTGTTTAGAATTCTCTTTAGCAGCTGATACTGCCATTGGTCATGTTATTCTTCAGTCATGTCAGTCATGTCTCACTCTTTATGACCTCATTTGGAATCTTCTTGGCAAAGATACTGGAGTATTTTGCCATTTCAGTCTCCAGCTCATTTATAGATGAAGAAATGGAGGCAAACAGGACTAAGTGACTTGTCTAGGATCTCACAGTTAGTACATGTCTGAGGCTGGTTTTGAACCCAGGTCTTCCTGACTCCAGGCCTGGAACTCTATCAATTGCACTTCTAAGCTGTCCTTGAACCCTGAATACCTTCTGCAATGTCCTTGGCCAATGTTTATCTAGCTTCTTGTCTTCAAGACAATGGAACTCTTGTTCCATTGATGGAGAACTCACTACCTCCTGAAACAACCCTTGGGGTAAGAAGAAGAAGAAGGGAGAAGAGGAAGTTTTCAGTCAGAAAGTGAGGCCTTCTCCAAACCTTATGTCCCTGGTTCCTTGAGGGAATGGGTTTTTTGAGGTGAGGAATTTGATACAATTGACTAATTTCTTGCCCATCCTTGCCACTCTCTCCATTTAAACTTACAAGAACCCTCTACTATCATACTTCTTATTATGTAGGTTGTTGGAGACAATATGGTGCTATGGATTGGGCATTGGACTCAGGGTTAGGAAGACCTGGGATCACACCTACCTCAGATACTTATTCCCTGTATTACCCTTGGCAAGTTACTTAATCCCTCTGGGCCTCAGTTTCCTCATTTATAAAATGAGGGGGTACAACTCAGTGGCCTCTAATGTTCCTTCTAACTCTAAATCTATGATCCCATGATTAGTTAATGGGGTCACAGATGTTGAGCTTGAAAGGACCTTGGAGATCCTAGTCGAACCCCTTCATCTTACATTTGTATGATACATGTGCTATGAATACTGTTGTAAAGATAAGAGACTGTAGCAGACTATCCCAGTGCCTTCTGTACTTGGCTCCATGGGACAGTGTTTTGTAGACTTCTGAGGAAGAATGAAAGAGGGAGGGAAGGAGATAGAGATAGATAGATAGATAGATAGATAGATAGATAGATAGATAGAGAGAGAGAGAGAGAGAGAGAGAGAGAGAGAGAGAGAGAGAGAGAGCAGAGCAGAAGAAGAGTTCATTTTCCATCTGTCAGGTTCTGCATGACTGCTGCTCTCCTTCCCCCTTTTCCATTTCCTCCAGGACCTTACAAATTCCTGGCATAGAAGTTAAGGGATGACTAAATGACTCTCTTGCCAAGGAATGATGGATTGTGCTGGTGAAATTGCAGAGTAATTGTATTTGAAGAGAATGCTACTTTTCTTCTCACTTACTTATCAAAGAGGCACTAGCTGAAAATTTGGATCACTGTTAAGTGGGTCAATGATTATAAGGTGCTTTGTATCCCTTTTAGTAGATTTAAGGGGTTGTGGGGGCCATTTGTAAGGAATACAAGGAAATTTTGTGGTACCCTTATATAGCAGCAGAGACTGCTGTCATCTCCCAACAGGAAAGGAGCGAATTCAGGAGAAGATCATCCCATTTTACACTGAAACCAGCTGAGGGAACTGTTTCCTTATATACTTAGCGATTTGAGATTGGTTATCCTGGGGTTTGTAGTTCAGAGAACAAGCATTCTTTCTCAACCCTTTAAGAAATCTTGGGTTATCACAATCTGTGAGCCAGAAGATATGCCTGAGTCACACCCAGGAATTCTTTTTTTTTTTCTTTTTCTTTTTGGTGAGACAATTGGGGTTAAGTGACTTGCCCAGGGTCGCACAGTTAGTAAGTGTCAAGTGTCTGAGGTGTCTGAGGCCAGATTTGAACTCAGGTCCTCCTGAATCCAGGGCCAGTGCTCTATCCACTGGGCCACCTAGCTGCCCCCCCCCAAATTCTTAAAGAGACTTCCATAATTGGCAAGAGAGCAGACTGAAAGGAGTGGGGAGCCTATGAGCTGAGCAGCAGCAAGGGTAGATGGCAAGTCCCACCTGGCACTTAACTAGCTTATCTGGAAAGAATGGGCAACACAGTGACTACAGGTGAAAGTAGTAAATGGAAGGTGACCTGAGCTCTGGCAGAGAAGGGAGATACTGAGGCAGGCCACTAGACCCTTGCAGGCATCTTGGAACAAAGGACTTAGGATCTGCTAGTTGTTATCGCCTCTTTGAGCATGGAAGGCAAATATCTGAGTTTAATCTTTCTCTGATTTCCCCTCCATATTCAGACACAAGTATTAGAATATACTTGGATTCGCTCATCTAAGAGTTTCTCATACCCTGTTTTTGCCTGAAATACAAAAACCCCAGGGTTTAGCTGGAAAAATTTCTCAGAACCTCAATTTCCTCATCCGTAAAAATGCAATAAATAATGGTAACAATTACCTTACAGGGTCACTGTGTGACTCAACTAGCTAAGATTTTAATATAACACCTACTATGTTCTAGGCACTGTGCCAAACACTTTATAAATACACTCTCATTTGATCCTCACAACAACCCCAGAAGGCAGGTGCTATCATTATCCCCATTTTACAGTTTGGAAATTCAAGGAAGACAAAAGTTGAATGACTTGCCCAAGGTCACACAGCTGGTAAGTGCCTGAGACTAGATTTGAACTCAGGTCTTCTTGACTCCAGGCCCAGAGCTCTCACATCACCTGGAATGATTGACAGCTATTGCTATTTGACAGCTCATCTTTAGTCCCCACTGATCATCACCCATAGGGAACAGAGGCAAGGAGAGGAGAGTTACTTACCTTTTTTTATCCTTGGTTTGTGGTATGTACCTCAGCTGCTTTTTCACAAAGTGGCTGACTAGTGGAGTTTTGAACTTGTAATATTTAGTCCAGTAGATACATATATCTTTGTAATCCTTCAGCAACTTCATCACAGTGGCAAATCCTTCAGCTAGATTGAAGTTCTCTGCCTCTTTGGTTCCTGTCTCCCAGGCATAGATAGTCAGCAGCTCCAGGGCATATTTTGGGGGCAGATGCTTTCCTTGGTATTTGTTCTTCACATACTATTAAAAGAGATAGGGACATTTTGAGATCAAGGAGTTTTAGGACTGCAGATTGGGAATACTGCTAAGTAAAGTCCAAGGTCTCCTCCATCCAACTTTTCTCTACATGTTTCTCACCCATTTGAATTATTTGAGATAACTTAGAAACTTAGCTTGTCTCTTGAATTTCAAGGGTCCCATGAATTTCATTTTCACTCTTTCCTAAGATTTCTGGGTATTGATAAGACATCTCTGAGCCCCACTTTCACCATAGCCTAATCATATCTATACATTACACTAAAAGGGAGAAGGTGGGAAGAGAGCAAGAACTTAGTGGGCACTTACCATGTGCCAGGCATTGTATTAAACATTTATCATATTTGATATGAACATTGCTTTCAGGTCAAGGTGCAGCAACAACAGTTTTAGTGTCTAAAGATTTATTAGGTCATATAAGCGTCATGTGGTAAGGTCTTAATTTTTCTCTTGGGTCATCAGAGGGGGACAGAATTTGGGCTGGGAGAGGGCTGCTGAGGTCAAAGACAGTCCTGTAGAAATGGCCTAAGGGAAACAAGTCATACCTTTTCTGGGATTTAGGAGATACTGTGAAAGCAACCACTTGTAAGCAATAAATATATTTTAGTTAGAACTTGACCCTAACTTACCCTTATCTTACATTGTTTAGCCCTTTTTGTGTACTTGTTGGTCCAGCCAAACTGTCCTTGCTGTTCCTTACACACCTCTCTATCTCCCATCTCAGTGGTTTCCCATGCCTGGTGTGAGAACCAGGGCACCACCCCCCTGCCGAGATGACCTTTCCTGGCATCTGGAAGTTACCTCTATTCATAGAACCACCTGTAAGTCATGTCAATCAATGGACCAGCTAATTAACTTGGAGCTCTGTGTGGGGACTTCCCTGCTTCCTGTGTGACAGGGGGTTTCCAGGACAACTGGATGGGACTCGCTCTCTTTGGTTAGGGAAGAAGCTCATGGTGGCAGAAGGAGGAAGGTAGCCAGGTTTCCTAACTTTTGGAACTTCACATGTTCTCTCTTAGATGAAGGTGAAGGCGGCTTTCTCTCTCTCTCTTTGCTAACCCCTAATATACTTTAATAAATGTTTAAAAGCCTAAACTGTTGCTGAATTTATAAGTAAACTTAGCTAGTTCTTCGCCCCACCCCCTACTGGGGGCAGGTAAGGCGACCACACATTAGATTTTAGTCCTCACATTGGAATGCTCTCCCATCTCACTCCTGTCTCTTAGAATCTCCAGTTTTCTTCATAAGCTCAGCACAGACACCCACCTTCTACTTGAGGTTCTCTTCTTTTATTTAATTAAAGGACATCCTCTTTCTAGTTACCTAGGTTTGCAACTTCATCGTTATCCTCAACTGTTCACTCTCACTTGACCCATATATCTTATCACCTCTTGTGGTTTCTATCCAAAACGTCTCTCACCTATATCCCATCCTCTCCACTCACATAGCCACTGCCCTGAACCAGGACCTTATCACCTCACATCTGGATTATTGAAATAGCCTTTTAACTGGTCCCCCGGACTCAGTCTTTGCTCACTTTAATCTATCCTCTACTTAGCTGACAAGGTGATTTCCCCCCACCTCCAAAACACAGGACTGACCATGTTATTCTCTTACTCAACAAACTTCAGGGGCTCCTTATTGCTTCTAGGATGAAATACAAACTCCTTTCTTAGGCATTTATGGACCTATCCCTTCACAACTGGGCTCTTCTCTACATTTCCAAACTTTTTGCTCCTTTTCATGTATTACATGTTCTAGACAACCTGACACGTCTTTCTGCCCTCAAACACAATGCTTCATTTCCTGTCTCTCCACTGGCTCTCTTAGATGAAGGTGAAGGCGGCATGTACATGCATGTACATGCCTGGTACATGCTTCCTCCTCACCTCTGCCTTTTAGGATCTGTGACTTTCTTCAACGTTTAGAGCTCAGATGCCACCTTATGCAAGATACCTTTCCCTCTCTCCTCCCTGTTCCTAGAGCCTTCCCTTCTAAAGCTACCTTGTATCTACTCTGTATATATCTTGTATAGACCTATCTATCTATGTGCATGCCATCTCCCCAGAATTGTCCTTTCAGATTTATAAAGCCTTTTACCCAGATATGATTCTCACAACAGCTCTAGGAGATTGCCAGGTGTTAGAATCATTTCCATTTTACAGATGAGGAAACTGGGGCCAGGAAAAGTTAAATGACTTACCCAGGGCCACAGAGCCAGGAAATGTCTGAGGCAAGACTTGAACTCATCTGCCTCAATCCAAGTCTTGTGCTTTATCTGCTATGCTACCTAACTGCTTCCTTGAGGCTAGGGACTCTTTCACTTTGTATCTTTGGTGGTGGGTGTGTGTGTGGGGGTGCGGAACACAGTTCTTGGGACACGGCAAACACAATGCATGCTTATTGATTGTTTGATATAGACCTTATATCATCGATTCTTCACTATTTTTGTTTCCTGGACCCTTTTGGGGCCCAACGAAGCCCCAAAGATTGAATTTTACAATGCATGAAATAAAATACAAAGAATTACAAGGAAAACTACTTTATTTATTTTGTTTCTATTTAATAGCAAACACACCTTGTATTTTGGGGTATATGTTTGAACATATACATAGTATTTCCCCTGACAGAATGCCAGCTTCTTGAGGTCATGGATCATTTAATCAGCACCCAAGACAGCACCAACCGAGTTTTTTTTTGTTGTTGTTGTTGATTTAGCAATGCGACTTAGCAGTCTTTATACCTGAGTGGACATCTCACAAGACTCTAACATTTATGGTTGGAAGGGACCTTGGAGATTATCTAGTCCAACTCTATCATTTTAGAGATAAGGAACCAGAAATCTAGAGAAATGAAATGATCTGCCTCAGGTCTCCCAGGTTATCAATAGTAGAGCCAGGATTCAAACCTGGGGGAAAACACTCAATGCTCTTGCCAGAGGAATGTTGTAATGCGTCCAAAGGCACCTTTATGGTCACATCCTTCTCTTTATCACAAAGACGCTGCCATTTCCCTTGCCCACCCTTGTCTTTCCAGGCTGTTTCTCCCCTGACACCCAGAAGCCACTGTGAAGCCTCTGGTTGCCTCACCCATCTTACCTGTCGGTACCAGTGTTTCACTAGTCGAAGAAGGCTCTTCAGCTTGGTCGGACGATCTTTCACAAAACTTCTTTGCAGTTCACTGAAGGATGGAGTGAACTCTCCAGGGTACCCTTTCTCCTTGATTAGTTTTTCATAGACCTGCTGCTTAGTAAGTCCTGAATCTCCTGACGGGGGGGGGGGGAAGACATTGTGTGGATATAATAATCATCTTAAAACAAAATCTGGCCATATCACTTCCCTACTCAAAAATGCTCAGTGGTTTCCTAACATCCCTAGGATAAAATGCCTCAATTTGACATCGATAGACCTTCACAATCTGGCTCCAATCTATCTTTTCAGCCTTATTAGTTTTATATTAAAATGAAGATGCAATTTTTTTCCACCCATGTTTGTGGAACTGTCTCTACCCCCTCCCCACCCTCTATGAAAGCTGTCCAATTCCTTTGTGAACCCCTGGTTAAGAACCCTTGTCCTAGAAAGACTGTCTTTTCAAGAAGGCATTAGTTTGTTCTTACCTAGAGCATCAAAGACTGGCAGCACATCCACATGGATCAATTTCTTCCTCTTTTTTGACTGGACATCGAAGTTCAGGGATCGTGGGGGCACGGACCTCTTTGAGGACTCTTGTTTAGAGATGTTGGTAATATCATAGGCTATGCTTTTTTGGCATTCCTCGAGTTTCTCCATCATGAATTCAATGATGGTATGTCGGTGTTTGTATTGGTCTTTGTAGCTGGAGAAGCAATTCAGGAAAAGGAGCACGTCCACATCAGATATGTGTTTTATGTCTGTACCCTTGGAGAAGGAGCCTCCCTACCAAAGAAAGACCAGGTTCATTATCATCTGGGGTGGGATGGAAATCGAGTTGCCTTTGTTACCAAAGTGGAATTCTCTAAGGCCTCTAAGCTGGAGCATTTATGAATCACAACATCCTAGGTATAGAGCTCCAAGGGATGGTGCAAGTCATTGAGTCCAAAATCATCATTTTACAAATGAAGAGACATAGCTTGCCCAAGGTCACACAGGTAGTAAATGACAGAGCCAGGATTTGAGCCCTTGTTCTCTGACTCTGTCACTTTTCTTTTCATTGTGTCATAGGCTCAGAAAGGCCCTTTGGTCTCCATTATGGAAAATATCTTTTGGACCATCTCTGTCCTCATGATACCAGAGAGGAAGAGAGAAAAGAAGCATTTATTTAGTGCCTACTGTGTGCCAGACAGTATACTAAGAATTTTAGAAACATCATTTTATTTGATCCTCAATAATTTTGAGAGGTAGGTACTATTGTCTCCACTTTACAGTTGAGGAAATTGAGTCAGACAGAGATCAAGTGGCTTGCCCTGAACCACACAGCTAGTAAATGTCTGAGGTTGTATTTGAACTCGGGTCTTCCTGACTCCAGGCCCAGTGCCCTATCCACTGTAACACATAGTCCAGAGACTGGAGAAAGCCACATTCCCTGCCCCTTGAACTGCGGCAATTAGATAGTCAGAAATTCCTAGACTTTCTGATTTGAGAGATTTTGATCTTTGGCACTCGAGGAAGGAGGAAGATAGATAGGATTGAGAAAGGACGAGAAGTTTATCCAAGAAATTCATGTTTGGGTCTTTCTTCACTGAGGACTCCCAAAATGAGTTCTGATGAAGATAAAAGGTGAGTTATCTAAAAAAAAACTATTGTGAATCCAAAGGAAACTCATGAACTTAGATTTTTAAAAGCCATGCAGAAAAGATGGAAGTAAATATAGGTAACAGAAGAGAAGTCTAAAAGCATAGCACAATCCTAAGGGAAATGTGTGGAAGAGAGTGGAGTGGGAGCTGAGAACAGAGGATATGAGAGGCAGAGGAAGGATTTTATCAAAGAGACAGAGGAGTTGGCATTAGAGGAGATAGTGGTAAACTTTAGCTTGTTCTGGAACTATTCAGAGAGTATGCTCAAACTTTTTAGAGGTTGTTCACATTTTCCCAAAGAGGAAACTGGGTTGCTGGGTGGGGGATGAGCCTGGATCAAGGGGTTTGGCCTTAATTTATCAAATATCTCTGTGCCACTTGATTCAGAGGAATCAGAAAGTGGACCCAGAGTAGTTCCTGGAGAGAGCTCACCTTTTTACCTAGAGCCAGCAGCAGTGGACAGAGGAGAGAGGGAATATGTATAGAGTAGGTCATAGTGGATATGTCCTATTGGGGAAATTAATGGCTGGCTTAAGGGTTCAGGGTAACATCTACTTGTGAAGTAAGGAGCAGGTGATCCCAGGTCCTCATGTCTCTTTTCTCTCACCCCCCACACAAGGTGAACCTCAAATACTTTTCTTCTTCCTATCCGATTCCCTGGCTATCACTGATGCTCATGTTCTTTGAAAAGTCTTAGTGACTTAGGATCATAGATCTAATCCTCTAATTTTATAGTGGAAGAAACAGAGGCCTATGAGATTAAATGACTTGTCCAAAGTCACACAGGTAGGAAGTATCAGAGGTAAGATTTGAACCCAGGGTTTCTGACCTCAGAGCCAGTGTTCCTTCTGCCATGATATCACCCTTCCTCCTATTCTTAGGTGGGGTTGTGTTTGCCTATTCTGAAGAATGGAACTTGTTCTTACCTTCACCACCTTCATCACCTTGACCTGTTGGTTTCCTATGGAACAGTCCTGGAAACACTGCTCTTTAAAGAATCTCGCCATCCTGTTAAAAACATCTTGGAGCTCCTTCTTCCACTCTGTATCTGGCTGAAGCACTTCAGCCACAAAGACATCGAGCTCCTCAGCAGGGGTGTCATACAAGCCCTTTAACATCTCTGTCTCTGCCAGGCTGGGTGAAAAGCTCCAGAAAAATACTCAGACCTCTCTCTGCAGAAGCTCTTTTTAAAGGAGGCTTTAACTTCCCAGACTTCACCCACCCCCACTCCACCAATCAGATTAAAGGTCAGAAGGAGTGTTTTCACTTTCCTTCTCAGTTTGGAATTTGCTGGGAAACTGAAACTCTCTGTCTCTTCTCAAGGTAGCCCTGATTCAGAACCTCAGGATTTGCCCTCCCAGAACACAATCTACCTGGAAGGACTTAACTCCTTCTCCTCAACCGGACCAAGAAGGATGGGAGCACAGCTCTGGGACTTGACCATGGTAATGTCATGTGATTGGATATTAGATCATAAATCTCACAGTCACTTGACACTTGAATGAGTGGAGTGAATGAAAAAGCATTTATTAAGTGCTACCTGTGTACCAAGCACTGGATAACTTAGGATACAAGGAGAAAAAAATCATGACAGCCCTTGCTCTCCAGTAGCTCATACTACTGGAATACACGTAACAGGGTTTAGCTGCAGGATGAATGGAAAGGCCCAGAGGTCCTAAGCGTGCAGAGAGAGGCTAGACAGCAAGACCCAGGAGACCACTGGGTACATTGGCAGATCATTTGATAGTGCCCAGAGGTCTGGAGGGCATAGTGACAGGGCAGATGGTGTGAGGATTGAAATCGCCCAACCTGCAATAAAGAGACTGAGGCAGAGTTCTGAGCTAATGGCACTTGATTAAAAGGTCCATGGGCCCTTCTAATGAAGTGGACCTCAGATCTTTCTCACAATCTGAGATCCCTCTTCTTCCAGGGCCTTATCTTTATAGAGTTTGATTCCCAAATATGCAAAAGAGGCATGGTGAAATGCAGAACTCCATTGGTTGATGGACCTTGCTTTTGAGGGCCCAAAATGACAAATTAGGGAGGGGGGGTGTCAGGTTGGGTGAAACATGGGGCATCTCCACTGACTAAATGGTCATATGATGTTCACCTGCTCATGATGGACAAGAGAGAGAGGTCTGGAGGTACAAAAATAAGTTGGAGGACTTGCCATGTAATTAAGTCACCTCTGCCACACTGGGCATGGTCACCATGACAAGGAAAAAATAAGGATGGAGTGCCTCTACTTAGCTTCCTAAGATTAAGCACTTGAACTTACAATCTGAAGCTTATAGCTCTGGGGCCTAATATATAGAACTTATAATCACTATCCCTATGGAATCGTATCAAATTGATTAATACTGATTGGAATAGAGGAGGGGTCCAAGTGAATTATTTCTCACTATGGTATAGCCCAGAGGACCTTAGGACAAAATGGCAGCATAGATGGTAAGTTTGGGTGGTCCTCCAATTTACCAGAATGAGTGGAGTTGGTGACTCTCTGAAAAATGGGCATACATATTCATTCTGCAGGTTAGAAAGCCTTGATAGACCTGGCCCATCATTATGTGGAAGCAGGGAGGAGGATGGAGGGTGACATTGAAGTGGGAATTCTGGATTCTCTTCTTTTGGGTCGGGGGTGGGATTTTTAGTGTCCATCTATAAAGGATGGAGAGTTATTGGCAGGAAGTTTTTGGGAAAGGAGCCCTTTTGCCAGCAGACCTGTGGGACCCTAATGGCCTGTGCTCAAACAGATGGGGTGGGGGAGACAGGGAAGGGCATCCCCACTCATGGCTGTCCCTGCCCAGTCATTACCAATAGAGTCCTCTCTCTTTCAAACTATTCCTGTTTGTTTTTTCTTTTTATTCCTCCCTTTTTGATGAAGGGATTCCATAAATCCTTCACATTTAGTTGTTAGTTTTCTCCCAAGACATATTGCAGTAGTAGCAAGAACTTTAGATTTGAGTCAGGAGACCTGGGTTGGAATCCCATCTCAGTCACTTACTACTGTATGACCTTGGGTGAGTCACTTCTCTCAGGGCTTCAGATGCCATATTGGTTAAATGGAATTGCATTATATGACCAGGGCTAAGTCAGTGATCTTATGATCCTTAAATGTAATTAAGTCACCTTTGAAAGGAAAAAGGTCAATAATCAATGTCTTGACCGCTTTGCCCTATACTTGCTAATCTTTTATCAGCTATAATCTTTAGGATAACAAATTACTGTGATTTATAGTAAGAACATAGTCCTGGGTAAAAACCTGTGTATATCCAAACTTTGATGTCTTAGGGAAAAATCCTGTGTTAGTTAACCTTAGAAGTGTAACTAAATCATCATAAAGTGTGTATCTTAAGTATGTGACCATAACAAGCATACCTATGTATTAATCTTTATATTAAAATAATTGTAAAGGGCTAATTGAGACATCATGGAAAGAACAAAGTTGGGACATCATAAAGTTAGCAGATAATGACTTATAAAACGTAATCTTGCATGAATCAGCTTCTAGAGGACTTTGCTGTACCATATATAAATCAAGAGACCTATTAAGAGCCATGGATTTTGTTATCTTGGGGTCTCAGACTTTCCTGGTTGAATTGTAGACCCCATCTTTGTTTCTCTTATTAAAGGTTGATTTATTTGCCGAGAAAGGCTTCCCAGTTTCTTTTTTTTACACCTTGGAGTCAGTTCAATTGGAAGAGCACCTCAGAAAAAAGGATTAGGCACACATTGGGTCTAAGGTCCAAGGTCCATTTTCAGACACTCCACCTGAGGCTGTGCTACTCTCAGTACTGAATTTAGTATTCCAGGGATAGTCTGGGCATGACAGAGCAGAGCAGAGAACAATAGGAATAACTTTTCTTCCTTATTCCTGCATGCTCTCTTGTAGTTCAGATTCTGCTACATTACACTAGTGACTCAGATTGACCTTTGGGTTCCCTGAAACCTCCAGATCTTTTTTCCAAAGGAACCATTGTTTAGACATGCCTTGCCCATCTTGTGCTTGTGAGCCTGAATTATTATTATTATTATTATTTTTTTGGTGAGGCAATTGAGATTAAGTGACTTGCCCAGGGTCACACAGCTAGTAAGTGCCAAGTATCTGAGGCCGGATTTGAACTCAGGTCCTCCTGAATCCAGGGCTGGTGCTCTATTCACTGTGCCACCTAGCTGTTCCTTGAGTTTGAATATTTCTAACCTAAATGTAAGACTTTGCATTTGTTCTATTCAGATCAATGCTCTAACTTGTCAAGGATTAAAAAAATCCTACTTTTGTCATCTGATGGGATAGCCATTTCTCCTAGCTTTGTATTATCCAAAAATCTGACCGGCTTGTCATGTAAACCTTTATCCAATGTTAAAAACAATCAAACAAAGAAAAGTTAAACTATGCAAAGCCAAGTACCTGGGACACTCCACAGGAGACTTACTTTCAAGTTGATACTGAATCAATCAACCAATCCACAAACATTTATTCATTTTTATGTGCCAGATTCTAGTTTAAAGAAAGGAACAATTTTTACTTTGCGAAGGGCTTGTATTCCCATGAACAGCTACTGCTTGAGTCATGGAACAATTCAATTATAATGTTTATGTGGTCTAGTGGTACTTATCCCAATTCCCACTCCCATTAATACTTTTTTTTGGGGGGGGGCAGGGTAATAGGGGTTAAGTGACTTGCCCAGGGTCTCACAGCTAGTGTCAAGTGTCTGAGGCTGGATTTGAACTCAGGTCCTCCTGAATCCAGGGCTGGTGCTTTAGCCACTGTGCCACCTAGCTGCCCCCCAACTCCCACTCTCATTGAGGTTCTTAGAATAAAACTATATATAGACCTCAGGGTTCTCAGGAGGGGCACTAAGTGATCACAAGTCATTGCTTCTTCAAGCTATCAACCCAAGTCATATTTTCAGTATGTTGCCTCTAATACCAATTGCCACATATCTCTTCAATATCTTTTTTTATTTTTATTTTATTTTATTTTTTTTGGTGAGGCAATTGGGGTTAAGTGACTTGCCCAGGGTCACACAGCTAATAAATGTTAAGTGTCTGAGGTCGGATTTGAACTCAGGTCCTCCTGAATCCAGGGCCAGTGCTCTATCCACTGCACCAACTAGCTGCCCCCTCTTCAATATCTTCTAACCAGTGCCACTTAATACCTCTTCAATACCATTGATGAGTGTCTCAATATCATTTAACCAATTACTTCAATTAGATTTTACAAAAGGGATATTTACTGAGAAGATAGAGAAAAGAGCAGATGGATAAAGTATCTCTTCCTCACCCTACCTCCATGTCCAGAGGCACACTCTTCCCAGAACCACTTCAGACCCTGGGGAGAGTGGTCTCAAACTTAGAGTAGTTGCTACAAAGCGTTTGCCCATCAAATTCAGTTTGGAATGTGGAATAAAAGGGTAATTTGGACACACTTGGCTGCTATGAATACACTTCTTGGTTACTTCCAGGGTGGAGTTCATCTATAAAACAGCAAGTCAATTTGTAACTCTGAACATGGCAAGTTTCTTCAGTCAATGCCAATGTATTTCCCATGCCCTTTCATCTAAAGCTATTCAAGGATCTGAAAATCGATGAAGGATATTTTGGACTTATGATCAGTGAATTAACACATAGTTCAAAGCCCTTATTGACTGCTCTTATCTGACAAAAATATTAGGGTGTAGTTTCTTGTCATTTATTTTAAGTGGATAGAAGCTAGGTGGCTCAGTGGATGGAATGCCTGTCCTGGAATCAGAAAGACCTGAGTTCAAATCCAGCCTCAGACACTTCCTAGCTGTGTGACCCTGGGCAAGTTACTTCACCCTGTTTGATTCAGTTTCCTCATCTGTAAAATGAGCTGGAGAAGGAAATGGCAAACCACTCCAGGATCTTTGCCAAGAAAACCCCAAATGGGGTCAGGAAGAGTCAGACATGACTGAAAAACAACTTAATAATAAAGCATGCTTGCTTAACTCAAGTTATTCTACCACCCAGCCCTACATATGTGCATACTTATTTGCCTCTATGTTGGAGATAGAGACTTTTAACCTTTCTTTGTCTTGTCAGTATTTGGGACAGTGGCTGGCACATAGAGAACTCCTAATAGATGTTTTTTAATTGACTGATGTTTGGAAACTGTAATCACATGAAAGGCACTTCTATCAGTTTTCTGGCTTGGGGCCCATTATCTCTTGCCCTCAGTACCCATGAGTTGTGGTGCTGAGTCATGAAGATAAATAGTGTGAAACCAAGTTACGTTTGTGTAGCATTTGGAAGGTGATAAAAGACACTTCCTCATTTCCTCATTTGGACTCTGCAGCAGATCAGTTTCGTGATCAGTTTCATTTCTCACTTAGGTTCCTTTTTTTCTTTTAATGACCTCAGAGTCCCTGGGTTTGAATCCCAGTTCTGCCACTTACTACCTGTGTAACCTTAGGCAAGTCACCACACCTCCCTGGGTCTCAGTTTTCTTATATATAAAATGAGAGGGTTGAACTAGTGGTTTTGGGGGCTCCTTCTAGTCCTAGAAATGTTTGAAGACTCAAAGTTTACTTTAGTACTATTGTTTCTATCACTCAAAGACTATGGTCTCTGGCTGTCATCCCAGGGACTGAATAAAGATTCAATTTATTTTCTTTCTTTCTTTCTTTCTTTCTTTCTTTCTTTCTTTCTTTCTTTCTTTCTTTCTTTCTTTCTTTCTTTCTTTCTTTCTTTCTTTCTTTCTTTCTTTCTTTCTTTCTTTCTTTCTTTCTTTCTTTCTTTCTTTCTCTTTCTTTTTTAGTGAGGCAATTGGAGTTAAGTGACTTGCCCAGGGTCACACAGCTAGTAAGTGTTAAGTGTCTGAGGCCGGATTTGAACTCAGGTACTCCTGACTCTAGGGCCGGTGCTCTATCCACTGCGCCACCTAGCTGCCCCTAAGATTCAATTTAACAAACATCTATTGTTGTTGTTGTTGAATTATTTCCGGTTGTGTCAGACTCTTTGTGACCCCATTTGGGATTTTCTTGGTAAAGATACTGGAGTGGTTTGCTATTTCCTTCTCCAGCTCATTTTACTGGTGAGGAAATGGAGACAAATAGGGTGAAATGACTTTCTCAAGGTCATGCAGCTAATAAGTGTCTGAGGCTGGGTTGGAACTTAGGTCTTCCTGACTCCAGACCAGGTACTCTACCCAACTGTGCCATCTAGCTTTCTCTAAACAATTATTAAGAGCCTACTGGGTAGGCTTAAGATGGGTACTGGGAAAGAAAAAAACCCCAAAATAAAGTGTCCCTGGCCTTCAAGGAGCCCCAGTTTACTTGAAGGGATACATCATATAAGCTGGGAAATAAATGTGAAGAAATGTCAAATGTTTAATGTCACCTTGTTGACAACATATATAATATTGCTCTCCAAACAGGAACCTGTACAGGAATTATGCAAACTATGCCTTTTCCTTCTTCAAGGAGCTCACCCTGTCAAAACATCTTTTCTCTCTAAACAGGGGTTCTGTCAATCCTTTTGGAAGTCTGGTGAAGCCTGTGGACCCTTTCTCAGAATAGTTTTATTCAATATATAAAATAAAATACAATGGATTGCAAAGGAAAACAATTCTATTGAAAGACATCTATCAATAAATTTGAAAGATAAGTCCATGGACCCAGGTTATTGACCATAGCTCCAGAAGGTCCTATGCTCTATTTCTTGAAACTCTTGAATGCTTAAGCTAAGGACTACCCATGGGACCACTCTCAAATCTGGTGCCATCCATAAACTTTTCCTTCGCAGAATAATTTGAGAATTGGAAGCTGCCACTTAGTCCAACTCATGAAGGGAATTGCTTGGCTACCCTCTACCTGAAGACCTCCAAAGAAGGCAGGGGGAATCTACTTCTGAAAGCAATATACTTCCCTTTGAGGATAACTTTAATTGTGAGGGTCAAGCCAAAACTGGGCTCTTTGCTACTTCTACTGTGATGTTTAAAATCTAAAGTGTGGTCGCCTTAAATCAGAAGCTTCAGATCCAGTCTAGCCTAGAGTTCCAGCCTGATTGGGTTCTTCCTGAAGTCCTCCTCCACGAGCCTGCTTTAATCAGGAACTCCCTTCACAAGCTGTTTGTGGAAGCTTTTTTATACATCTGAAACAGAGGCGGTCCTTACACACTACTTCAAGGTGATTGGTTGGCGTCATCCAAATCCATTGTCTTTGAAGGTGTTCTCAAGTTGAGTTCACAGTCTAGTTTCTGAGAACAATACCTTCTTAAGGGATAGTCAGGTGTGATTACAATCCAATTAACTTAAAGTAGGCGTAATTAGCAGTCAATCACTCTCACTTGATTCAATCAGTATAGATTAATCTCCAGGTGGGTCTTTGAGTATCTGCTAAATCCCATTATTTCATCACATTCCCCCCCCCCTTTGTTTCTTCTAGGAACAGGTGTTCCTAGATGAAACAGTAAAAAAATAATTAAGTCTTTGTAAGTCTTTTCTCAGTTCTCTTGTCTTCTTGGAGTGGTAAGATGTCATCAGGAGGAAGCTGGATTCTGGTCTGGAAAGCTGGATTCTTCTTCTTTAACTGAACTGCTGGATTTTTTACTAAACCTTAGCATAGGGTTGTCAATGATCAAATTTAGTACATTCCATTACATTCCCTCCTTTATATAATAGAGGGTTGAGGTAGTTATGCAATCTATAACACTTCTTACCACCATGTGTCTGGATCAAAGCCAAATTTAGTAATGTGTTCATGACACCTGAAAATGTTATGGAAAGGTTATCATACCACATCTCATGGTTTCGAGACATCCAGTAATTGTCCTAGGCTTTAGGTGGATGGATTCTGACTATGCCATCAGACTTAGTGAAAGAAAAAGAAAACTTTTAGAAGGGAGAGAGGAAGAAACTGGACTGTGTCCAGCAATTGTGGTCTATATAGTTGCCATCATAAGCAAACCATAGACTTACATGTACCTGTCTCTCCTCCTGTTGTACATATATTCTCTACAGGGCCTATATCAAACTCATTGTAAGAGCAGTTAGTCTCTGAGATGATAAGTTTCCATAATTCATAAATCTCATATTAATTTCACCAAAGACAGTATGATGGTAAAAATGCATGTTATGCTGCATAACTGATAATGTACTTGTAATATATACAATAATTCCAAACCATACCCACAATATACATAGTCACAATGACATGTAAATGATATATGAATGTAAATGACTGATAATATTAGACATTATTACATAATCTTCTTTTAGCAAGTAAACACATTATCTTATACATGAATTCTCTATCTAGTATGACAGTAACAGATACTTAAAGTGATAAACAATTCATTAAAAAGAAATAAGACTCAATATTCAATATGTCCATTGATAAATCAAGCAATAGGTTTTAAACATAATACCATAAATAGACTCACTAAACTCATGGTTCAAAACAAACAAACAGTTTACCCGAAGAAGGAAAAGATTGTTAAGGTTAAAGAATTTAAGCAGTCAGAATTTGGGGTATGCCACATTGTTTTATTAAGGGATAGCCAGGTGTGATTACAATCCAATTAACTTAAAGTAGGCTTAATTAGCAGTCAATCACTCTCACTTGATTCAATCAGTATAGATTAATCTCCAGGTGGGTCTTTGAATATCTGCTAAATTCCATCATTTCATCACACTACCCATTGCTCCTATTTCTTTCTTCTGGAGCCAAACAGAACAAATTGAATTTCTCCTCTGTGTCAAGATAATGGAATGTGATAGATGAGATTTAGCAGATACTCAGGAGCCCACCTGAAGATTAATTTAAACTGGTTGAATTGGATAAAGTAACTGACTGCTGACTGGATTACTGGCTGACTTCTAGTTAACTAGATTCTAAGCATACCTGGCTGGTACTTAAGGGTACTTAAGAAAGCATGGTTCTCAAAAGCTAACAACTTTGAACTTTGACTACCTTCAGGCCCAGTCAACCAATCAGCTTGAAGAACCTCCCATTTCTGGGAGGAGAACAGGAAGGAGGAAGTGGAGGCTGAAGAGGAAGCTCCATCTCTTTGGCTTTGAGACATTGCCATGGTGGAGACAAGACTTCAGAAGGAGGAGATTAGGAAAGCTAGGATTGCCAGGTTATAGGAATTCTGTTCTCAATCTTTCTCTTTTCTTTTACTATCTTTCAATAAACCCTTAAAAACCTAAACTTGTTTATCAGTGATTTTAGTCAGTTTCCCCCCAAAACTGGGGGGACAGATTAGAACCTATGTGTAGAAATTTAAATTACACAGTTTGGCAACCACGAAGAGATAAGCCAAATGTTCATCTTCTGATCTTCTGGTTGGGTAAGATTTCCCCTCCCCTGTCCCCTTAAATTGGAAAGTACTGCTAAGTATCAGCTGTTTTAACCTTAAATTTTCAAATGGATCTTTTAAACTTCCTAAGTACCCCTTTTCTAGCTTTAGCTTCACTAATCAGAGATGTTGGCCAGTTTGAATTTAATGAATATTTTTTATTCCTATTTTTGGTTTTGTGTGGCTTTGTTGTGTGGTATGGAAAATTTGGCATGTCCTGGATGATATTAGGATAAAGAGGATTCCCTGGGATTCCCCATTAGGAAAGCTACTCATGGATTGGAATAAGGGAAAACTTAGGCTAAATACAACCATGACTGGAGGAGAGCTTATCAGACTGTGTTTTATGTGGCATGAGGAATTACAGGAAGAATGGCCCAAATATGGAACATTTGATCCCCAAACATTTTGAGGCATTTGCAAAGAACCCTATGTGAATGTCCACATGAAATCCGCTTTATTGGAAAATCTGGGCCAGAGCAAGCGAAAAAGTATCAAGTGTCTGAGGCCAGAATTGAACTCAGGTCCTCCTGAATCCAGGGCCTGTGCTTTATACACTGTGCCACTAGCTGCCCTCTCACCATTTGTTTTTATAAAATTTTGAGTTCCAAATTTTTCTCCCTCTCTTCCTTACCTCCCACCTCCCCAGGACAGAAAGCAATCTGATATAGCTTATATATGTACAATCACATTAATCATTTCTGCATTAGTTATGTTGTAAAAGAAGAATCAGAAAAAAAGGAAATACCTCAAAAAAGAAAAAAAAGTAAAAACAGTATGGTTACCCTATCCCTCCTCAAAGGGCCTTTGCTTCTGGCTGCCCCCTCCCCCAATCCACCCTTCCTTCTTTCACCCCTCTCCCCTCATTCCCCACCCCTCCCACCCTCCTGCAGGGCTAGATAGATCATTACATCCAATTGAGAGTGAATGCTATTCCCTCCTTGAGCCAACTCTGATGAGATTAAGGTCTTTGAGCCAATTCTGATGAGTGTAAGGTTCATTTGCTGCCCTGATCCTCCCCCATCACTCCCCCCACTCCATAAACCCTTTCCTGTTTCTTTCATATGGGATTTCACACCATTCTACCTCTTCCCTCCTCCCTCCCCCAGTGCAGCACTCTCACTGGGTTTAACTTTGAAAAAAATATATAGGGCTTTAGTAAGATATTGGTTATTATTTATTGTAATCATTATATACAATCTTAAACATCTTCTTGTGCTATTCAACTTGATAATTATTTAACTCCTGTGAAACGTGACACTCCCTCTCATCATTAAACCAAGTACCTTAAGTGCCTCTGCTTTCCAGTGCTGCTGAAGAAGGAAAAAAAGCCTGCACATTTAAACCCTAACTTGTTCTGTGTAAAGTATAGAGCAAAAGCACAGGCAACTAAACTAAGAACAGCTGATTGGGAATTGATTGGTTTTGTTTCAAGTTTTAAAAATTCCTAACATTGTTTTAAAGTACAATGCTTCTAAATTTTAAACAATTTTATCAACTCTGGTAGAAAAGCAATTTCTCTTATAATCTAGATGTCAAATTAAAAAATATATATGGTTAAAATGAATGAGTTAGGAAGCTATTGGTCTACTGACCATGTGTTCTGAAGTACTGGGATTAAGAACTTACACCCTTAACTAAGATATTTGGCATTATTGTTTTGATCAAGTAGTTACATAGATATTTTTTTTGTGGGACAATGGAGGTTAAGTGACTTTCCCAAGGTCACACAGCTGGTAAGTGTCAAGTGTCTCAGGCAGGATTTGAACTCAGGTCCTCCCAAACCCAGGGCTGGTGCTTTATCCACTGTGCCACCTAGCTGCCCTCTACATAGACATTTTAAAAAGTGAAACAGAAAGTCTTTTTCTCTCTTTCTCTTCCTCCTTCACTCCCTGATACTGATTGCAGCAGTGTTGGAGGTGGGGGTGGTGAAAAATGGAGAGAGAAAGTGTGTTCAGGGAAACAAAGATTATTTTATGATTGGTTAAAGTAAGTAGAAAGAAAGTTATACACTGTTTGCACTGACAATGTGAACAGAGAAAGTGAGAACAGTTTGGAAATTTTGAGGAAAAAAAAAAGAATACACATACTGTCACTTTAAGCACCTACCTGCAACAATTGGTTATTTAGAGACAGATTTGGGAGCTTTGCCAGTGCAAAGTTTCAAGATGAAGAACTGGTGCTTAACCATTTCTTGGCTCACAAAGCAAGAAAAAGGCTGTGTGAATGTGGGAAGAACCAAACAAGTAATAAATATCCAACTAGATGTTCCAAATTTATGGAGTCTTGCAAACTAAAGTACTGGTCAGTTTTAAGGTAACTTTTGAATTAGTGTGTGTATAGGACAATTGCTTCAGTTTACTTAAACAATTCAAGGAGACCACCAAGAAAAGCAGAGACAGCTTTATTTCATTCTTGTGAGAATGGTGACCCCATGCAAGGAATGAGGAATGCGCCCTGATGAGCTCAGGAGTTGGGTTTTTATAGAAGTTTGAGAGGGCAGTCCCCTTGTGCACTAGGTGGGCTCACAATCTAACATCCAATCCTATCCCAACCTGGTATGAGTGTTGAGCTCGTGATCAGGGTATGAAGGCATGTTCAGCTGGGGAAAGGGGAGAGGGAAAGGGTGCAGGTGGTTGTGAAACCACCAAAGAGGGGAGGGGTGGTACCAGGAGCTAGGGCTTTGGAATTCGAGAAGGGAGGGGTGGTTCTAGTGTGGGGCTGCACTAACAGGAGACAGCAAGGAGGAGGGAGTTGGGGTACACCATGTTCAGTAAGGCAAAATATGTGTCTCTCAGGGAGATTGCTACAACACCCTGCTTGGACTTAGAACAAGGGTGGAGGAGTGTGCTTTAGCAATGGGATAGAGTAAGGGCAGAGTGGTCTAGCAATAACAGGGACCTCAGCTTCAGAGTCTGAATTGATTCATCCATCCACCATATCCCACTCTTGTGTGTGTGTGTGTGTTAAAATTGGAAACAACAGTAAATTATATGAGACTCCTACCTCTCTTTGTAATAGATTATGTACTATATGGATTTTTAAAATCCTGCTAATTAGGTTCATTACTGAGAGATGAAACTCAGTAAGTATTGAAAGAATTTTGGAAATAAAGGGAAAGTTGGTAATTACTGTATGGGAAAAGACACAAAAAAGAGACCTTGTAGACTCCTCTTCATTTTTAAACTTGTCAGGTTTCTTGAAACCATCTGTGTGAGCAAGGTCATCTGCCCTGAGAAAAGAATTCTTTACAGGTTATGAAATTCCTAAACAAGGAGTGGTCTTACTAAGAATTTATGAGTTTGCTTATTATATATAAGTAATTTCTAATGATTGGTCTTTACACCAGTATAAGTTTAAACTTAAGAAGAAGAAAAGGGAAAAAAAGCAAATGAAAGATGTTATGTGAAACCTTTTACACGTGTGTGTATACCTGTAAATTTTTATCGCTCATTGCAACTCCATGAGAATTGAAAATAACTATATCTAGCTCTAAGCTGTGATTGGTGAATATTCCTTTTAATATCAGGATAAATTTTAAGCTTTTTCTCAAAAGAAATGTACTTTCAGGAAGAAATATTTAAGAAAAAAATATATATACATATACATAATATATACATATACACACATATGCATACACACACACATATATATTGTAAGGGGCTAAAATTCTAGCTATACTGCCTAAAATATCTAATGAGTGGTCGCCAATAAATTATAAGCTTTAGCAAGAGTTTAGACTTTTAAGCATTTATTAAGGAGAATAAGAATTTGATGAAGAGAGAGAAAGAGGCCTAGATTCATCTATCTATTAAAGGGAGAGCACATTTCTAGCTCCACTCTCCACCAGAGTCCTGATGAAAGAAATTGAGAGAGCCAGCCTCACTCCCTCTTCCTACTACAAGCAAACGCCACTTCCTGACGCCAAAGAAAAGCCACATGGCTTGTCCTCAGAGGCCTTCTCCTCATGGCAGAGCTTTCCTATAGTAAGTCTCCAGCAGGTGGCATCATTCCAACTGTTACTACACACACACACACACACACACACACACACACACACATATATATGTGTGTGTTCAATTAAAACCTGTGGGATTTTAGAAGGCCTGCTATCTTATTTGTAAGCTAATTTATTGCAACGGCAATTTGATTTTGATAACAATTATGATTAAACCTACTGTGATTTGTGAGGCTTCATTAATTTAGAGAAAAGATTTTCTGAGACCCTGAATATTCTCATTGAGTTTCATTCTTAGGATTGTTATGCCCTGCTTATAACTCTCATAGCATATTTCCATTATCAGGGTAAACAAAGTGGAAGTTTGCTATTGCAATATTGAATCAATCAATTGGTTATTAAACTAATACTAAGCCATTTAAATTACTGTAATAAGCTGTGAAAAAACTCTTGTTGTTTTGAACTGAATTTGTTGGCATTAATCAATCGTTAAATTAGTGCCTAAACTTTCCATATGTATAAGATAAGTTGTGATTCTTTTTTAAGATGAATCTCTTATTGTTACCAATGAGAGATTATAATTAATGCTTGCTACCTAGGATATGTGATCTTTGAGAGATGGATTCAATCACAGCACTGATTATTGGAACTTGCTATTGAAGATATTTTGGCACTGTTAACTGCTATTATTATGAGTCTTACTCCAGGTATGATCATCAAGGAGTTTTTTTTTTTCAAGGAGTATAGTTAAGCAAATATGAGCCATGATGCCAGTAACCCTCTGGGGTTTTTATGTTGCAGGTGGAGTTTTCAAGGGAAAGTCTGGAAGAATGAATTTTGGGAAAGGCTGAGGAAGGATTCTCCTGACTCAATTTCCCAATATGACACATGGAATGTTAAATATCTGACCTGGCTGATTTTGAGCCTGGCCCAGTGCAATTGGCTATCTATATAACTTTTGCCTGGAATGGACATGAAATTAAGGGTAGCATTATTCCCTAAGAGCTTTGTCCCTCTTCTTTTATGGCAAATTCCTATAATCATATCATGTGATCAGTATGAACACAATATTGTGTCTTCATCCCTTAGGTTAATACTACAATACATGGGTTACTATAGTGAGATGCAGATATAAGATTTAAAGTATTTAGCCTAGAAATTCTAGCCCTTTCTATATTTTAAACAACTAAAGTGCATGAGAATTTTGCTTTATCTGTCTGTTACTAGTTATGCATCTTCTGTGTATAAAACAAGTTCCTCAAATGTTTTGTTTTTAAAAACTGATGTAAGAATAATTAGGTATGGATGCAGTAGTGTTGGGGACCAAACTATTATCTTATTCATTTTTTTCTTGGTTTTTGCTGGGTGATGAGGGTTAAGGGACTTGCCCAGAGAGAGTCACACAGCTAGTAAGTGTCCAGTATCTGAGGCCAGATTTGAACTCAGGTCCTCCTGAATCCAGGGCCAGGGCTTTATCCACTGTGACACTTAGCTGCTCCCAATCCTATTAATTATTAAAACTGAATCAGAAACATGTTAAGGTTTTTTTTTTCTTTTGGTGAGGCAATGGGGGTTAAGTGACTTGCCCGGGGTCACACAGCTACTAAGTGTTAAGTGTCTGAGGCTGGTTTTGAACTCAGGTCCTCCTGATTTCAGGGCCAGGACTCTATCCACTTTGCCACCTAGCTGCCCCAAGTTTGTTTTTAAGAAAAGAATTTTAATGCAACCAGTTTTCTTAGAGGTGGATAATTGTAAAATGTTTGTTACACCCATGGAAAGGTCAACTGGATTTGAGTTTATGTGTAATGTGGAAATAAAAGTCATATGGAAAGAATGTCCTATAATACAAAAAAGGTTTATTATGGACATCTTATGTGTGACATGCACTGATCTGAAATGAATTACTTAAGTGTCATCCTCAGTCTTTTACTACAATTGAAGTTAACTTGGTGAATTTTATGTAAATTGGTTTATGGTTATCTTATGAAAGGTCATTACGTAAGGTAGATTTTATGTGAGGATGAGATCCTCATATGTTTCTGTTCTTCCTGAGGAAAGCTTTGATTAAGTGAATTAAAGGGTAATGACTTTATATCAACGAGTATTTAGATTTGAACTACCAAAAGGCTTGCCAATCTAAACAGAAATTATAAAGACCTGAGTAAAATATGAGAGACTACACTACTTTGTATTGGGATTTCTTATGCAAAGGATTTTGAACAAGAATGTTTGAGGAGTCTCTACAAGTAAACTTGAACAGGGGAAGTAACTGTCCTGAAGAGGTGCCCTGAAACACTTGCAGATGTTATAGGCAATGTAGAGTATTTGTTTGTGGCTGTTTTGTTTGTTTGTTTGTTTGGTTTTTTTAAGAAAGGCACTCCTTTTTTTGTTCGTTTTGTTTGTTTGTTTTTGCTGGCCAATGGGGGTTAAGTGACTTGCCCAGGGTCCCACAGTTAGTAAGTGTCAAGTGTCTGAGGCCAGATTTGAACTCAGGTCCTCCTGAATTCAGGGCCCGGGCTTAATCCACTGCACCACCTAGCTGCCCCCCAAGAAGGACACTCCTGAACAGCTCTTCACTCCTAACTTGGGATCCTGGAGTTCCTGGACTCTGTCTTGGTTGGCCCCTTTCTTCCTCTAGCAATATTGGTTCTTATCCTTTTGATTTTTGGCCCTTGTCTCTTCAGCCTCTTGGTAAAATGTGTTTTGTCCAGGCTCAAGGCTTTCAACCCACCATAGTGGGTAGCAATGACCACTTCCTGGAAACCTCTGCACCCTCTGGATCAGGCCTACAAAGAATTCTACTCCTCCCCCCAAAGTCTAGAGACTGCCCTATAGCCCTGTCCAACTTGAAGCAGCTACCCAGACACATCTGTGACCCTCGGACCTCACCGACCAGACCCTTCCCTCCCTCTCTCCTTAATCAACAGGGACATCCAAACCACCCATTTTTCTGTTGTGTTTTTCTTTTGACTCTTTGGAGAGGTGTATGACACCGATTGAGTCTGAGTCGCTTTTGTCTTCATTGGAAGCTGAGGTTAGGCAGGCAACCTACTGGGCTGATGGCTGGAGTTGGGAGGTTTCCTGTGTGTCCCCCAGGTTTTGAGGGTGAGTGCACGGATAATGAAATAGTCAGTCCTCTTTTCTGGACCCGGGAGCTGGTCCCTGGGGTGTGGAAGGGTAGGTCCTGAAGCTGTAGCAGTCCTTTGGGTTACAGTGGCCTGAGTGACTGGAAACCCTTGTCCACTGGAGGAAAGTCTCTGAAGAGAGTTGGGTGGGGGTGCTGTTGAGCATTTGAGTGGAGACCAAGAGTGGTGGGAGAGCCCTGGTCCTAGGGAAATGCATCGATCTGTGAAAGAAATGGGAGAAACCGTCCCAGAAGAGGAGCAAAGGAGCTAATTCTGAATGTTTAGCCTGGAGGACCTGAGCCCTGGTGAAGCCCAGGGAAGCCCTTGAGCTCACGGCAGAGATGGGAGAGAGAAGGGAGAAAATTGGTGTGGAGTGAATGGATGGAGCAGGTGAGGAAAGCAGCTAGGCGCAGTCCCCAGGGAAGCAGAGCTCCTTTGCCCCACTGGCCTTGCCAATGCCACCTGCTGCAGGATCCACAGTCACTCAAGTGAATCAGGGTGGCAGTTTCCTTTGGGGGTCTTGGATGGCCTCTGTCCCCAGGTTCACCCAAGGTGTGCACTCCCCAGAATTCCCAAGGCCTGTACACCAAGGAGGCAAGGGCTTCCCCAGAGAGCCATGTATACAGGCCAGCAGCTGTGCCCAGCCACCCCAAGCCTCAGGGGAGGCCAGTGAAGAGGATGGAGAGGAGGCTGGGCCAAACAGGGACCGAGGGAGGAGCTGGGTGTGGGGGAAGGGAAAAGACAGTAGAGGTGGGGCATGACTAGGCAAGACAAGGCCTTTGGCAGTGAGGTGTGAATTCAGCTCCCGGGGAGAAGACTTGGAGAGAAATCCTCAGCCCTGCCTACCGGCCCCTCCCACTTCAGTCCTCTATAAAGGGCCTCCTGTCCAGCAGGCCTCACTCATTCTGAACCCCGGAGCTGAGCAAAGCAGACTGAAGCAGAGTTGAGGTGTGAGGATCGGATAATCTCCTAGAAGAACAAGTAGGAGGACTAGAAAGAGAAGAACACGCAAAGCAGCAGCCCCAGCAGCAGCAGCATCTTGGTTGAGAATGTCGTGCAGAGAGAAGCTTGAAGCCGTTGGAGAGAGCCTGAGCATCCTGCAAGAGGAAGGCTTTCTGTATGAGCTGGAGAACCTGCAGATCATCCATCGCGCCGTCCTGACGGTGATTCCCGGTTGGGTCAGAGACAGTCCCTGGGTGTGGCAAGTGCAAGACCTCATGGGCTGGCAGCAGTTCCTGGAGGCCCTGGAGAAGGTCAGCGCCTCTCTGAGCCAACTGCAGCCCGCGCTGGTCTGCCTGCGGCTGGCCAAGCTGCAGGCTGGCCTGCGCGAGCTGGAGGAAAAGGGAGAGGCGGCCGAGTGGTCGGCAGACGCCGTGGAGGCCACGGTGGCGGCCTTGGCGGAGCTGTCCCCGGGCCAGCTGGAGAGCCAGCTGCAGCACTTGAGCCAGGTGCTTGAGGACGTTCGACCGCCAGCAGGCTTCCGGGCCCTTGCCACGCACCCCGCGGTGGTGGCCCGCCTGGGCAACTCGAACTTCCTGACTTTTCTGGCCAACCTGGAGGAAGCCGTGGACGACGACTTGCTGGACGCCGAAATCACTCAGCAGCTGCACTTTCTGGAAGACTTTATCCACACGAAAGACGCCGCCGCCGAGCAGCCGGATCGCTAGCGACAGCTGTGGGCTCCGCCACACCGCGCGTGAGGCACGCCGAGGGAGCGGGCACCGGGCGGCTGGGGGACGAAGCAGAAAGCATTCCCAGACCAGGCCGGGGCCTCTCGCAGGGCTCCTGTCTACAACCCATTTTTCCACCTCGAGGAAGCTACCTACAGAAGACAGGACATTGCCCCTGTCTCGCCAACAAGAAGAGAAGGGGGAATGTAGTGGGTGCAGTGGCGCACGGGACCCCAAGAAACTGAAAGAGACCCCAAGTCGGAAGAAATCCTGAAACCATGGACGTGCAAAGACAAAGACAGCTGAAGTGAACAACAGCTCTGTGTCTCCCACCTCAGCAATGCAGTGAGCCCGACTCAGAGACCCGGGTCTGCAAGGAACAAAGATGATATCTTGAGATGTATGGGTGCTGATTCAAAGTCTACACACCCTCTTCCAGTTGTCTGGACATCTTTCTTTGTAAACATAGAAAGAGATCAGCTCTTTTCTTGCTCAGAGAGCCAATCTCCCCAGTGACTGTCTCCCAGCCATATATTCCTCTCTTCTAATAATAAAGTTTTCTAAATTACAAGACTCATAGTGAGCCTCCAGTTCTTTGGGCGACAGAGCCCTCCCAAACCAGGTGGATAGTCCACAACCCACAACATATCTGTCTGTCTGTCAATCTGTCAATCTGTCGCTGCCTTGTCTGCATATCTTTCATCTGTTGATCCATGGATTGATCTATCTGTCCATTTGCTTGTCTGGTGCTCCCTTGTCTGTCTACCCATCGCCCCATCGACGCATCCACCCATCGACCAGTCGACCCAGATCTGTGTATTTTTGTGTGAGTCAGATGAATGATAAAATGACAGGAAACAAACGTTTGAGCTTCCAAGCACTTCAATTTATTAAGCAGTGCTGAGGCTGAATTTGAGCTCAGGTCTTCTTGAGTTGAAATCAAATGCTCTATCCACTGTTGCACTGAGCTGCCATCTAACAATTCCTTTTATTTTCAGAATCTTTAGTACTTAGACAGGTATGTTTCTATCCACAGTCCTGGGAATTGGAAGATCTCTGGGACTGGAATGAGAAGATTGGGAGGATTGGAAAGCGAAAAGGTGCAATTTCTTGAAATTAGAAAAATTGGTGTTCTACTCCCTGCAAGGGTTTTTTCATTCAATCAATGGAACATGGAAACAACTGATTAACCAGTACCTTGCCTGTTTCCAGATAAGGCATATGGGTTGCTTAATTGTGAGAAAACTCCTTGCAACAAAATTGCAGTTTTTGGTGAGTGTAACTAGGTTCTATGTTAACGGTCTCTAAATAACAGGTAGAGGTTGTCCATCTTCCCATCTACACAGGCCTAGGTTTAAACAATGCAGTAAGGTTTTCTCCTAATTTCTACAACTGAATGAAATTTCCCTTGTTATTTGAATAATGACATTAACCTTTACCAATAATAACTATTAGGACAATATCATTAATTATATAATAATAGTTATTATTTGAATCATACTGAAATGATAACTTGCTTCTTCTCCAGCTATCCCTGGGATTCACTGTTGTTTTCTGGATCTTCTTGTCCTGAAGTGTATCCCATAGAAGTCTGTGTTTGGTGACATATAAAAAGTTGGAGAGACATAGAGTTTCTCTGCAATTAATTATTTCATGAATTATTGCTAGAGAACAATTCATAAAAGGGTTCATTGGCACTATTCTATGCCAAAAGACCACTTGTACTGCCCTCTCAAGGCTTTTATGCCCTTGGAAAAGTGAGTTCTCCCTACATGCAACAATCAACTCTGATTGGTCAACAATTAATGAGATACACTTATTCTAATGAGAGGCTGGGGGTCATGACTTTGATCACTCTTGCTCCCAGACCACCCCTAGCCTCCATCAATCTAGAAAAATGATCTACTCCTCTACCAGAGCCTGCCTGAATGGAACACAATGGATCAGAATTCACCTTGGATTAAACTCTTTGTAAAGTTTTCTAGTTGGTTGTAATCTTCCTCCTAGGATTCAAAAGCATCAACAAATCCCTGGTGATTTGGGCAATCTCATCTATCCTTCAGAGATTAAAAAGCCTAGTTTTATTTCCTTTGAATGAAGAAATAAGGAGGAAAAAAATCTTGGTCCTGATTCAGTAATTGATGATTAATATAAGAGTGAGATAATTATTTCTCTCAGTTCTTTGGAGGTCAGCGTTTACTCATGATGATGGTGTCACTGTCCTGGATCCCATAATCCCTGAGGCACTTGTAATCACGAAGTCTTTGACCTTCGAACTCTAGTACTTGGCACTCCATTGGAGGCCCCCTTGCATCCTCAATCTTCTGCTTCAGGTCCTGGATATAGTTATCAGGGTCAGCTGCATAAACCTTGCTGTGGTTATCGGGGCCCTTCACAAAGATCTGGATCTCAGGGCTGAAGGTTTCCAGTAAATAGATAACGATTCGGTAGAAGATCCCATATTGAGCTAACGTGTCACTTCCTCTGAGGAGCTGCCTTTCACCACTTGGATCTTGGAAGGACAGACGTAGCTGACCTGTGAGTGCTCGTTCTTGTTTGATTGTTTCTTTCATCTTCCAGGTTTGGTCATAGGGATTCACCCAGAGTGTCCAGTTTTCCCAATCGGACTGTCTCAGGACCACCTGAACATTTCTGGCTCCCTGGTAAAGAGGGAGAAAAAAGGACATCAATGATTCTTGGTGGGGAGATGTATCCACTACCTCAGAAAACACCACCATCCTCCATTCCTAGGGATGGGAACAGGGACATTTGGTGGCCTACCGAACCAGACACACTATTCATAGTGACAACTAGACCTAAAAACAATGTTAGCATTTACATAGCACCTACCATGTTCTAAGCACTTTGCTAAGCCTTTTATAAATATCTCATTTGATCCGCACAACAACCCTGTGAAGTAGGTTCTATTATTAAATCCATGTTCCAGTTGAGGAAACTGAGGGAGACAGAGGTTAATTGACTTTGTCCAGGATCACACAGCTAGCAAGTATCTGAGGCTGTATTTGAGCTTGGGTCTTCTTGAGTTGAAATCAAATGCTCTATCCATTGTCCCACTGAGCTGCCACCTAACAATTCCTTTTATTTTCAGAATGTTTAGTACTTAGATAGGTGTGTTTCTATCCACAGTCCTGGGAATGGGAAGATTTCTGGGACTGGAATGAGAAGATTGGGAGGAGTGGAGTTCAAATTTTGCCTTTACCATGAATAAGTTCTTACTGCTCTTTAGTCTTCAGTTTCCTCACCTCGAAAAGGAAGGAATCTGGTTAGGAGATAGAAATCTGATGTATAGAGGTAACAGTCAGATATTTACAGTGTATTTTACACACCCAGTCTCACTAGAGGCTCACATAAGACCCCAGAGGCAGGTGCTGCAGGCAGGATTATCATCAGTGACATTTCACAGGTAGATAAAGGAAGATTCAGAGATTAGGGACTGTTGAATAGCTAATATATGGTAGGCACAGGAGTCAAACTCTGCTCCTCTTGACTGCATTCTACCATATTGCCTCTCAAAAACTTTTTAGGTCATCTCTCTCTCTCTCTTTTTCTTTCTTTCTTTCCTTTTTTTTTTGCAGGGCAAAAAAAGGGTTAAGTGACTTGCCCAGGGTGACACAGCTAGTAATTGTCAGGTGTCTGAGGTTGGATTTGAACTCAGCTCCTCCTGAATGCAGGGCTGGTGCTTTATCCACTATGCCACCTAGGCAATCTCTTAATTCCCATTTTCTGTAACAAGGATGGGTCCACCAAGGCATTTACCCAGAGTGTTGACATTTTTTGGAGGGTATTTGCATCTCTTGGTATAATCCCTTCCCTTCCTCCTCTCCTTCACCCAGTCCCAGGCTATCACTGCACCCTCCCCACCCCTACCCCCATCCCAAGGTCCTGATGCTATCACTGGTTTCTCCTTGGCCTTTTCACACAGACATTAATGGGTGACTCTTCCCTAAGGGGGTAGGTGTTCTATGCTCCTCCTCTGGGCCTGGTCACCTCTATCAACCAAATTTGAAAGTGAGTATTAGCAGCAAAATTAACCCAATGAATTTGCCCCAGATACTGGAATTCCTACTTACAGGGTTGCCTTCCATTCCTAACATCCAATAATTCTAGGATCTTAACTGACTCTCCATGCTGAGGGGGAGCCAGGCCTGGGACTGTTACTGGGATGATCATTGGAGAGTCAGTACAGTGGAAAGAACTCTGGCTTTGGAGTAAGAAGAACCAAGTTCAAATTCTGACCCTGATCTCTCTGCCAGATTCCTTGCCCTACTGAGCTCACTCCAGGCTGTCCCTTTGGGGCATGGAGGTGATAAAATAGCTGATCCTGTTCAGATTCTTCCTTAAGAGGGTCCCAGAAGACCTGGGAATGTTAGAGGGGCTGGGGTCCAGTCCAGAGGCAGAGTGGGTGATGAGGCCAGGCCATGGGGAGGGAGGTTTGTACCTGGACACCCCAGCCTGTGATTTCTTCATCATTCTCATCATAGCAGCAGTCCTGTTTCAAGCAGTAGGTAGCTTCCTGGGCCAACAAATCCCATCTCCTTCCCTCTCCCACATTGTTGGTAGGGTCGGCTGGGTCCAAGATAATGGGTCTGGAACAGAGAGGTAAGTTCATGATGGTGCCCTGCCCTATCACCTAGCCCTATCACTTCTGTTGCATTGAACTTAAACCTATTGCTTCCAGTTCTGTCCTGTGAGGCCAAGCAGAACCAGTAGTATCCTTGTTCCATAGATAATGAACTGGTGCAGTGGAAAGAGAGCTATGCCTGGAGTCAGGAAGACTTGAATTAAAATTCAGCCTCAGACACTTATTTTCTTGGGCTCATTTGGAACATGGCTTGAGGAGTGGAGAGAACTGGAATCCATGTAATGATCACTGTGTGAAGGAATTGGGGGTGTTAACTATGTCATGTGAAAGAACAATGTAATATTTCATTTGGCCCTAGACAGCAGAAGAAGGAGCAATGAGAGAGTGGGGGTGGGGAGAGAGAGAGAGAGAGAGAGAGAGAGAGAGAGAGAGAGAGAGAGAGAGAGAGAGAGAGAGAGAGGATAAAGAAGAGAGGAGAGAGAGAAAGAAGGGAGAGAAAGGAGAGGAGAGAAAATGAGCATGAGAAAGAGGAGATAGAATTAGAAAAATGAAAGAGAGGAGGGAGAGAGGAGAGAGGAGGAGGAGAGGAAATGTGAATGATAATATGAGAGAAAGAATGAAAATGAGAGGAAAGGAGAGAAAATGAGAAAAATGAAAGTGGGAGAAGGAGAGAGAGAGAAAGGGGGGAGAGGGAGAGAGAGAAAGGAGAGAAAGAGAAATGGGGAGAGAGAAGGGGGAGGAGAGAAAATGAGAATGAGAAAATGAGAAGAAAGGAGAGAGAACAAGAAAACTGAAAGGGGGAAGGGGGGAGGGAGAGAGAGAGAGAGAGAGAGAGAGAGAGAGAGAGAGAGAGAGAGAGAGAGAGAGAGAGAGAGAGAGAGCAGCTTTTCTAAAGTGGAAGGGGTTTCTTGAATAAAGACTGATGCAATTTCCCCTTAATGTAATTCTCTAAGGTAAGGCTGGATGACTTCTTAGAGAGGGGATTCCTTTAGGGGTAAGGATTACATTAGATGACTGCTTCCAACTTGAGCTCCCTTTACTTCTCTTTGAAAGAGAAGCAAGCACCATTTCCAGGACTGCATTGGATGATGCTTGCCAGCTGGGCTATTCCCACTTTTCATACCATAGAGTCTGTGGGACTTAAAACTGAGCCCATTCCAGAAGTCTACGTTCACCCCACAACCTCCCTGACCTGTGGGCATTCAGATGCTTCCCCTTGGAGTAGGAGGAGAATCAGAGGATAGGGGAGTAGAAGGGGAAAGGAATAAGCATTTAAGTGCCTACTATGTGCTGAGTACCTTACCAGTATTATGTCACTTGATCCTCACAATAACCCTGGGAAGTAGGTGCCATTTTTATTATTATGGGAGGAGGCACCCATCTGCCAGCTGGGTTTTTATGGAGAGAGGGGGTGAGGTACTTGATATAAGCAATTTAGTCCTACCCATATCAGCTCCATTTTACCCTTTCACTTTACAAAAACCTTCACCATCTCATCTCCTATGTGTTCTGGTAGCTTTGATTTTCCTGATCTCATGCCTTCCCCACGTGAAAAGAAGAAGCCCCCCCCCCTTCCCTCCCCTTTCTTCCCCTCTCTTCCCTCTCATATCCCCTCCTGCCAGAGAACAGAGGGAGGGAGAAGGGAGCCAGGCACCTAGTCTTCTTTAATTTCTGTTTCACAAAGTCTCGAACGATGGCATTTTGGAAATTGTAATTTGTGGTCCAATAGATGCAAATGTTTTCATAATCCCGGAGCAGCTCCATTACAGTCACGAAGCCTTCGTCAGTTCTGAAGTTCTCAGCTTTCTGAGTGCCCATTTCCCAAGCATGGACGGTTAGCAGTTCCAGGGCATATTTGGGGGGCAGAAAGGTTCGGGGGCATTTAGCTTTCACTTTCTATGAAAAAACAGCAAGACCATCCTTCATGAGTTACAGTCAATCATTCAGTCAACGCACATTTATTAATGAATGAAAAAGCATCAAGCACTAACACTTTCTTGATGCCAGGCACTGTGCTAGGTCCCAGGGATGACAAGATTGGAGATAGAGAACCATATGTGTGCAATGGTAAGAAGACCCATTTGGTTGGACTATAAAATATTGGAAAGTAAGTAATATACAATGCGTTTAGAAAGGTAGATTGGAGCTAAATTGTGAAAAGCTTGCCACTGGATATCAGTGAACCCAGGTCTGTCACAATTTGACTTATGCTTTAGTAATATCTTTTTTTTTTTTTCTGGGCAATGAGGGTTAAGTGACTTGCCCAGGATCACACAGCTAGTAAGTGTAAAGTGTCTGATTCTGGATTTGAACTCAGGTCCTCCTGACTCCAGGGCCGGTGCTCTATCCACTGTACCACCTAGCTGCCCCTGGTAATATCATTTTGATAACTGCGTGGAGGATAGAACTGTGAAGGGAAAGCCTAGAGACAGGGGTACCAATAGAGAGCTATTAGAGTAATCTAGATGAGAGGTGATAAAGGCCTGAATGAACGAGGTGCCTATGTGAGTAGACAAAAGGGTAGGAAAAAAAAGAGATTGTAGAGCTAGAAATAAGACATGATAACTTGACTGACCATGATGGGGCAAGAGAAAGTGAGGCACTGACGATGATGCTGAGTTAGTGAACCTAGGCTATTAGAAGGAAGTTATACTTTCTTTTTTTCTTTTTCTTTCTTTCTTTTTTCTTTTCTTTTCTTTTTTTTTTTTTGCGGGGCAGTGAGGGTTAAGTGACTTGCCCAGAGTCACACAGCTAGTAAGTGTCAAGTGTCTGAGGCTGGATTTGAACACAGGCCCTCCTGAACCTGGGGCTGGTGCTTTATCCACTGTGCTACCTAGCTGCCCCCCTAGGAGGTGATACTCTTGACAAAAATCCAGAAAGAACTCCTAGCATCAAGGGTTTTTTTTTTTGTTTGTTTGTGTTTTTTTTGCAGGAAATGGGGGTTAAGTGACTTGCCCAGGGTCACACAGCTAGTAAGTGTCAAGTGTTTGAGGCTGGATTTGAACTCAGGTACTCCTGAATCCAGGGCGGTGCTTTAACCACTGCGGCATCTAGCTGCCCCAGCATCAAGGGTTTTAATGACACTCAATTCCTAGGGTTTACAAGATCACCTTCAATGCTCTTGCTTGCTTGCTTATTTTTATTTATTTATTTATTTATTTCATTGGCAAAATGTAAATAGTTTTAAAGTTTACAAGGAACTTGATAAATATTGTCTCTTTTAAGACTCTGGTATCCTTGACAAAAGGTCAGTCCTGTGAAATAAATATTATTATCACCCCCATTTCACCCCTGAGAAAACTGAGGCTGATAAAGATTAAGTTAACTTGTCCAGAGCCACACAGCTAGTATGTGTTTGAGGCAGCATTTGAACTCAGGTCTTCCTGAGTCAAGGTCTGGCACTCTAACCTCTACACCCTCTTAACTGACAATGCACCAAATTGTCTGGCACAGGCCCAAAGATCTGGCCAGCAGGGAGTGAGTCTGGGCTTAGAGAAAGCTGCCTTTGCTCTGGGAAAAGTAAAAATTTCAATAAGAAGGGAAATCTTGGGTCCATCTGGCCACTCTCCATTGGCTGAGGTATCCTACTTCCTATGCCGAAGATTCTACAGAGCCACCATCTCAGGAAACAAGAGTTGAGAGGTATCAAGTGAACTCAATCCATATTTAGCCAAGGTTCTCTTCTCCGGTATCCCTGACAAAGGACCATCTGGCCTCTGCTTAAAGATCTCCCTTGAAGGACTGCCCACCACCTCCTAGAAAGCCTTCCACTTCAGGACAGCCCTCATTGATAGGAAGTTTCTCCTGATTTCAGGATGGTGTCTCTACACCTTCCCCCCTTCATTGCTCTTGGTTCTCAAAAAGGTAGCCTTTCAACCACTTGAGGACAGCCCTGGTACTTCTCTCAGCTTCTTTCTTCTTCAGACTAACCCATTCTTCATTCTTTCAACCAGTGCCCACATGCCACAGTCTGTGGTCTTCTCACAGTCTTAGTAAACCTCTTTTGGGCAAGTCATAACTTGACTTCACTACAATGTCATTTTTGGAACTGTGCTATAGGTGTGGCTGGCCAGGACAGCCCATAGCAGAAATGCTTCCTCTGTTGTTCTAGACATTGTGTCTCGATGCAGTCTAGGGCAGATTAGTTTTGGGGGGATGCCACGTTATACCACTGACACACTGAACTTGCAGAATAGGACTATGGATAGGACACAGGTCTCCCAGCTGTTCCTCAAACAAGATGCTCTAACTCTTGACTAGGTATTTTCTCTGACTGTCCTTCATGCTTAGAATGCCCTTCTTCCTCATCTCTGTCTCTTGGTTTCCTCCAAGTCCCAGTTAAAATCCCACCTTCTACAGGAAGCCTTTCCCTGATCCCCTTTAATTTTAGTGCCTTCTCTCTGTTGATTATTTCCAATTTCTCCTACACATAGCTCGTCTGTACACAGTTGCTTGCATATTGTATCCCCTGTTAGACTGAGCCCCTCAAGAGCAGAGACTGCCTAGCCTTTCTTTGTATCTACACAGATTAGTACAGTGCTTGGTATATAGAAAATGCTTAATAAAAATTTTTTGAATGATTGACTGATCTCTATTTGCTTCAGTTAAGTGTTAAGATACTTAACCTCTGTTTGCCTCAATTTTCACAACTGTAAAGTGGGAATAATGATAACACCTACCTCTCAGGCTTGTTGTGCAGATGAAATGTGATAATATTTGTAAAGTGCTAGCTACCTATTATTCTTCCTTTGATTTATCAGTACAATCACTCTAAGTGGAATGAGCCTAGAATGAGCTGGTCCTGATTAAGCTTGATTGGTTCTTTTGTCATCCCTGTTAACCTTTCTAAGGGCCTACATACCACTTTTAGATGTAGGAATTAAGGGCTCCTCTTATGGACTTCCGTGTTAAGAGAGAATTTCAAGACCTTAGTATGTCATCTCCATGGGTCACCCTGTTAGCTCTGGGGACTTTGAATCCAGGTAGAAGCCAGAGACAGAGGCCCCCTGGGAATTAGGCCAATATTAGTTCCATTCTGCTTAGCATAGTATCTAGCACATTATAAACATTTAATAAATACTTTATTTCTTTCTCTATATAGAAAGAAGGGGAGAGAAAGGAATAGGCCTTAATAAAGCACCCACTAGGTGCTAGGCACTTTGCCAATATTATCTCATTTGATCCTCATGACAACTCTGGGAGGTAGGTGCTATTATTCTTCCCATTTTCCAGATGGGGAAACTGAGGCTGAGAGAGGTAAAGCAACTTGCCTAAGGCCACATAGCTATCCTGGTTCTTATTTAATCTGGGTCCCTCTCGGCCAATGACTTTTCCTCTGTGGATCTTTGCCTCATTTCTAAAATGAGGTTGGAGCTGGTGCTGGACTAAATGATCTCTAAGATCCCCCCCTCTCTCTGATAAAACAGACTGCCCATTTGTTTGTTTCTTTGAAATTTGCAAAGCCCTTGACAAACATTTTCTTCTTTGAACCTAACAAAAAACTGAGGTAGATTCTCTTACTAGCTCCATTTTAAAGATGAAGCTGGGGACTGGAGAAGTTAGAGGACTTGGCTAGGGTCACACAACTCATAAACTGTGCCTGTGAGGGTTAGAGTTTTGAACCTGGATCTTCCTCAAACCACAGAAAACATGCTATAGAGTCTCCTTGCTGACTGTGCAACAACATGACCCTAGGAAATGGTCACTGCAGTGGGGACCCCCTTGCCCACCCTTCTTCCACCATGCCACTCACTTTCATGTACCAGTGCTTTACCAGTCGAAGAAGAGCCTTCAGTTTGGCTGGCCTGTGCTTGAAAAAATTCCTCTGTAATTCAGTGAAGGATGAAGAGAATTCACCAGCCTTGCTTTGGCTGTTTATTAGATTTTCATAGACCTCGGAAGGTGGCTTCTCATCTGGGGCAAGATTTCCTGTTGTGAGAGAACACAGAGTAAATCCTGGATTAAGGGACAGGAAGATCTCTCAGGACAAGGTCTAGCAAGGTTGGAGGATTCCTTCTCTTAGGAAGTGGGGCTGGCTGAACTCACTGAAATATGGACTCACTGAAGCCAAATCCCCCAGATACTCAGAATCACAATATCAGAGGTAAAAGTGACTTTAAGCATTTACTAGCTCAACTGCTGGTTGTCTGAAAAAAATATGTCCCACATGCTTATAACATTTTCTCTATAACTTATTATTATGTTATTAGCATGCTACTCCATGTTAATAATTTCATGTTAATAACATGAAAATGTTATCATTAAGATTTTCTCCATCACTTCCTTAAACCTAGACAAGCTACAAAACAATAAATCAAATCTTGATTTGTAGCTTGCCATTTCCAAGGTGTAAATGCTAACCTTGAAAAAATTTAACAATCGACTCTCTGATTGTTAGGTCTTGTACACCCCTGAGTTCCACCTGTACCTGAACAAGATGTCTCCCTACAAGATGCCCTCTCAAAAGGTGGCCATTCAGCTTTTGTAAAACAGAATTCATCATCTACTCTTCCATTCTCCAAACTCATCTGTCTCCCTAACTTCCTTATATTTGTCCAAACGAAATAAGATATGTAAACCTTGAAGTGATATCTGTGCTATCTATTGTTATTGTTGCTATTGTTATTCCATCCAGGACACTCCCATTTTCTCAGTCATTTTTTAAAGTTGTTTTTTAGTTGCGTCCAGCTCTTTGTGGCCCCATTTGGGGTTTTCTTGGCAAAGATACTAGAATGGTTTGCCATTTCCTTCTCCAGCTCATTTTAGAGACGAAGAAACTGAGGTAGAGAAGGTGAATTGACTTGTCCAGTATCACACAGCTAGTGTCAGGCTGGATTTGTCCCAGTGTTCTATCCATTGTGCAACTAAGCTGATTATCTATCTATCTATCTATCTATCTATCTATCTATCTATCTATCTATCTATCTATCTATCTATCTATCTATCTATCTAGATATCTAGATATCTAGATATCTATCTATCTATATCATCATCATCATCATCATCTATCTGTTTGCCTGTCTGTCTATCTAGATCTCTGTCTTTCTCAGTTATTGACTCTCAAAGTGCTAGATAAATGCTAGCTCTTTTTTTTTTTTTGTGAGGCAATTGGGGTTAAGTGACTTGCCCAAGGTCACACAGCTATTAAGGTTTTTTTTTAAGTGTCTGAGGCCGGATTTGAACTCAGGTACTCCTGACTCCAGAGCTGGTGCTCTATCCACTGCGCCATCTAGCTGCCCCAATGCTAGCTCTTTTTAATTCAGGCCATCAGCACATCCCATATGGAGTAGTCTGATAGCCTTCAAATTGGACTCCTCTCTAGTCTCTCCCATCTATGTCACACACAGCTGCCAAACTGTTATTCTGCCTCTGGCCTCTTGATTTTTCTAAACTATAGATGCCTGGCCATGCCTGCCCTGCTCAGTGAACTCCAGTGCCTCCCTATCACCTCTAGGATCAAATATAAAAGTCCTCTCTTTGGCATGGAAAGCTCTTCATGACCTGGCATTTTCCTCCCCTCCACTTTTGTGATTTAGCTATACTGGCCAACATGGGGCTCACACACAAATTCCAGACTCTGGGGCTCCACTTTTCCTTCTGACTTTCACCTCTTTCTTCAAGACTCAGCTGAAATCCCACCTTCTTCTGCTGGAGGTCTTCCCCAGTTCCCCCAGCAGCTAATGCCTTCCCTATTCGGGGTTACCTCCATTGACTGTGTATGGATCTTGTATGTTCCTAGTTCTTTAGATGTTATCTTCCCCATTAAGGCTCCTTGAGGGCAGGGACTTTCCTTGCAATCTTCAGCACCTAGTCCAGTGCCTGGATGATAAGTGGCTTAATTTGACTTTGCTTAAGCGGCTTTAGAGCACTCCCTTTAGACCTCCTACCTTGCAGCCTGGCATGGTTGCCTAGCACCCTCGAGGAGGTGACACTCTACCCTTACCCAGGGCATCGAAGGCTGGCAGCATGTTCACTTTAATAGGCTCACTCCTTCTCTTTGCCTGGATGTAGAAGGACAGGGATCGAGGAGCCGCCTTCCTATGCCCGTTCTGTCTCACAGTGATGCTCCGAATGTCAAAGGCCAGGCTCTTCCGACACCTGGTGAGTCTCTCCTCCACGTGTGAGATGATGTGACCTCGGAGCTTGGCCTGCTCTCGGAAGCTGTAGAAGCAGCTCAGGAAAATGACCAGGTCCACATCGGAGCCATAGCTTAGGGTTGTCCCTTTCCCACAGGAGCCTCCCTGCCGAGGACAGAGCAGGTTCATTATGAGTGAATTGCTGTTGACCTTGAGGTTCCCTTAATCCACGAGTGAAACCCCCAGGGGCTCAGAGGCGGACCATTTGGATCCCATCATCTAGTTCATAATGTTGCATCTAATGTTTTGTTTAATTCTGTTTAAATTTTTTATTTCCCCTTCAACAGAACATAAGCTTCTTGAGGGCAGGGATTGTTTCATTTATGTCACCCCGCACAGGACTTGGTACAGAGGAGACACTTAGTAAGTGCTTGTCGAATGAACAAACTATGCAAGATGCTTTCTGAAGAGGAAGAGACATCATGGATTACATAGAGGCAACCCTTCATGCTGACTTTCAGTAAGAGCCTACAATTAGGAGAAATACAAAGCTTCTACATGTGCAAGTTAGTAGTCTTGGACTTCAGACCACCCCTAAACTGCTTAATATGTAGAGTTGTCAGGCTGTGTGACCTTGGGCAAGTCACTGGACCTTTCAGAGCTTCAGTTTCTTATCTATAAAATAAGGTCATTAGTCTGGAAGCACTCAGAATCCTTTCTAACTCTACATATAGGGTCCTGTCATTCCAAAGTGGAATGGGTCAACTTGAGTGGTAGTGAATTCTCCCTCACTGTGGTGTCTGGAAGATACTTCCTCACTTCAGGTTACTCCAGTACTAAAGCCCTCCTGTGCCAGCTGCTGCTGGGTGAACCTGAGAACTGCCCATCCTAACACTAGTCAGCACAGCTCGGGCTCTCCTCACACAACCACTCTAGGACTGGCAGGGTACTAAGCACTTTATAAATCTTATCTCATGGGATCCTCACGACAACCGTGGGAAGTAGATGCTATAGTTATCCCATTTTAAAGTTAAGGAAGCTGAGGCTGGCAGAGGGTAAAGACAGGCTCACACAGGCAGTAAAAGTATCTGAGGCTGGATTCCTACTCAGGTCTTCCTGGTGCCAGGCCCAGCACTCTATCCACTGAGCCATGCAACTTGCTCTTATCTTTATGTATTTTGCATAGAACTACTTCCGGAGGAAGATTGTAGCACCTGTGCCACTCCCCAGTCATGAAAGGCTTTGCTTCACAGATTCTGTCCTCCAGTTTTAATAAGACTGAGGAGTCCGGGAGGGGCCCAGGATGGTCATGGGACCACTGGTGAAAGCTAGTGACCTTTAGAAAAAATGGAAGGGGGAAGAGAATAAGCATTTCTTAAGCACCCACTATGTGCCGTACTTTACAAATATTTCATTTTGAGATGTGGGAACCCCAGATCCTTTTCTCTTTTCACAATAGGATATTAGATCTAGAGCTGGGACTTCAGACACCAAACAGTCAATCTCTTCATTTTACAAAGGGAGAAAGTGGAGACTGGGAAGTAAAATCACTTGCTCAGTCATTCCTCCCTCCTTCCCTTCTTCCTTTCCTTCCTTCTCTCCCTCCCTCCCTCCTTCCCTCCTTCCCTCCTTCCCTCCTTCCTTCCTTCCTTCCTTCCTTCCTTCCTTCCTTCCTTCCTTCCTTCCTTCCTTCCTTCCTTCCTTCCTTCCTTCCTTCCTTCCTTCCTTCCTTCCTTCCTTCCTTCCTTCCTTCCTACTGTGAGAATTGGAATGACACCCCCTGCTAGGAGAGATATTGCAGGGAAGCTCAGCCATGAGGAGAAACCATGTGATTTGAAAACCATGTGACTTTGGTGTCAGGAAGTTACATCTATAGAACCACCCATGGGACCTGTCAATCAGAGCTACCAACCAATCAGCTTGGAGGTGTGTGTGTGTGTGTGTGTGTGTGTGTGTGTGTGTGTGTGTGTGTGTGTGTGTGTGTGTGTGTACACAGCCCTGTTTCCGATTTCACAAGGGGGATTCTAGGAGAAGCCCTTGAGGAGAGGCTTTTGGGTTCCTGACCTTGGCTTGGCGGGTCGGATGCTTGGGTCTCTTAGAGATAGTTAGATTTTTACCTCTCTCTCCCCTCACCAACTTCTTTTTTTTTTTTGGGGGGGGCAATGGGGGTTAAGTGACTTGCCCAGGGTCACACAGCTAGTAAGTGTCAAGTGTCTGAGGCCGGATTTGAACTCAGGTACTCCTGAATCCAGGGCCGGTGCTTTATCCACTGAGCCATCTAGCTGCCCCCCACTCCCAACTTCTGATGCACTTTAATATATACTTAAAAGGCTAAACTCTTGCTAAAGCTTCTAATTTAAGGTGACCACTCATCAGAATTTAGAAATCATAGCTAGAATTTTAGGCCCTTACACTTCCTTCCTCTTTCCTCCTTCCTTCTTCTCTCCTTCCTTCCTCTTTCCTCCTTCCTTCCTCTTTCCTCCTTCTTCCTTCCTTCCCTCTTTCCCTTCCTCTTTCCTCCTTCCCTCCCTTCCTTCCTTCTTTCCTTTTTTCCCTCTCTCCTTTCCTTCCTTCCTCTTTCCTCCTTCCTTCTTCCCTCCCTCTCTCCTTTCCTTCCCTTTCTCCTTCCTCCTTCCCCCCCTCCTTCCTCCCTCCCTCCTCCCTCCCTTCACTCCCTTTCCTCCATCCTTCCTCCCTCCCTCCCTCCCCTCCTTCCTTCCTTCCTTCCATCCCCTCCCTTCATTTTTTTTGCAGGGCAATAAGTGTTAAGTGACTTGCCCAGGGTCATACAGCTAGTAAATGTCAAGTGCCTGAGACCCAATTTGAACTCAGGTCCTCCTGAATCCAGGGCCGGTGCTTTATCCACTTTGTCATCTAGCTGCTCCCCCCTTCATTCTTGAAGAGAACTATGATGTCAGGAAGGTGTAGCTCATAACAGAGTCAGCATTGGAATCCCTATCCTTTGACTTGCAATAATCTCTCCTGCCTCAGGTCACCCTTCCCTCTTCCCTCCCCTTCCCCTCCCCCTCCCCCTCCCCAAGGGGTCAGCCTCTGGGCTATCTCCTGGTCATCACTGATTTCCTGGGCCCTCAAGCAGTCCAGCTGGCTACCCCAACCTCTTACATCAACCCACACTGGGTGGAAACCAGGTGGAGGGCTGCTTGCCAGAACTTCCTTGCTTTTCTCACCTTAACCACCCTCTTCACCTTAACCTCTCGATCTATGAAGAGCTGCGTGTGGAAGCACTGGTCCCTCAGGAACCCCTCAATCCTCTTGAAAACATCCTCGATTTCCTCTTTCCTCTCCGTGTCTGGTTGGAGCTCCTGAGCCACAAAAGCATCCAGCCTCCTGGCTGGGGTCAGGTACAAATCTGGGCAGAACGCCATCTGGACCTGCAGCTGTGGGGTGTTATTGTTGTTGTTGTCGGTAGTGGTAGTCCTTAGTTCTTGAAGAGGACCAATGATGTCACAAGGGTGATGTTGTCAATCTTACTCCTCCAGAATCATGAAAATTCAGTTAGGACTGTAACGATTGGAATAACGCCACCTGCTGGATACTTACTGTAGAGGAGTTCTGCCCATGAAGGGAAGGTCTTTGAGGGCAAGACCAGGAGTCAGGAAGTGACGCGGGCTAGTGGGAGGAGGAAGGAAGAGACTGGCGCTCAGTCTGGCACTCTTTCCTCTGGACTCTGGCGGAGAGCGGAGCTAGAAATGTGCTCTCCCTTTAATAGATAGGAATCTAGGCCTTTCTCTCTCTCTTTACCAAATTCTTATTCTCCTTAATAAATGCTTAAAAGTCTAACTCTTGCTAAAGCTTATAATTTATTGGCGACCACTCATTAGATATTTTAGACAGACTAGCTAGTGACGCGGGCTAGTGGGAGGAGGAAGGAAGAGACTGGCGCTCAGTCTCTTCCTTCCTCCTCCCACTAGCCCGCGTCACTTCCTGACTCCTGGTCTTGCCCTCAAAGACCTTCCCTTCATGGGCAGAACTCCTCTACAGTAAGTATCCAGCAGGTGGCGTTATTCCAATCGTTACAGGACTCAGTTTGTTTGGGATAATGCCCATTCAGTGACTAAGGGCTAGGTAAGAATGGAGACTAACGTCACAAAAATATCAGTCTGGATGAGAACCTGCAGAAATACCCCAGGAATGGGGCGGTACCCTGCCCAGTGTCCAGCCCATCTCCTTAAGGAGGTCCATCCTCACCTGGTCTCAGGAGACACTGGGCAGGATGATGGGGAAGGTCCAGGGGA